>NC_138769.1:209426049-209901049 GCF_965119305.1 Pelophylax lessonae | reverse complement strand
GGAAGTGCCCTGTATTAAAGTGGTTAAAAGCAGTTTAGCTCAAAATCATATAACACATCTTTCCCACACATTTTTTATTTTTTTCCTGCCATATTTTGTGATTTTGAAAAAATTAGTCCACCTTTTAGCTGGACTGTTTTTAAGTCCAGTCCTGACATTAGTTGATCTTAATGAATCTCACAGTTGGCTTTATTTTCCGCCCGCCGTTCTTTGAATACCAATTTCAGACTTAAAAATTCACCGGTTCGCAAAATCCAGCCGAAACGCCAATTCTCCGTACTATGAATCAGGCCCATAGTGTCGTCATCAAAGTCATGTAAGTAACAACGTTAGATCCAGGTTGATACTTGTAGGTGTTTTACATATACCAAATTCTGGAAAAGTTCATGCCAATGAGGTTGGTTGTGAAATCAGCGGAACAATGAGGTTGGTTGTTAAATCATCGTTCAGATGGAGCTACACTACGTCTCTAGTGCAACGTGTTGATGTCATCAGCGTTGCATGAAGCCACATGCATTATGCCCTGGTGATGGGAATTGGGAGCCGGGACAGAAGCTGTGTCGTGGTCTGTCCATATATCGCTGGGCATTTTATGCACAGCAGATTACATAGCTAACAGCGGCAGTGATCACGGCAGAACAGCAAAGCCCGGTGGAGTGCGGTAAAGAATTACTTGCATCTTACATGCTGCCTATACTTAAGCTTAAAGACTGGGATAGAGTCAAAGCACATCAAGGATAACTATGAAACAACTAAGAGTGGGGTACACGGATGTGAGTACATTCTGATGTGTCTTTCCATCGTTGAACTGCTGCCTCACCTGCATCTACTAGAAAAAGTCATTGATTTGCTGCTAATTTCATAATGCTGCTTCTGCTCATACAACTTTAACTAACTAATGGTGATTTTGCTTCTTGCATGGGACTGCATTATGAATACATATTACCTTGTGCCACTATAGACTGGACGATTAAAAGGAGCTTGTTTGGCTGTACTTCTGTAGATTACAGGAGTGCTGTTTTCTCTGCACTCCTGTGACTTGTTTTCAGCAGAGAGCGTCCTGAAGTCTGCTCTCTGCTTACATCACAGAATCGGTCCAGCCGAAGGCGTCATCACGCCCATAGAGCCATGATCCGCCTGGACCAGCACCTGGCTCAGCCTCTCAGTGAGCCGATGAGAGCCTGAGCCGGCAGCTCATGATCCCTGCACAGCCCTGCGCTCCAGTGAGCGAGGAGGAGGCAGGGCAGAGAGCTGCTGACTGATAGTCAGCAGCTCTTTGATCACAAAGCTGTGAAAACCGAGTTATCGGCGGTGTTCAATCTCTTGAGTTCTCAGTGTTAGAGGTGCCAGGGGACAGAATCAGAATTGGTAGGTATGAATCTAAAAAAAAACAAAAAAAACCTTACATCTGTGCAGGGATCAGGAGCTGACGGCTCAGGCTCTCATCGGCTCACTGAGAGGCTGAGCCAGGTGCTGGTCCAGGCGGATCATGGCTCTATGGGCGTGATGACGCCTTCGGCTGGACCGATTCTGTGACGTCAGCAGAGAGCAGACTTCAGGACGCTCTCTGCTAAAAACGGGTCACATGAGTGCAGAAAAAACAGCACTCCTGTAATCTACAGAAGTACAGCCAAACAAGCTCCTTTTAATCGTCCAGTCTATAGTGGCACAAGGTAATATGTATTCATAATGCAGTCCCATGCAAGAAGCAAATTCACCATTAGTGAGTTAAAGTTGTATGAGCAGAAGCAGCAGTATGAAATTAGCAGCAAATCAATGACTTTTTCTAGTAGATGCAGGTGAGGCAGCAGTTCAACGATGGAAAGACACATCAGAATGTACTCACATCTGTGTACCCCACTCTTAGTTGTTTCATAGTTATCCCTGATGTGCTTTGACTCTATCCCAGTCTTTAAGCTTAAGTATAGGCAGCATGTAAGATGCAAGTAATTCTTTACCGCACTCCACCGGGCTTTGCTGTTCTGCCGTGATCACTGCCGCTGTTAGCTATGTAATCTGCTGTGCATAAAATGTCCAACGATAGATGGACAGACCACGACACCGCTTCTGTCCCAATTCCCATCACCAGGGCATAATGCATGTGGTGTCATGCAACGCTGATGACATCAACACGTTGCACTAGAGACGTAGTGTAGCTTCATCTGAACGATGCACTGATTTGCAGCACTGATGAGCACAGATAAGCGGCACTGGTAGGTGCCACTAATGGGGACTGATAAGTGGCACGATTGGTATCGATAGGTGGCACCGATGGGCACTGATAGGCAGCACTTATGGGCACTGATTGACGGCACTGATGAGCAGGCACTGATGGGCACTGAAAGGCAGCACTGACTGGCATCACTGCTGGGCACTGATTGGCATCACTGCTGGGCACTGTTGGGCTGCACTGATCATCAGGGCACTATTAATCAGTGCCCTGATTATCTGTGCAGATCTCCACTGTCAGGAAATGTCGCCGGTTGGCTCTCCTGTCCTCACATGCTGTCCGTGAGCAGAGGAATGCCGATAAATGGCATTTCCTTGTTTACATGTGATCAGCTATGATTGGACCCAGGTGATCACCTGGGTAAAGAGCCCTGTGATTGACCTCTTTACCCCTTTTGCTGTGTAGGGGGTTTTTCACTGTCAGGATGTGGAACTCTCTTCCACAACTGGTGGTGTCAGTAGGAAGTATTGATATTTTTTAAAGACTTTTGGCCAGGTATCTTAATGAACACAACATACAGGGATATGGGAAAGGATTATCGACACTGACACACATACACCTACACAGGTTGAAATGGATGGACTATTGTCTTTGTTCAACTTTTCCTACTATGTAACTATAAGATCAGTGATCTGCCGCGTCCCAGGAACAGTGCACCACAGATGACTATGCTGCTTGCTCTCAGGGGGCGCCTTATCGCAGCAAGAGTGGGACAACGTCATATGATGTTGTCCCAGAATGAGAGAGCCACCTTGCGCCCATCATATTACAATATAGCGGGCGGCAGGTGGTTAAACAAACTTCAACTAATTTTGTTACTATTTTAATCAGATTCATTTGAATCTCTGAATAACCAAACATTTGTCTGAATTTGTATTCGGACCAAAACGAATTACACATGTCTAGTTCTGTTGTAAATACATTTTACCCTGTGGCCTATATACAGTCTGACATGCGGCTTATTGCCCCCATCCTCCAATAAACCTGACCGTGTGAAAAAAAAACCTCAAAGTTTTATAGCAGATGTAGCACCCTTCTAGATAGGTGCTAGGTTTGGATAGTTAGATTTAATATGAAGTTTGATAGGTAAATTTAGTTGCCACCCTGTGGCCAGTGTGGCTGTGATTGTTTGTTAGGTACTTAGTGCAGCTGCATTCTGCTAGTCAAGTCTGCTCAGTGTGTTTCTGGATGATAGTTGTGTAGTTATGCAGATGACAGCATGAATATTGAAACAGACCTGGCCAATCCCAGAGAGGCAGGCACTGAAGGCATGCTGGGAGACTGTATATATTTGGTGAGCACACTGAGCTCACACTGAGCACACTGAGGTCTAGCTCTAGGCTGGAGAGGAAATGTCCAGCCTGGAGGGGCTTGCTGCCCTCCAGGGCTTTGCTGCCACATGTCTGATTTTGGGAGGCCTCAGGTGGGTGATCTGAGGGCCTGGATGCTGAGACCCTGAAGCTAGAGAGAAAGTTGACTGAAGGGGGCTGTCTGCTGAAGATCTAGTCTGGAATTACTGCAGTAAGGTGTCGCTTTGAATTTGGAAGGAGGCAACCAGCTGTCCTTATGCCTGTGTGAGTGTGAGTACAGACACTTCTAAAAGATCTTGGGCACCTTTGTGCTTTTGCCACCCCTCTGGTGCTAGTGAGTCAGCCATGGGTGTAGTTAAAGGGGATACCGGTTGGTGTCCTGTAAATCTTTGTCCATCTAATCTTTTACCTAAAGGTACTCTGCTCTTGTGGCTCTAAGAAAGGGATTTACAGTTAACTGCTACTACTACTCCTACTACTACTTCCTCAAAGCTGAAGTCTACTGTTTCCATGGGTTTTAATATAGAGTGTTCTGAAGACTAACCAAGTACTCAAGTATACATAGTTCTTATTTTTAAAGTATCCCGCTCAATTCCCTAAACCCTATCCAAGTTCTCCAAAAATAAAACAACAAAAACAACAGCCCTATACTAGTCATTGGAGAAATGTGTGAGTGAGCCTGTATGCCTGTGAAACTTCAGGGAGGACCTGGACAGTATTCCTGCGGGTCCTACGGGAGTAGTGCTAATAAAGAAAAGAGTTGGGTAAAATTGGAGAAAAAAAGAAAACATAGAAAGAACACAAAGAATGTACAAATGCGCAGTATATAATCCTGCTAAGGTTGTGACAGATGCAGAGTAAAAGTAAACTCCAGCCCATACCAGTGATGCTACCACTAAAAGGAAATAAAGATGAAGTTCTCCAGCGAACATATGTCTAAGATGACTTCTGGCTTCTTCAGTTGTTTGTACTTCACATGAAGTTCTCAAATTGGACTCTATGTTTTCAAGAAAGCTTCTGTTTCCTCTTTCTGTAGGGAGGACTCATGGGAAATATGGAGCCCCTATAGCAGGGGTACTCAACCTTTTGTAGAGCGAGGGCAACTAAAGTAATTTGATAACTGGTCGTGACCAAAATTAAATTAAATGGTTCAGAATTTTGAATTATTTGTTTTGACTAGCATATTGAAGATAATCATTTTCCATGGGACCAATCCCGTTGGATGTTTACCAACTTTTTAATCACAATCACCAAAAGAAAGAGTGGGTGACACTAGTGTGAACACTGACCTATGTCTATTTTGTTGGTTACAGAAGGAAAATAGAAAGGGTCGATTTGTGTATATGCCACCCCCTCCGCCCCTCCTGTCCAAGTGTAAAACAGAATGTGACAGGGAGTCACGTGAGTGCCGGGAAACGCTCTGAGTTAAGGTAGAAATCTGCATTTTTTTTAATACAGCACAGGTACTGGGACACATATTGTTATATAACAGAGGGGGTGGTATAAATATAATATATTGGCTTAACAACCACTTTAAATGTGGTGAAAACTCCACAGTCTGGACACAAATACATATGCAAGAAAAAAAACAAACAAAAAAAAACAACAGTATTTTGGCTTGCATGTTATAGTCGGCATGCTTCACCTCATTTACTAAACTAAGAAAAAATTCCCTTTGCAAAGTGAAATTCTCTTGATTTTCCTTTAGCAAGTCAACCCCATAGGCACAGGTTAATTTTAATACATTTATTTGGTGTACGTTGACCTGAGGCGAAGGGAGCATGGCTAAATCAGTTAGGTGCTTTCTTGAGTTACGCATTAAAGGAATTATAAATCTTCCTACCAGAGCTTAGTGTTTAGCTAAGCACCTGCATATGGTGTGCATTGATATTGTAGATTAGGGGTGTCATTTGTTAGCGTGTACTCACAACCTATAGCCGAGTAAATCTTCACATTCCTGTGTGAGCAGTTTCTGTATATATTGAAACAAGAGGCATGTGGCATGACCATGCACAGGTTAATGCATAAACGCTATCTGTATTCTAATAACTGACACCTCCTGTGAAGAATCTATAAATTTAACAAGCCTGTGTCACTGAGTCTAGTGCTCTACAGGTGAGAGCTAAACTGTAATTAGATCTGACAGAGACACAAACAGGCAGAGCAATTAAAGTGGTAGTAAACTCTGGAGGACAGCTCAGCTCAGTTTCAAGCAGTATAGTCTAACTTACTATTTGGAATCTTTGAAATGTTTTTAGGACATGTAGTTTAGGAGATATCGCTCTCTCGTTGTCCATGATGCTACATGCACATTATAAACACTACCGATGGCATGCGCTATCTATACATCAATGTGTGTATTTACATCATTCTGTTTCCTCAGCACAACTGTGAAAGTTCTAACAATTACCATGACTTGGTACACTTTCATTGTGTATGCGCGAGATTCCCGCACTGATGCTTGAGAAAGGGCAGAAGTGCTGAAGGATAAGGTTTCAGGACAGTTCCGAAAAAATGGCACCAGCTTCGGCCAGAACAGACAGAAGCAATAATAAGATGCAGGAATAGTAAGAGGAAATATATAACTTAATAGCTTATTTCTTTGTGATAACTACATTATAGTTTGGTATTATGCTTGCTGTGGACTTGTTTGTTTACTTATATGTTTACTACCTCTTTAACAGAGAGATCAACCAGTCTTTCATCACAATAGCACTTCCACATGTGTGATGCAACACAGGAAATGGTGAGGCATGCACTGGACACTATGTGACTCGGAACAAGAAGTTGCCCGTCCCTTTAGCAAATATGGACAAGCTAGGTGAATGAATACATGGACATGGGGAATTAATCAGCCATGACACTACATCATACAAGGTAAAGCAAATAAATGGCACAGGGAACATAACTACACTAGCTACTCTAGCTGAAAGAATGAAAACATTTGAAAGTGTAGAGCACCTTTAACAGCTTGCCAACCGCATCACTTACAGGTACGATGGCAAAGCGGCCTCTCAACACTGGATCATGTATCTGATGCACAAGCTGATCAGCAGGTGTCGCCCAATGGTGTACCGCCGTCACCCGCTGATTGGCCCTGTCATTCAAGGAAAGGAGCTCTGTGTTGTAAACAACACAGAGCTCCTAATATAGGCAGGCAATCTTGCAAAATCCCTTAGTAAAAGCACCACATAACACACACACAGTAAACATTGTTAGGCACACATTTACCCCTTGGTCAGCCCTAGATATTAACCCCTTCCCAGCCAGTGCCATTAGTACAGTGACAGTGTAAAGTATTAGCACTGATCACTGATTTAGTGGCACTATTGATGTCAGTGTCAGTTGGTGTACCCCCCCAGCCAGCATCAGCTAGAATCAGATGCTCCCAGTTTAAGTCGCTAATCACCGCCATTACTAGTATTAATAAAAATCCAGTATCCATACCAGATGCTATAACTTTCACGCAAATCAAATAATTTTTATTTTAGGTAATTTTATTACCAAATACATGTAGCAGGATACATTTTGACCTAAATTCATTAATAAATTATATTTTTTTAATTTTGTTATTGGATATATTTTATAACAGAAAATAGAAAATATAGTGTTTTCGGTTTTTTTTTTTTCAAAATCAAAATGTGCCATCTTTTTTCGTTTATATCTAAAAAAAATAATAAACCCAATGCTCAAATACCACCTATAGAAAACTCTATTTGTGTGACAAAATTGCATAGATTTAATTTGGGTACAGTGTTACAATTGCAATTGCCAGTTAAAGTAGCACAGTGCTGAATAGCAAAAAAACGCTCGGGTGATGAAAAGGTTAAAAAAGTGGTTAACCTTGTCAATATAATTTGCACCACTGTGTGATGGCCAAGTAAACCAGAAGTTCACCACACAAGGACAACATAAAGTATATACTGTATGTTAAATAAACAGAAAGTGTGCCTTTTTGCAAAGGCTTTCACAGTCACCCTATCGCATTAGAAGTCGGTGATGCATTAGCAAGTGCTATAATAAATCAACATTTCCCATTTTCTCCCTCAATCATATTTATATTGTTTTTGGATATATTAATAATTTCTAACTTCCTCTAAAAGTTATTGGAATTTAAATGTAATCAGACTGGCATCTTGTCATTTTTCAGACTTTCTGAGTTATGCAGATCTAAATGTGAATAAGTAAGGAGATGCTAAATTGGCATACAGCACTTTCACTGTAAATAGAACATTTTATTTCTTAGGCTGTCAACTGACAAGTAACTAGCTCATGGGACTGATTCAGTAAAAGTTGAAAGTGAAAAAAATAATGGAGTTGTTATCCATAGTGACCAGAATTCTTTTTTACTTTTTCCATAAAATAAACAGCTAAATTAGATTTGTTCCTTTTGGTATTTCGCTTTTTTGGTTTCCCTAGTTTTAATTACAAGCCCTATGTGACCCTTTATTTTTTATATCTTTGTGTCATCAATTATTAATTAGTTAGTTAGTTAGTTTGTTAGTTAGTTTTACATTTCAAACATGTAAAAAAACAGACTGTACAAACTAAAAGAAGTAATCATTCAGTAGTAGACAATCACAAAACAACTAGTTACAAGAGAAGACAAAAAAAGAACTTTAACCACTTGCCAACCGCCCGCCGCAGATATACTGCAGCAGGCTGGCTCAGCTGCGTGAACCGCCGTACCTGTATGGCGATTAGCAGGAGCGCTCCTGGGGGCTGCGGGGATGCTGATCCACGGGGCCGACGGCCGCGATTGCTGCCGGGCACCCGCGATCGCTCCCCGCTGAGAGAAAACGACGGTCTGCTGATGTAAATACAGCAGACCGTTGTTCTCTCTGAAATGATCAGAGCACCTGTGATCCTTCTATTTAAGATCACAGGTCTCTGTGTTTGTTTCACAAGTCCCTCCCCCATACAGTTAGAAAACACTCCCCTAGGCTCACACTTAACCCTTTGATCACCCCTAGGTTAACCCCTTCTCTGCCAGTGTCATTATTACAGTAACTGCATATTTTTAGCACTGATTACTGTAGTAATGTCATTGGTCCCCCCAAAAGTGTAAAAAATGTCAGTTAAGGGTTCCGATCTGTCTGCCGCAATGTCAAAGTCCTGCAAAAAATCGCAGATCGCCGACAGTACTAGTAAACACAAATAAAAAATAAAAAGGCATAAATATTTCCCCTAGTTTGTAGAGGCGGTAACTTTTGTGCAAACCAATCAAAATACGCCTATTGGGATTTTTTTTTTTCTACCAAAACTATGTAGCAGAATACAAATTGGCCTATAATGATGAAAAATTTTGATTTTTTGGGGGGGAAATGTTATATAGCAAAAAGTGAAAAATATTGTTTTTTTTTCAGAATTGTCGCAATTTTTTGTTTATAGCGTAATAAATAAAAATTGCAGAAGTGATCAAATACCATGAAAAGAAAGCTCTATTTGTGGGGAAAAAAGGACATCAATTTTTTTAGGTACAGTTTTGCACGACCACGCAATCGTCCGTTAAAGTAACGCAGTGCTGAATTGCAAAAAATGGCCTGGTCATTAAGGGGGCAAATCCTTCCAGTCCAGAAGTGGTTAAAAATGTATTTAGTTTACATATCCAAAAAGGAGTGGGAAGAAGTACAAATTTATCTAATCCCACCCCTTCTCCATTAGTAAAATTAAACTATTACATTTCCCTTCGCTATAAAGTCATATAATAATGAAAAATTTAAATATACTAATTCTCAAAAAATCGAGCCTACACAATCATACACATACTGTATATGCATACATACATGCATATAAACACCCAAACAAAACTATAATACAAAGGAGGTGTTACAGCAGTGATTACATCATATCCTCTCCTCTCTCTCTACTCACTATAATGAAACTACACTTCCCATCATGCTTTGTGAATTGCAGTGAATGTGGACAGTGTGAGGGGTTAGCTCGGTAGCGAGAGAGGGTGACCCCTTGGGGGGGGGGGAGGTGTTCGTTACACAGAGAGATATAGGAGGAGTAGTTGAAAACGACAGTCTATGGTTTATTCTTGCAATTTCCTTCACACAAGGGCAAGCATTAAAACAGCATAACTCAAAACAAAATAAATCCTGGCCACTGTGGGCATCTACCTTCACACACAGGAACCTACCTATGGTGTCTGTCCCAACCTACTGCTGGGCAGACACTGCTGGTCATACAGCAGACAATCAATAGTCCATTTGTTTTCTTTTCACACAGAAAAAGTCCATCACCTCACGTTCAGAAGTCTTTCGGCTAACTGCTCTCCACAGCGCACATCACTTCAGGAGGCAGCAATCAGTAATCATACTCTGGATAACTTATAGAGGCCTTAATTGCCTCATCTTGAATAGCTGAAGCTTTTTCAACGTCCTTACAGCTTTCTGGCTACCTCTGCAGCCGACACCCTAAATTAATTGGTGAATTTTCTAAACAAGGTGGAAATGTATCTCCTGTCTGTGACAACACCCACAGATTTACCTGACTTCCTGTCACAGCGGGTACACTAGGCCTGTACATGGTAAATGTGAACAAGCTCACTTCAACATAAGTCACACCCCCTCATTCTGCAGCCACACTACTCAGTAAAACACAGCAGGATCGGTAGGTTACAGCCTTAAAAATGCAAAGCGTGTTGTGCTGTTATCACATATGATCTCTCCCCCTCCAGCCACAACAGGAGATAAACTTTTTGCCCTTACTTGCTTTATGTAATCATTACCAAACTGTAGATACATGCCCATAATTATATATTTTATCTGCTATAATTCAGTATTATAAATATTTCTCCTCCTGCTGTAGCTTTGAGATCTTTCTAACAGCAATCAGTGCTTGTATGATGTATATGAGCACATTCCTAGCTGCAACACAGAGAGAAAGAGCCAAGACATGCTGCTTTACATCAGCATGTGGCACAAGTAAATGTCGGCATCAGAAAACAACAAAATAAAGTGCAGCGCTAATTTACTAATTGATAACACAATAATGGTGGAACCCTCTAAAGTATGGAAATCAAAATAAACTTCAATATTACCACAATACCGGTCTCTGTGATATGTAACAACACATATAATACACATCAAACTAAAAATAAGACATAAACATTAAACTGCAGGGATAGTGGAAACCCCTCCTACAGATATTTGGCAGTGGACGGTGTCAGTAGGGCAGTGGAAGGTATCAGTAAAGCAGTGGACAGTGTCTACTGCTTATCAGTGCAGCCTCATCAGTGCACATCAGTGCAGCCTATCAGTGCCCATAAGTGCAGACTCATAATTGCCCATAAGTGCAGTCTCATCAGTGCAGCCTATCAGTGCCCATCAGTGCAGCTTATCAGTGCCCATAAGTGCAGCCTCATCAGTGCCTATCAGTGCAGCCTATCAGTGCAGCTTATCAGTGGCCATCAGTGCAGCTTCATTACTGGCCATGTGTGCCACCTTAGTGCAGCCTCCTCAGTGCCCATCAGTGCCCATCAGTGCAGCATATCAGTGCCGCCTCAATGCCCATTAGTGCAGTTTATCAGAGCCCATCAGTAGCATATCAGTGCTGCCCTATCAGTACCCATCAGTGCAGCTTATCAGTGCCCATCAGTGCAGCCTCATCATTACCCATCAGTGCAGCCTCATCATTACCCATCAGTGCAGCCTCGTCAGTGCCCATCAGTGCAGCCTCATCAGTGTCCATCAGTGCAGCTTCATCTGTGCCCATCAGTCCAGCCTTAGTGCAGCCTTATTAGTGCAGCCTCATCAGTGCAACCTCATCAGTGCTAATCAATACAGTTTATCAATGCCCATCAGTGCCCATCAGTGCAGCCTAATCTGTGCCCATCAGTGCAGCTTATCAGTGCCTATAAGTACAGCCTCATCAGTACAGCTTTTCAGTGCCCATAAGTGTAGCCTCATCAGTGCCGCCTTAGTGCATCCTCATCAGTGCAGTTTACAGTAGCGGAGCCAGAGGGCTAGCTGGGGTGGCAATTGCCACCCCAGACAAAGTCCTTGCCACCCCGCTCAGGGCCGATCCTGGGCAGGTGCAGGGGGTGCACCGCACCCAGGCGCCCGAGCTGAGGCAGAGGAGGGGTGCCAAAGCTCCAGCGGCAGTGGCGTACCAGCGGGCGGACAGGGGGTGTGTACGGCCGGTGTGAAGGAGAAGGCAGCTCCTTCAGTCCACGCTGCTCATGGGGCGGGGCAGAGCCGCAGTGGGAAGAAGGTGAGTGCCCGACTCGAGTGTGTGTGCTGTATAGGAGGGGGATGGGGCAGCTGCATCTTTCCCTATTCTTCCTGCAGCTGCTGAATGTCTGATTCTCCTCCTCTCAGCGGCTGCAGGAAGAATAGGGAAAGGTCAATTCATCAATATGCAGCTTCCACATCCCCCTCCTATACAACTTCCTTTGCTGGCCCAACAGTGCTCTCCAGCCCCCCCTCTGTACTCTTAACCCCCCCTCAGTGCTATTAACCCCCCCTCAGTGCCCTTAACCCCCCTTCAGTGCTCCTACCCCCCCCCCATTGCTCTTAACCCCCCCTTGTGGAAAATAACTTATTTTTAGTGTAATTGAACACTTTGTATATTGACCCCCCAAAATAATACCTTGCCACCCCTTTGCCACCCCTGTTTTAAAAGTCTAGCTCCGCCACTGTCAATTCATCTATATGCAGCTGCCCAATCCCCCTCCTAAACAACTTCCTTTGCTGGCCCCCCAGTGCTCTCCAACCCCCCCGCCCAGTGCCCTTAACCCCCCCTTCAGTGCTCCTACCCCGCTCTGTACTCTAAACCCCCCCTCAGTGCTCTTAACCCCCCCCCCCCCAGTGCCCTTAAACCCCCTTCAGTGCTCCTACCCCCCCTTGTGGAAAATAACTTATTTATAGTGTAATTGAACACTTTGTATATTGACCCCCCCAAAATAATACCTTGCCACCCCTTTGCCACCCGTTTTAAAAGTCTAGCTCCACCACTTGCAGTTCATCAGTGCCCATCAGTGCAGCATATCAGTGCTGCCTTCTCAGTGCAGCATATCAGTGCCTATAAGTACAGCCTCATCGGTGCCCATCAATGCAGCTTATCAGTGCCCATAAGGGTAGCCTCATCAGTGCCCATTAATGCAGCTTATCAGTGCAGGCTTATCAGTGTCCATCAATAATGCCTATCTGTGCCCATAAGTGCAGCCTAATCAGTGCCTATAAGCGCAGCCTCATCAGTTACCATAAGTGTAGCCTATCTGTGCCCATCAGTGCAGCTTATCAGTACCCATAAGTGCATCCTCATCAAGATGGATGGCATAGTTGGTGAAGGTAGGAGATAAGCAACAAGGACATGGGAAAACATTTTTTCCCGGAGTTCTTCTTTAAACATTTAAACATTGTTAAAGTGTGAGTTATGATGTACACACAATCAGGCTTATTTAAAGCGTATGTAAACACTAAATAAACTTCTCAGTATGTTTGGGATTATGTCTTTCTAAATACAGTTTTCTTAAGCAAACTGTTTTTGTGAATCTCATGTCTGCAGTTCGATCTTCTTCTGTTAGCCGTTGAATTGCCTCAATAATAGACCTGAGAGGCAGCCCAACAGTTCACTTAAGAAGTGCTTGTGGCAGGCTGAGAACACTGCTGCTAACTGTAGGACAGGCCATAGATTATGCAATTTTCTTTGGTGGAAGGAAAGAAAATTGCTTAATTTCCCCCATCAACACTTTTCTTCCCTTCTGCAGTGCTATTGTGTTCTGCCAATGGGGAGCACAGGAAGCCTTTCCTGCCAGTAGAACACAATAATTAGTGTTACAGGCTATAGTTAGCGGCACTAATCATTCAGAAAAAGCACGACAGGCTGGTTGTACAAAAGTTGATTGATAGATTAACTTGTGTACAACCAGGGTGCCCATACATGGATCGAAATTCAGCCGCTCCCTGCTGAACTACAATAACAATCAAAAGTTGTTTTGTTGCAACTATGAAAACATTTGGGGCATTCTCTATGCTGTTTGTACACAAAATGTTGCAGAAATGTAATTTCAAGTAGGAAGAAATTGGAATGTTATACAGGCCATAGATCATGCAATTTTCTTTCCTTTAACCACAGGTTAAAGGAATTAAATACGCTTGGTTCCCCCATCGCAGTCAGTGTTGATTGGGGAATCCCTACTGCTGCGCTATTGTATTCTGACAGTGAGAGGTTTCCCAGCTGTCAGAAAACAATGATCACCGCTGGTAGCTATAACGAAAAAAAAAAAGACAAGCTGGTCTTACCGAATTTCATCAATAGACTTGATCAAACTTTGTCCAATTCCTGATGAACTGGTAGAAATTTGATCCATCTATGGCCCTTCTTAAGAACCCGTTTCAACAGAACCACAGCAGCATTAAAGTCTAAGCTTACCTAAAAGAAGAAAGAAAAATCAGCACAAGTGTAAAGTGTCCCCTGTGCTGCTGTATCCTGGTTTAGTAGAGATCAACCTTTTCTGATGCCCTCCTTCCCCTATGAGTGAAACAGGATCTATGAATGAAGAAAAGACAGATGATTGAAAGGTCCATCCCTTCATTCATAGATTGTGTTATTTATTCATAGAAGCTGTAGTACCAGGAGCTGTGCGGAAAGAGCGAGTATATACTGTTAATGAATGCCTGTAACAGCCCCCTTAATTCTATTAACCGCCACTGCACTGGAAGATTACAGTGGTGGTGTTGTGGGGGGGGGGGGGGGTATTGAAGCAGGAAGATTTCTGCTAAATGAGGACACAGTAGTACAGGCGCCTCACAATAAAGGCAAGTAATATCCTTTGTGCTATTTTTTTTCAGTAAACTTAAAGCGGAGTTCCACCCAAAAATTGAACTTTCGCTTTAAGGCATCCTGACCCCCTGACATGCCACATTTGGCATGTCATTTTTTTTTTTTTTTTTGAGCGGGTTCCTAGATTTGACAGGTACCTGCTCCCACTTCTGCTCCCTGCAATCTTCTGGGACATGTCACAGGTCCCAGAAGATTGTCTGTCCATTCAGGATGCGCAGCCGGGCGCCCACACTAGAGATGCCAGCACCGCGGGGAAAAGAGGGAGAGAACCGAGGCTCCCGCCAGCTGCATTGCTGCACGGTGGGACAGGGGAGTGTGTGTTTATTAAAAGTCAGCAGCGACACTTTTTGTCGCTGCTGACTTTTAATAAACACAAAAATGGGTGGAACTCCGCTTTAAGCTGTGACTGCTTGTCAACCGCCAGCAGTACATTTACTACTGGTGCGGATTTCCGGGGCACTTCCCTGCTGATCTGTGCTGTGACACAGCACAATTTGTCAGTAGGGTAAAGCCAATAATGTTGGTTGTATACATGCTGATCGGCTTTGGCCAATCACAGCACAGAGATCTGTGTGATTATAAACACAGCACACAGATTCTGGCTGGATTTCTTCCTGCTTTCAGTTATCATTCAGAACTAAAATCAAGGAGAGACCTCACCATATCTCTAAGTAAAAACAGCACACTTACACTTATTGGGGACACAGTTAACAACTTATTTGCCCTCCTGATCACTCCTGTCACCCAGCCAGTGTCATTGGTACAGTGTACAGTATGATACCTAATTACTGTAATAGTGTCACTAGCAATGTCAGTGTCAGTAAGTCAGTTAGTGTTTCTCCCAGCCAGCGTCAGTTAGCACCATATTGCCCTCCACACTATCACAGTCACACTATAAGTCACTGATCATCGCCATTACTTGTATAGTCTCTGTATGGATCAGTATCTTGATCACGATGTGAACTATATTAGTGTCCCCAATAGTACAATGTCCTGGAAAACACAGATTGGCTTTTACCAGAGACACATACAGTAGAGGAATACATTTTGAACTAAATTTTTGAAGACATTTGATTTTCTTAGGATATATTTCATAACAGAAAGTAGAAAATATTTTTTTTCAAAATGTTTAGTATTTGTTCGTTTATAATATTAAACAAAAACAAAAAAAAAACAGTGGTGATCAAACACCACCAAAAGAAAGCTCTATTTGTGTGAAAAGAATAAAATAAGTTTCATTTGCGTACAGCGTTGCATGACTGAGCAATTGCCAGTTAAAGTAGCGCAGTGCCCAATAGCAAAAAATGCCCTGGTCATTAAGGGGGTAAAACATTCTGGAGTGGTTAATGCGGTATCAAACTCAAAATTTAAAAAACTGATGACAGGCTGGGGTGTTTATGACAGAAGAGACCCTAATGGTCCCTTCTGTCATAAATGCTTCCCCTTTCCTTTTAGCAATAATATTTATTAAGCCACACGTGAAATTCAGAGTACATTTATGGCACCCACTCTGTACCAATATAAATTGACTCCTACGCACATGTGCGGGAGGGATGTCATGTCATTGTGGCCTGGCTATTTCAGCAGCTGAGAGGGAAAAACCTAGAAGGAAGAAGTCGGAAAAACCTAAACACTGACAGCAGACCGCAGGAGGGCATACTTTGACAAGTAAGTTTTGCCATAATATTCAAGTATGCAGTGAATACAAGAACATTATGGCATAAACCTGCAGGGGGCCTGTTTGAAAACTTTTTCATAGAGTTTAATACAGCTTCAACTGTCAAACAAGGTTTCCAAAAATCTTCCAATATCTATGTACTGTAGCACTGTCCCCATAGGGCTTGCTGTATGATGACTTGTTTGGCCTCCTCTGATTACCAGCACACAGTCACCTATGGCACTTTTCCACTGCAAGTACCGGCTAGTACCGGCTCGGCTCTACTCGGCCCTGCTTGGCCCGGTTTGCTTTTCCACTGCGGTACCGCATTGGAATAGTGTCGGAACGGTTCGGTACGGTACGGTACGGTATAGGTTTGCTTTTCCACTAAAGTAGTACTAAAGTTAAGTGGGTGGGATAACAACGGGGTGGGTGTGATTCTCTGAGCAATCAGTGGCTAGTAGTGACTGCATGCAAAGGATTGTAGGATATGGTACCAGTTTGGTACCTGTTGGAACCACAATCGAGTAGGTACTGTTTTTTCAGAGCCGTACCGTACCGTACCGTTCGGTTCCATGCAGTGGAAAAGCAAACCTATACCGTACCGTACCGAACCGTTCCGACCCTATACCATGCGGTACCGCAGTGGAAAAGCACAAAAGCGTGCCGAACCGGTACGGTTCCATGCAGTGGAAAAGCGCCATTAGGGTACAGTTTTCACATTCAACCTTATTCCCAATGGCTCGTTGTTCAATAAACAGTCCAGGGGTGCTTAAATCTCACTGCCAGATGTATGGAAAGGGTTAAGTCTTTAGGCGGACTTGGACACCCGGACGTCTAGCACGCTCTTTTATGCCACAGCTTTCAAAATCCTTTACATGTCTTTTATCTTCATATTAATGTAAGTGTACTACATTTTATTAACCACTTTACCACCGGAGGATTTTGCTGTCTTACGTCCAGGCCACTTTTTGCGACTCGGCGCTGTGCGACTTTAACTGACAATTGCGCGGTCGTGCGATGCCGTACCCAAACTAAATTTACGTCCTTTTTTTCCCACAAATAGAGCTTTCTTTTGGTGGTATTTGATCACCTGTGCGATTTTTACTTTTTTGCGCTATAAACAAAAAAATAGCGTTTATTTTGAAAAAATAACAATATTTTTAACATTTTTTTATATGAAATTCCTCCCAAAAAATATGTAAAAATCTAATTTTTTTAAAATTTTTGGCCAATTTGTTTTCTGCTACCTATGTTTGGTAAAAAAAATCACAATAAGCATATTTTGATTGGTTTGCGCAAAAGTTATTGCGTTTACTAACTAAGGGAAAGATTTATGTCATTTTTGGTGTTTTTTTTTTTTAACGAGTAATGGCGGCGATCTGCGATTTCTTTTGAGGGACTGCTACATTGCGGCGGACAAATCGGACCCTTGACTGACATTTTTGACACTTTTGGGGGTACCAGTGACATTACTGCAGTAATCAGTGCTATATATATCCACTGTTACTGTAAAAATGACACTGGCAGGGAAGGGGTTAATTTTATTGGAGAGGGAGGGGTTAATGTGTGCCTGGTGCTTACTAACATGTGGGGGGGGAGGTGACTGAGTGACACAAGGACAGATCGGATGTTCAGCTATGC
The DNA here is from genome assembly GCF_965119305.1 of Pelophylax lessonae. Lineage (NCBI taxonomy): Eukaryota > Metazoa > Chordata > Amphibia > Anura > Ranidae > Pelophylax > Pelophylax lessonae. Next base: position 209,883,414 of record NC_138769.1, on the reverse strand, counting down.
TGAACACTCCGATCTGTCACTCCCTGTCACTTAGGAGATCCGCCCGCTCTGTTTACACAGGCGGGCGGATCTCCAAACTAGATTCCCCAACGATCGGGGAAGAGCGGCGGCTATTGCCACCGCTCCTCCCCTGGCCCGACTCCCGCTGTGAATGAAAACAGCGGGAGCGTGCCTCCGGCGGCGCGCGAGCGCCGCCTACAGGGGGAGGGGTCCAGCGACGTAGGTCTACGTCGCTGGACGATAACGAGCCACTGTGCCGCAGTAGAGGCACAGTGGCCAGAGGTAAAGTGGTTAAAGTATTATTTGTGCAATCTACACTATTGCCTTGTTCATTGTTCTGAGGTACTGTTGGTGAACTGAGGAACAGAGTGTTGCACATACCTGGAACTGTCCAGCTTTATGAGTGTGGGAATGCCTTTTTGATCGATTGTTGTGTGGAGGAGGTTCGTGCCATCTCACTCTTCCGGATGATCCTTTGCCTCGGTTGACCCTCTGCCCGGTTTGACCTCTCTGTCATAGGAGGGTCAATTGCTTCTGGTAAGCATTCCTTTCGGCTGTCACTAGTGGGTGCCTTATCCATTCCTACTGAATCATCGGTGCTTGGAGACCTCGGATTGTTTTCCTCCCTTTCCCTCTCAAGGATTCTGGGACTGTTTCTAGTTTATGGACTTTTGCATATTTTTATGTCATTTATATTGGCGCTGCTTTTATTCTTTAAGTCTTCTTGCGCTCTCTCTCCCCAGCAAGAAAACGTGGTGATCTACATTCTCTTAAGGATACTCACTAGAATCCCCTTTACTGACACCCGTCCACTGACTCAGGTCAGGCCCCTTGACACAGATCTGTACTCACTGTACTACAGAATCAGATCCTTCAGTGTCATCCCTCTCAGTCAGCTCCACAGGACCTCTGGGTTTAGCTCCTCTCTAGCTCTCTAGGCCCTCAGGTCGACTACCTGAGGCCGCATGGCACCTCTACAGAGGAGGAGGCAGCTGCCCCCTCCCTCCGGGACTCCGCTATCCAGACAAAAAGACCCCGAGCACATGTGCTCCCGTCATTTATACAGTATCCCAGCATGCACCGATGCATTTTCCTCTGCCAAATCACCAGGACTGTACCAAATGCCTGTGCACTCATTTGTCAGGTTTCCTCCCACTGTCCAATATGCCTTTCTATTGGACCAGTGTGAAACATTCTGCAGACAGACTGAGTTGCACCTAAGCACATTGAGGAGACCTCACTAGCAGATCCTGCTCTCTGATAGGCAGAGAACAATATAGATTTACCTGCAATCCCTCTGTTAAGCATAAAGGATTGAAAACTATACTCTCTCTAGCACCTACCTAGGAGGGTGCTACATCTATAACTCACTGGAAAATTTGTATTTTAGTTCTCAAAAAAACAGAGTTGAAATTTAGAGCACATTTATCAATTTCAGAATAGCCTTTTTTACATAAATTTGCAGTGCAAAGTAAATCTTTCTGTTTGTTGCATATATTAATATCTTTCCTCCACTGAAATCGTGTTCTGAGTGATAAATTAAATGCACTTTGAGGTCACTTTTATTATAGATGTATTTCAGCTTTTTTGCCTCTATAAATTGTAATTTTCTTGAAGTTCTTTGTATTTATTTAACATGTAAAAGCAAAATCATTTGGGATTTAGAAATATAATTGTGCAGAATATATCCATTATGTAAAGGAAGCAGACTAGAGCATTTAAGAATGGATAATAACTATTATTAAACAATGATTAAGTATTATTCATCATTATTGTTAATTATTGGTGTAAATGAAGGTAATTATTTAAAATGAAGCTGTTTTATTGCTCTTACTTAGAATAACCATTTTTCATAATATGTTTTACACCCCAAAAAGAAAAGTGGGCATAAAAATATATGGATATACACATTGAAAATGAGTCTGCAGCATCAAATTTATTACAGGTACCTAAATTTGCGCTTTTTATATTTTCATTTTAGCTGAAGATCAATATCATCACTGTAGTGACAGGAAAATCTGAAAGAACGAGAGAGAAATGTTTTCTCGAATGAAAGAAAGTATATCTGTGAATGCGAATATTCGTCTGGGAAAAATCTTACATTTTTGTAGTGAAACCTGTTTCATGCATCTGGGATTCTATTCAAACAGAGGGTCTAGATGAAATGTTTTCTTTTGAGTTTAATCCGTTAACTTAATGATGGTAAGAAAAAAATGTTTTGATGAATGATTTATTAGAATTTTCAAATGAACATTTGAAAAAAAAATCAAACTGTGTATGGCTAACTTAAAACATAAAACAAGCAGGCACAAGGTCGTAAGGAAGTAATGTTGTCTTAGCAGAGATGTCCTTGTTAATAAGGAAAGTTATTACCATCCATAACCCTATATTCAGTAGGTATCTCTGCAGTTTTGCATTCCAGTGTGATCAGAACAATAAAACTGGTAAACTGTTTGCACTGGCTTTTTATGTGGATCTAGATTCTTGAAATGTAACCACTTGCCGATCAGCCGCCACACATATACTGTGGCAGGTCGGCTCTATTAGTGTAATAATAGCCAGTGGGGGCACGGGTGTGCTGATTGGCCAGAGGGGGAGCCAATCAGCGGGTCCGGCGGATGCAATTGTAAACAAGGCAGACCCCGTTCTGTCACAGATGAACACAGGGATCCTGTGTTCCTGCTATTCAGGAACACAGATCTCTATGTTCATCTAGTGAGTCCATCACCCACACAGTTAGAAAACATCCCCTAGGGACACACTTAACCCTTTGATCGCTCTTGGTGTTAACCCCTTCCCTGCCAGTGTCATTAGTACAGTAACAGTGCATATTTTTAGCACTGATTACTGTAGTGTCACTGGTGGCCTTTAACCACTTAAGCCCCGGAAGATTTTACCCCCATTCCGACCAGGGGGTATTTTACGACTCGGCACTGCGTGACTTTAACTGACAATTGTGCGGTCATGCAATGTGGTACCCAAACGAAATTTACGTCCTTTTTTTCCCACAAACAGAGCTTTCTTTTGGTGGTATTTGATCACCTCTGCGCTTTTTATTTTTTGCGATATTAATAAAAAAAGCGAAAATTTTGCAAAAAAATGACATTTTCAACTTTGTCTTTTAAAAAATATCCAATATACTCAATTTATGTATTTTTTTTTGGCCAAAATATATTTAGCTACATGTCTTTGACAAAAAAAAATTCAATGAGCGTATTTTTATTGGTTTGCGCAAAAGTTATAGCGTCTACAAACTATGGTGTAAATACAGAAATTTACACAGCTTTAATTTTTGACTGCCTATCTCATTTCATGAAGTGCTAAAATGGCAGGGCAGTACAAAACCCCCCCAAACTACCACTTTTTGGAAAGTAGACATCCTAAGGAATGTTCTGAGAGGCATGTTGAGCTCATTGAATAACGGAATTTTTGTAAAATCTTACCTGTAAAATTCCTTTCTCTGAGTCCTCCGACAGTCGCCGCCCACTTCATATTCATCACCAATGGGGTTATGTCCTTTATTCCGTAGGAGTAGCTAGGCAATAGAATATGTTAGTACAAAGACTTTTAACATATCCCACCCCCAGGGGGTGGTCCCCTCAGTACATAACCCTCCACTTCCTGTATCCAACTCAGTTTCAGTGGAATAGCAGTAGAGAGTACATCAAAACCCCAAAAGAGGGGTGGGGGCGGCGACTGTCGGAGGACTCAGAGAAAGGAATTTTACAGGTAAGATTTTACAAAAATTCAGTTTTCTGTTACGTCCTCCGACAGTCGCCGCCCACTTCATATTCATCACCAATGGGGATGTCCCAAAGCAGTGTAAACATGAGGGGTGGGAAGAACACAGCCGCGCCCAAGGCAACGCCGTCTCCCCATCAGAGAAAGGAACCTTACCAAAGGAAGGAAACCAGTTGGGCATAAGAACAAAACACTCGCTCAACAGGAGCAAGAAAACCCAGGGAAAAAACAAAAATCCCAAAAAGCCAAAGAACCCGTAACAAGGGCTCTAGGGAACTGCCGCACTAAGAACCTTGCGGCCAAAGGAAGCATCAGCCGATGCCTGAACATCTACTCTGTAGAATATCGTGAAAGTGTGTACGGTCGACCAAGTCGCCGCCTCACACACCTGGGCCACAGAGGCCCCATGACGACAGGCCCAAGACGTACTCAGAGATCTGGTAGAGTGCGCCTCCACAGGTACAGGGGGAACTTTCCCCCTCAAAGCATAGGCCTGATCAATGGTCCGTCTGATCCATTTGGCGATTGTAGAAGCCGACGCCGCCATGCCCTTCCGAGGACCTCCCGGAAGGACAAACAAGGCATCCGACTTGCGAGAAGACTCAGTCGATGGGAAATAGACTCTAATCGCCCGGACAACATCCAAGGAGTGAAGCAACACCTCCGTCGGATGCTTCGGCTTCGCGCAAAGCGAAGGTTTGACAATGTCCACATTGAGATGAAAGTCCGAAACCCTTTTTGGAAGAAAAGAAGGGTTAGGTCGCAAGACCACCTTGTCCAAATGCACAACCAGACACGGAGACTTGTAGGACAAGGCTGCCAGCCCCGACACTCGTCGAGTCGAGGTGATAGCCACCAAAAAGGCGACCTTCCTGGATAACAAAGACAGCGAGATCTCCCTGAACCTTTCAAAAAGAGCACGCTGCAACACTGATAGAACTAGATTCAAGTCCCAAGGGGTAAGAGGTTCCCTCCTAGGAGGGATCAGATGACGTACCCCCCGCACAAAAGTGCTAACCAAAGAATCAGATGCCACAGGCCGTCGAAAAAGAACGGCCAAAGCAGACACCTGACCCTTGATCGTGGCCAGCGCCAGACGCTGGTCAACACCCGTCTGAAGGAAGGGCAACACCCTAGACACCGAATAAGTGTCAGGAGAGAAACCCCTGGATACGCACCAGGCAAAATACGCCTTCCAAGTACGGTAATAAACCTTCCGAGGAAGACTTCCTCGCATTTATTAAGGTGTGAATGAACTCAGGGGAAAGACCCCTGTTCTTCAGGACCTCGGTTTTAACCGCCAGGCCGTCAAGGCCAGCGACTGTAAAGCAGGATGGAAGATCGGTCCTTGCGACAGAAGATCTTCTCGAAGAGGCAGACGCCACGGGGCGTCGATTGCCAGATTTACGAGGTCTGCGTCCCAGGACCGGCGAGGCCAGTCCGGTGCCACAAGAATCACCGTGGTCGGTTCCGCGAAGGAACCTGGACAGCAATTGAATCGGCGGGAACGCATACATCAGTTGGTACTGATGCCACGGGGCAACCAACGCGTCCGACGCGTCTGCCCGAGGATCGCACTCCTTGCCACGAACCGTGGTACTTTGTAGTTCAGACGAGACGCGAACAGGTCTACCTCCGGAAGACCCCACCTCGCGCACAACATCTGGAAGACAGCCGGGTGAAGGGACCATTCTCCCTGGTCCAGGGTTCGACGGCTCAGAAAATCCGCCTGCCAAATTTTCACCCCCGGAATGTGACCTGCCGATATTGCCGGGACATGCGTCTCGGCCCAAGACAGAATCGCGGCCACTTCTCGAGCCGCCCGGGCACTCCTGGTGCCCCCTTGGTGATTGATGTAAGTCACCGCCGTGGCATTGTCCGTCTGCACCCGAACCGGGTTCCAACGACGAAGACAGAGGAGTATCGCTCGCAGTTCCAGAACGTTGATCGGAAGGGAGGATTCCTCCGTCGACCAAACACCCTGGGTGGACAGAACGCCCAGAACACCACCCCAGCCCGACAGGCTGGCGTCCGTGGTGATCACCGTCCACGAAAGGGGACGAAAAGACTTGCCCCCCGATACCGAGGGGGATAGAAGCCACCACAGAAGATCCCTTCTGGTCTGAGAACTCAATGACATCTGGAGATCCAGAGACTGCGGACGCCCGTCCCACCTGGACAATATCTCAGCTTGGAGATCCCGCGTGTGAAACTGGGCGAAGGGAAATCGCCTCGAAAGCCGAGACCATCAATCCCAGACACCGCATGCACGTCCGAAAGGACGAAGATGGAACGTCCCTGAGGGACCTGACTGCCTCCTGAAGAGCTGCGAGTTTTTCTTCCGGCAGGAAGACCTACGCCTGGACAGAGTCCAGAATCATACCCAGGTAAGAAATCCGAACCGATGGGCACAATGTCGACTTTGGAAAATTGATTGTCCAACCAAACTCCTGCAGAGTCTGCAACGTGACGGACAGATCCTTCTCCAGACTCTGGCTGGTCGCAGACCGAACCAGAATATCGTCCAGATACCCCAGAACCGAAATGCCCTGGGCCCTCAACAAAACCAGAACCGGTGCCAGCACTCTGGTGAACACCCTTGGAGCAGAGGCGAGACCAAAAGGCAACGCCACAAATCGGTAATGATCTACCGCTATGGCGAATCGAAGGTACCTCTGGTGACCCTCGAAAATCGGGATGTGAAGATACGCATCTTGCAAGTCGATGGAAGCCATGAACTCCCCCGGAACCAGGGCAGCCACCACCGACCGCAGGGATTCCATGCGGAACTTGCGCACCCGCACAAGGCGGTACAGCGCCTTCAAGTCCAGAATCGGACGCACCTTGCCCTCCTTCCTGGGCACGGTGAGCAGATTGGAATAGAACCCCCGAAATCTGTCCCGATGAGACACCGGGACCACCACTCCCTGAGCCCTCAGGTCCTGCACCGCTAGATGCAGGTCCCGCAAACGCTCCGGGGATAACAGAAGACTTGAGGGAAAAAATCTGCTCTCCGGCCGAGAGAGAAACTCGATCTAGTGGCCAGATCGAACGATTTCCTGTGAAGTGGGTGAGGGCGCCCCTTCAGGCCGCACTGTAGTGGGCCGCAGAACCGGATTGGCCGGACCTTTGTTTTCCTGCCCACGGCTTCTTGCGGGAGCCTTGACCCTTGGACAGCTTGTCCCAAAAATGTGACCGAAAGGCACGAAAGGACCCCTGAGGGGGCCGAAAGAAATCATTCTGTTTTCCAGGAGCCGTCTTAGTCTAGTGGGATTGAGGTAAGAGCGTGCTCTTACCCCCCATTACCCCTTTAATTAGGGCATCCAGGGATTCGCCAAAAAGGCGAGAACCATCAAACGGCAGATTGGCCAAGGTCCTACGTGAAGATTGATCCACAGACCAACACTTCAACCAAACCAGGCGGCGAGATAACACCGCCACACTGTGTACACGTGCAGCCAACGGAACCATATCCAGGTCCGCATCACACAAATACATGACACCCTGGTGGATTTGATCCACCATATCCAAAGTCGCCTGGGGGGCAGAATCAGCCCCCAGGACACGCCTAAGCACCTGCGTCCAGTTCGCGACCGCCTGGGCCGCCATAAGTGAAGCAATAAAGCTTTCAACATAGAACCCATAATAGAATAGGTACGACGGGCAAAGGACTCCATCCTCTTGTCCGCGGCATCCCGGAACACCGGGGTGTCCGCAGCAGGAATCGCAGTGGACGTGTTCAAAACTGCTAACGCCTGGTCCACCGGAGGTGGGACACACCAACGCCCATCAGTAGCGGGCGTAAAAGGATAGCGCAGCTTAAACCTACTTGGCACAGCAAAAGGTTTGCGTATATTATGCCATCGTTCTTTCACAGCGCGCTGAAAATCATCAGTGCATGGAAACATCTGCGATGATATGCGCCTTTTCTGCGTCCCATAAGCCGCCAAGGCAGCAGGAGGACATGTTTCCTCCTCCAAACGCAGAGTTTGCTTGATAGAAGCAACCAATTCATCCATGAGCGCAAGCTCTTCAGACGAGCCAGGGGGAGAATTATCAACCCCCTCTACCTCAGCCTCCATTACTGACCCTATAAGGTCCCGGGAGGAACGAGACCCCGATAAGGAGATCTCTGCCCCAGCAGCCCCAGGACCATCACCCTCTTGAAACAGAGGAAATTGAAAACTCTGGGCCTTTTAGAGGATTGAGCAACCACCAGCATTTGCACCTGAGTCGCAAGGCTAGCCACAATCGCAGCCAAATCCCCCCCCCGGGGGGGGGGGGAAACCGCAGTCCCCTGGCTTCCCCCTAAACTGGCAGGAAACTAGTATTCCTGAAAATCCATGCCCTAGTAGCAGCAAAAATAAATGGGTGACCGCCCCTTTAAGAGAGCGCTGCGATCGTAGCCCACTCACACTAGGCATCCCACACAAGGGACCCCCACAGGGACAAGTATACCAAGGCAGGATACAGGGAATAAAAAGAAATGAACCTGGAGAGATCGGTGCTGCTGCTGCTGCCTGCGGTGCTCCTGAAGGAAAGGAAATGCTGGCATACAGGGCGCTCTATGAAAGCCTATGGAGGCTACAAGAAAATGGCCGCCATGCATGTAAAACATGCGGCCGGAGCGATCGCAGTCAAAATGGCGCCGTTTGGCGCCGAAACTGCCGCTCCCACACCCCATGAGGGAGAAGTAAAACACACCATCTGCCCAAAAAAGAAACATGGTAAACCGCCGCAGCGGCGCTGTAATGTGCCCCAAGCATGAGAAACTCAAGCCCCACAGCACACAGCCGTTCACACAAACAGAAAACTGACACAGAGTGCAGCCAGCCCCCCCTCCTGCAGCCCACAGCTTGCAATGTGAGAGATAGGGAAAACGTAATAGTGTGAACACAGGGCAAGGTACACAGTCCCAGACTGACACCCCCCAGACAGACAGGTCCCCACATAAATGCACTTACCTCTCACATGGCGTGGGGGACCCGCGCAGGCGAACAAACCGCTGCACATGAGGCAGGGAGAGTCGCATCCAGGACGCAGCAGAAGGTGGGTTGAGAAACCGCACAGCGTCCAGTGAGGTAGCCACCTCACCTAGCATCCCTGCACGGAACAGGGATGGGTCATTCAGATAACTCAGGAGCGATACCTGACTGAACGCTCGATGGCGGGCTGAGAAGCCACTGACCCACAGCCTGCTACCAGGGGGGTCAGCCCGAGACGCAGCCCGCATGATCCTCTTCATCAGAAGAACTAACTAACGCTGGTAAAATAACAGCTAACAAGAAAGAGAGAAAAAAAAAAAAAAACTCAAATAAAATCCAAAGAAAGGAAAGAGAGCTGAGACAAGGTGCCCCAGCACAGAAACTTCCAGCTACTCCTGACAGCTAGACAAATGAAACTGAGTTGGATACAGGAAGTGGAGGGTTATGTACTGAGGGGACCACCCCCTGGGGGTGGGATATGTTAAAAGTCTTTGTACTAACATATTCTATTGCCTAGCTACTCCTACGGAATAAAGGACATAACCCCATTGGTGATGAATATGAAGTGGGCGGCGACTGTCGGAGGACGTAAGAGAAATTTCATTTTTTTGTCACAGGTGTTTGAAAAATGACTAAAAATTTTTTTTTTTTTTTTTTTTTACACAAAGTTGTCATTGAAATGATATATTGCTCACACATGCCATGGGTATATGTGTAATTACACCCCAAAATATATTCTGCTGCTTCTCCTGAGTACAGGGATACCACATATGTGGGACTTTTTGGGAGCCTAGCTGTGTACGGGACCACAAAAACAAATCCCCACCATCAGAATTTCAAAGGGCGTACATTTTTCATTGCATTTTCTCACTACCTCTAACGGTTTAGGAGGCCCTGAAATGTCAAGATACCACAAAACCCCCCCAAATGACCCTATTTTGGAAAGTAGACACCCCAAGCTGTTTGCTGAGAGGCATGGTGAGTCCATGGAATATTTTATATTTTACCACAAGTTTTGGGAATATTACTATTTTTTTTTTTTACACAACGTTGTCACTAAAAGATAAAATTCTCACACATGACATGGGTATATGTGGAATTACACCCCAAAATACATTCTGCCACTTCTCCTGAGTATGGGGATGCCCCATGTGTGAGACTTTTTGGGAGCCTAGCTGTGTACAGGACCGCGAAAACCAATCAACACTCCCAGGTTTTCTAATGGCGTAAATTGTGCATGTCACCTCTGCACTACCTGTCACAGTTTCGGAGGCCCTAAAATTCCAAGATAGCACAAACCCCCCCCCAAATTACCCCATTTTGGAAAGTAGACACCCCAAGCTATTTGCTGAGAGGCATGGTGAGTCCATGGAATATTTTATATTCTGCCACAAGTTCCGGGAAATACATATATATATATATATATATTTTTTTTTTTTCACAAAGTTGTCAGTAAATGAAATATTGCTCACACATGCCATGGGTATATGAGAAATGACACCCCAAAATACATTCTGCTGCTTCTCCTGAGTACAGGGATACCCCATGTGTGAGACTTTTTTGCAGTCTAGCCGAGTACAGGTCCCCGAAAACCAGTCCCCGCTTTCAGGCTTTCCAAGGGCGTAAATTGTTGATTTCACTCCTGACTACCTATCACAGTTTCGGAGGCCCTAAAATTCCAAGATAGCACAAAACCCCCCCAAATGACCCCATTTTGGAAAGTAGACACCCCAAGCTATTTGCTGAGAGGCATGGTGAGTCCATGGAATATTTTATATTTTGCCACAAGTTCCGGGAAATATATATATATATATATATATATTTTTTTTTTTTTTTTCACAAAGTTGTCAGTAAATGAAATATTGCTCACACATGCCATGGGTATATGTGAAATGACACCCCAAAATACATTCTGCTGCTTCTCCTGAGTACAGGGATACCCCATGTGTGAGACTTTTTTGCAGTCTAGCCGAGTACAGGTCCCCGAAAACCAGTCCCCGCTTTCAGGCTTTCCAAGGGCGTAAATTGTTGATTTCACTCCTGACTACCTATCACAGTTTCGGAGGCCCTAAAATTCCAAGATAGCACAAAACCCCCCCAAATGACCCCATTTTGGAAAGTAGACACCCCAAGCTATTTGCTGAGAGGCATGGTGAGTCCATGGAATATTTTAATATTTTGCCACAAGTTCCGGGAAATATATATATATATATATATTTTTTTTTTTTTAACACAAAGTTGTCAGTTAACACAAAGTTGTCAGTAAATGATATATTGCTCACACATGCCATGGGTATATGTTAACTGACACCCCAAAATACATTCTGCTGCTTCTCCTGAGTATAGGGATACCCCATGTGTGAGACTTTTTTGCAGTCTAGCCGAGTACAGGACCCCGAAAACCAATCATCGCCTTCAGGCTTTCCAAGGGCGTAAATTGTTGATTTCACTCCTGACTACCTATCACAGTTTTGGAGGCCATGAAATGCCAAGACAGCACAACCCCCCCCCCCCCCAAATGACCCCTTTTGGGAAAGTAGACACCCTGAGCTATTTGCAGAGAGGCATGTTGAGTGTTTTGCAGATCTCACTTTTTGTCACAAAGTTTTGGAAATTGAAAAAAGAGGAAAAAAAATGCATTTTCCTGTTTTTTCTTCATTTTCCAAAAAAAATTAGAGCTGCAAAATACTCACCATGCCTCTCAGCAAATAGATTGGAGTGTCTACTTTGCAAAATGGGGTAATTTGGGGGGGTTTGTGCAATCTTGGCTTTTTATGGACTTCAAAAGTGTGATAGGTAGTAAGGAGTGAGATCAACAATTTACGCCCTTAGAAAGCCTAAAGGTGCGCATTGGTTTTCCGGGTCCTGTACGCGGCTAGACTGGCAAAAAGTCTCACACATGGGGTATCATTGTACTCAGGAGAAGCAGCAGAATGTATTTTGGGGTGTCATTTCACATATACCCATGGCCTGTGTGAGCAATATATCATTTACTGACAACTCTGTGTAAAAAAATAAAAAAAAATTAAAAAAATTTTTTCCCCGAAACTTGTGGCAAAATATAAACTATTCCATGGACTCACCATACTTCTCAGCCAGTAGCTTGGAGTGTCTACTTTGCAAAATGGGGTCATTTGGGGGGGTTTTGTGCCATCTTGAAATTTCAGGGCCTCTGAAACTGTGACAGGTAGTCAGGGGTAAAATCAGCAATTTACGCCATTAGAAAACCTGAAGATGTGGATTGGTTTTCGGGGGCGCGTACACAGTTAGGCTCCCAAAAAGTCTCACACATGTGGTATCCCTGTACTCAGGAGAAGCAAAAGAATGTATTTTGGGGTGTCATTTCACATATTCCCATGGCATGCATGAGCAATATATCATTTAGTGACAACTTTCTGTAAAAAAACAACAAAAAAAAAAAAAATAATAATTTTCCCGAAACTTGTGGCAAAATATAAAATACTCCATGGACTCACCATGCCTCTCAGAAAAAAGCTTTGGGTGTCTACTTTTCAAAAAGGGGTCATTTGGGGGGTGTTTGAACAGTCCCGGCATTTTATGCTCAATCTTATCCACACATCACCCACTCTTCTAACCACTTGAAAACCAAGCCTTTTCTGTGCCTTTTTGTTTACATGAAAAAATATTTTTTTTTTACTAGAAAATTACTTTGAACCCCCAAACATTATATATTTTTTTAAAGCAGAGGCCCTATAGAATAAAATGGTGGATGTTGCAAATTTTTTTGTCACACGGTATTTGCGCACAGATTTTCCAAACGCAATTTTTGCGAAAAAAATACATTTTTTTAATTTATTGCACAAATACACTATATAATTCCAATTTTTTTGGTAAAATTTAAAAGATGATCTTATGCCGAGTTCATAGACACCTAACATGACATGCTTTAAAAATTGTGCATGCCTGCGCAGCGACAAAAACGTATGTACATTTTTAAAAACCTTTAAAAGTCTCTACAGGTTACCACTTTAGACTTACAGAGGAGGTCTACTGCAAGAATTACTGCACTCAATCTGGCGATCGCGGCGATACCTCACATGCATGCTGCAATTGTGGTTTACATATGACATTAGACCACCGCTTGCGTGCGCCATTGCGCGCAAGCACCGGGGGTAAGGGGGGGGGCTCAATTTTTTTTTTTCTTTTTTCTTTTGCTTTTTTATGTTATTTTGACACCTTTCCTTTAATTTTTTTTTTTTAAATCATTTTTATTGTTATCATAGTGAATTTAAATATCCCCTATGATAGCAATCTGTGGTGACAGGTACTCTTTTTTTTAAAAAATTGGGGTCTTTTAGACTCTAGATCTCTCCTCTGACCTTAACGCATCTGACCACACCAAAATTGGTGTGATAAAATACTTTCCCAATTTCCCAATGGCCCTGTTTATTTCTGGCGAAACAGAAGTCATAAAATGCTCGTAGCCTCCGGCATCTTAGGCCATAGAGATGATTGGAGCCATTCTCATCTCCAATTAGCTCTATGGTTAGATAATTGAACCACCGGCTGCACTCTCGGGTTAACCGGTGGGACAGGAGAGCCAGAGAAAAACCATGGAAGGCTGCGGAAGGCGGCGGTGGGGGGGGAGGCCCCTCCCACTGCATGTAAAAGCAGTCTAGCGGCCAATTACCTGCTAGAATTGCTTTTACGTGTAAGCCGACCGCTGGCTGTAAAAAACGATACCAAGATGATGCCTAAATCTGCAGGCATCATCCTGGTATAACCACTCAAAGTCCAGCAACGTACCAGTACATTGCTGGTCCTTGTTTGGCATATAGGTTTTTTTTTTTTCATGCAGCCTGTGGGCTGAACGGAAAAAAAGAGAACCTATCAGAAATCAGCACAGGAATAATGCGTAGTATTACTCATCATTAACCGCCCAAACAACCACCCACTGAATTTAATGATGGGTATACACGACACTATCCACGTATACCAAAATAGGATTTTAACTGCAGTGCTGAAATCAGAAAATCACCACAGCTGCTATCAGCAAAGGTATCCATATATGCTGAGCGCAAACGCTGTTTGTGTCAGAATATATAAAATCAATGCGTGGTAGCCGACGAGTACCTGCAAGAGAAACAGGTCACAAAAGAATGAAAAAACAAACAAAGGACATTGAAAAAAGTATAGTAGGAAGGAGTAGAAGGACATATAAAATGACTGACAACAGTTTTTGGATCTTCATCATTAACCGCCCAAACAACCACCCACTGAATTTAATGATGGGTATACACGGCGCTATCCACGTATACCAAAATAGGATTTTAACTGCAGTGCTGAAATCAGAAAATCACCACAGCTGCTATCAGCAAAGGTATCCATATATGCTGAGCGCAAACACTGTTTGTGTCAGAATATATAAAATCAATGCGTGGTAGCTGACGAGTACCTGCAAGAGAAACAGGTCACAAAAGAATGAAAAAACAAACAAAGGACATTGAAAAAAGTATAGTAGGAAGGAGTAGAAGGACATATAAAATTACTGACACCACAACAGTTTTTGGATCCTTTTATTTTTCTTTCTAACTGTTCCTTTATTTCTTGATTTGGGAGGGACTGCGATCTTCTGCGATCTTCTCTTCCAGCTTGGGTCTCTCAAAATGTCGATGGACATCCAACATCCTTCGAGACCCTGTGTTTATGTGCCCTACACTGTGTCGTGCTGTACCCTACGCTAATAATCCACTAGTGTATGGTAGCGCTCGAAACATTCCCCGATGCAGAGACCAGGTTGGTCAGGACATTTGGGACAATAATAACGGGTGTCACGCCTAAATCCGCGCTTGCTACAGACACGACATCTTCTTTGGGGCCATCTTTGGGTAGGGGTACTCGGGAGGACATGTGAAAAATGCCTCTCATGCAGCCGGCTCACTGCATCTGGAAGGGGAAGTTGGGCAGGCATGCCTCCTGGGTACAGGTAGGCAAGGATGATCTCTTCCTGGAATTCCCGGAAAGATCCAGTTCGTCCTGACGCCCTGTATAGGACAAAGGCGTTCAGCATAGCCAATTGGTATAGGTAAACAGACACTTTTTTGTACCAGCGTCTGGCTTTACGGGCAACTAAATACGGCGCCAAAAGCTGGTCGTTAAGGTCCACCCCTCCCATATTAAGGTTATATTCGTGGACACAGAGGGGTTTCTCCATAACGCCAGTTGCCGTAGGAATTTGGATCGTCGTGTCTGGGTGAAGGGAGGACAGAACATAAACATCCCGTGTATCCTTCCACTTCACCGCAAGCAATTTGTCCGTTTTCAAGCAGGCTCTCGCCCCCCGACTAAGATGGGAATCTACAAGCCGTTGGGGGAAGCCCCGGCGATTAGGTCGCACGGTGCCACATGCGCCAATTTGTAAATCGAGAAGGTGACTAAATAGTGGCACGCTTGTGTAAAAGTTGTCCACGTACAAATGGTACCCCTTTCCGGATAAGGGTGACACCAAGTCCCAAACGATCTTATCGCTGCTCCCTATGTAGTCTGGGCAGTTGGGGGGCTCCACACAGCTATCTTTTCCCTCATAGACCGGGAAACTAACTGTATAGCCTGTGGCCCTGTCACACAATTTATACAGTTTGACCCCGTACTTGGCACGCTTGCTGGGGAGGTACTGTTTCATAGCAAGGCGGCCAGTAAATTTAATCAGGGACTCGTCAACGCAGACAACTTGTTCGGGGGTAAACAAGGCTGCAAACCGCTGATTGAAGTGGTCTATGAGGGGCCGAATTTTGTGGAGCCGATCGTATGCAGGGTCTCCCCGAGGACGACAGATTTCATTGTCGCTGAAATGCATAAATCGCAGAATTTGCTCGTATCTCGTCCTGGACATAGAGGCAGAGTACATGCGCATATGGTGAACTGGGCTAGTGGACCAATATAGCCGCAATTCACTCTGTTTAGTTATGCCCATGTGGAGGGAAAGGCCCAGAAAGATCTTAAATTCGGAAACCGTTATAGGTTTCCAGCCGAATTGTCTGGCAAGGTGTGAATTTGGGTTGGCGGCGATGAACTGTTGTGCATATAAATTTGATTGATCCACAATAGATCTGTAAAGATCTTCCGTGAAGAACAGCTCAAAAAAGTTCAGGGGCGTAAAACCAGCTGTCTCCACGTGGATTCCAGGTTGGGCGGTGAATGGGGGAAGTACTGGCGCTGTAGTATCAGTGGGTTGCCAATTAGGAAATGCCAGCGCATCAGGGAGGGCACTATGGGCTCTACGGGCCTGTCTTCGAATACGCGGTGGCTGCGGGCCACTACTTGTGCTAGCCACCGCACCAGCTTCAACTGCACTTAGGGGACTCGCCACGTCACCAGGTCTTACTGCAGTGCTGGTTGTACTAGGTCCAGGTTGTAATAGGCCGCTGGCGCTTGCCAGGTCGCCAGAAGGATGAGCGGCACTAGTACCCACACTCTGCTCCATACGAGCACTCTGCGATTCCTGCATCTCAACAACTTCAGAATGGGGTCGGGTACGCCTGGGTCTAACAGGGACCCATCTGTCGTCGGAGCTATCTGTCAGGGAGCCGCTGCCGTCATCAGGTTCATATACTGACACTAATTCGGTCATTGTAGCTTCCCCTTCGCTATCAGATGACTCGGTCAGCATATAACTGATAAGCTCTTCATCCCTGTACGAACGTTTGGTCATTTTGGTAACTAAATTTACCCGTACAGTGATGCGACTCACAGGTAATAAAAGCACCTGGTTGTCGAAGATTATTTCAAGCGCTACAAAAAAAAACTGCTAATGCTAGCAGGGATCAGGCCTGACTCTGCTAACACAGCGGTTTTGTGTCTTGTGTTTTTTTGCAAGTGACAGTAATCTATTGATTACTACACTTGCCTGGGTGAAAGGGTTAAACGCAGGTGCTGGCCGGAATCAGTACTGATCGTGCAAACACCGCGTTTTGGGAACCCTAAACTATGGGGGCGCTAGTATAGTTCTGATCAGATCAGATATTGATCTGTTCAAACACTATACTAGAAATGGAAGTGTAGGTGCGTGCGTGCGTGCGTGCGTGTGTGGCAATCAAGGGGTTACTTCTAAACTATGCGCCGGGGATCTGGGGGGGGGGGTGGCGGGGACCCTAAACCTCCTTTGGGAAAGAAACTAGCTAGCTAGCGCAACCTCAAGTCACAATGACACCAATACAAAATACAGTAAAAACAGTATATTATGTGTGTATTAGTGCTAATGTGACAGAGGGTGTAGGGGTTAACGGGATGTGATCAGGGGGGGATCAGGGGTTTAAATCTTTATTGGAAGGGACTGGCGGGTATCCTAAGGATAAAAGGAACGGTGGCAAGCGCTAAACCTGGTCACAAGTCACACTTATACGGGTATATAGAAAATGCTATATACTGTATACAGTGTGCGTTGTGGCAGGGGGTGTAGGGGTGATCAGGAGGGGATCAGGGGATTAAATCTTTATTGGGCGGGTGGCTGGGACCCTAAACCTCCTTGGGACACAAACTTAGTCGCCTGCGCTAATTCTGATCACAATGACACTAATACAAATATACAAAAACACAGTATATTACGTTTGTATTAGTGCTGATGTGACAGAGGGTGTAGGGGTTAACTAGCGGTGATCAGGGGGGGATCAGGGGCTTAAATCTTTATTAGGGGGGGGTGGCGGGTAATTCAAGTGGAAAAAGGGGGGTCGCAAGCGCTAGACCTGACCACAAATCACACTTATACGGGTATATAGCAAAATGCTATATACTGTATACGGTGTGTGTTATGGCAGGGGGTGTAGGGGTGATCAGGGGGGGGTCAGGGGCTTAAATCTTTATTGGGCGGGTGGCGGGGACCCTAAACCTTCTTGGGACAGAAACGTAGTCGCCTGCGCTAATTCTGATCACAATGACACTAATACAAAAATACAATAACACCGTATATTGCGTTTGTATTAGTGCTGATGTGACAGAGGGTGTAGGGGTTAACGGCGGTGATCAGGGGGGGGTCAGGGGAGATCAGTGGGTTAAATCTTTATTGGGGGGGTGGGGGTAATTTGAGTGGAAAAGGGGGGGTCGCAAGTGCTACACCTGTTCACAAATCACACTTATACAGGTATATAGGTAACTGCTATATGCTGTATATAGTGTGTGTTGTGTCAGGTGCTGTAGGGGTTAATTGGGGGGGCGATCGGGGGTGAAATGTGCCTATCTACCTGTGTGTGGGTGTGCTTGGTGCAATACTCACAGTGTGCTCTCCTCTCACGCTGGATCCAAAAAGACCGTTGTGGGGGGAGGGCACATCTCCTCTAAGCCTGTGTTTACATTTCACAGGCTTAGAGGATGATCTGATTGGGCAGGACCGATCAACAGGTCCAGACCAAAAATGATTGGCCTGGACCTGATGACTGATCGGTTCTGAACCCAATCGAGTCATTGTCGGCGGCGGGGACGCGCGGGAGCGCGCACAGGGCCGGGAAATAGTGCTGACGTAGGCCTACGTCAGTTTGCCTGGCCGGGGGCTGAGTGCCGACGTAGATCGTCGTGCGCCGGTCGTAAAGTGGTTAACTACTTGCCTGCAGGGCACTTAAACCCCCTTCCTGCCCAGGCCAATTTTCAGCTTTCAGCGCCGTCGCATTTTGAATGACAATTGCGCGGTCATGCAACACTGTACCCAAATGAAATTTTTATCATTTTTTTTTCAAAAAAAAACCAGAGCTTTCTTTTGGTGGTATTTAATCACTTCTTGTGTTTTTCTTTCTTGCTGAACAAACAAAAAACGACCGAAAATAAAAAAAAAAAACAAAAAAAAAACAGTTTTTATAGTTTGTTATAAAATTTTGCAATCGGTAATTTTTCTCCTTCATTGATGTGCGCTGATGAGGTGGCACTGATGGGTCCTGATAGGCTGCACTGATGGACACTGATAGGCTGCACTGATGGGCACTAATAGGCTGCACTGTTGGGCACTGATAGGCTGCACTGGTGGGCACTGAAAGGTGACACTGATGGGCGCTGATGAGGTGGCACTGATAAGGTGGCACTGAAGGGCACTGGTAGGTGGTGCTGAAGGGCACTTATAGGCAGCACTCATGGGCACTGATGGGCACTAATAGATGGCACTGATGGGTGTCACTGATAGGCACTGATAGGTGACACTTATGATGGGGCATTGATTGGCTCTGATAGGTGGCACTGGTGAGCAATGATAGGTGGCACTGGTAGGTGGCGCTAGTGGGCACTGGTGGGGACTGGTAGGTGGCGCTGGTGGGCACTGGTAGATGGCACTGGTGTGTGGCACTGGTGGGCACAATTTGCCCTCCCCTCTTCGGGACCGATGTCCCTCTGACAGCAGCAGGCGATAATTTTTTTTTCTCCTCACACTGACAGTGTGAGGAGAAAAAAAGAGCTGATCACCGGCTGCTGTTTACTTCACATGATCAGCTGTCATTGGCTGACAGCTGATCCCATGGTAAGGGGGTGGGACCGCCCCCTTACTCCGATCTGTCTCATGGACTCGCTGATCACAGAGCGAGCCGGGCACGCTCCGCAGGGAGCGCACAGGCCGCTTATGCACGGGAGGACGTCAATGTATGCCCTTCCGGCAATTAAGATCCGCGCTGTAGCCGTCTTTCGACTATAGCGCAGACGGCAAGTAGTTAAAAGTGTCAAAAGTGTCAGTTAGTTGTCCGATCTGTCCGCTAATCGCCGCCAATACTAGTAAAAAAAAAAAAAAAATAATAAAATTAAAATAATTATTCCCTAGTTTGTAGACACGATAACTTTTGCGCAAACCAAACAATATACACTTATTGGGACTTTTTTTACCAAAAATATGTGGCAGAATACATTTTGGCCTAAAATTATGAAAAAATGCAATTATCTAATTTTATTTTTTATTGGCTGTGTTTTATAGCAGAAAGTAAAAAATATTGTATTTTATCTTCAGAATTGTCACTCATTTTTTGTTTAGAGCGCAAAAAATAAAAACCGCAGAGGTGATCAAATACCACTAAAAGAAAGCTCTATTTGTGGGAAATATCAGTCATTTTTCCTCAAACAGATTCTGTCTACTCTTAATAGTCATTCAGTCACTGGAGGAGAATACTTTCATAGATTTATTTTCTCCAACAAACGGATTTGGCTTTCTATCAATAGTCATTCAGCTACTGGGAGAGAATTGGTTACTGTTCAAAGCCACAAGATCAAGCTTTTCGCTTATATTATTAGGTGATGCATTATGGATGTCTTATACTTAGGTGTTGGAATAATACTGTTGAGTCCAAGGTCTCATGGTAGAGACACAGTGGTCATTTTTTCTATTAGGTTTGGAATTTGATCCTATTAATTTTCTATCAATGGGCATGACCAGCAAATATACTCCTACAGAAAAACGGGGATGTTTCAGGATCCCATATACTCAGGCTCAGGATATACCACCTGTAATGAATTTGAAATTGCTTCCAGAGATGTTAACATTAGGAGATGAGGTGTGGGTCAGAAGTAATATTTTAGATTTTTGTCCACCAGAAAAATGTTTTCAAATCCAATAGTTGTTGGTATTGTGATTTTAGCAGTTTAAAAAATATACTATAAATGGCAGTGATCTTTCTACTTAGGTTATTTGCACCATGTCATTACATTTAAGATTAAAGCAATCTAGGCATAGAACTATGATAAATAACATATAATCACCTTTAGAAGACTTTGCATTTTCATTCTAGGTTTAAAATCTTAATGTGGTTGTAAACCCTCTCATATACCTAGTGAAGTGAAAAGCCTTAGGGGATACACAGAGATGACACAAATCCTTATATATAAGTTTTACTTGTTTATCTGCAGCAATTTATTCTCTACTTCCCTTCAAAAGTGCATATTTGTGATAAAGTCCTTTTGCATCTGTGAGGAGCAGAGAGGAGGGGGTGGAGAGCTGCAGTTACAGTGTGTAAGAGCTGATTGGAGGAAAGGGATACACCCCCTCCACACACTGCACAGGAAAGCATGAAGGATACAGAGCTGTGTCCTGAATAGACAAACTGTGCTGAGCTCTCCTCCCCCGTCACAGATTTTATCTCATGTGTCGCCCAGGAAAACTTCTTAGAAGTGACACATGCTGATAACAGAGAAACGAAGCATAAGAAAGAAATGGCACTTAGAGATTTGGACATAGACAAGTAAACACTACAGATATACTGTATATGCCAGAAAAGAAAATGAGCGCTATTCAGCACCTCACTCCTGCGCTCAGAACCCCGGTCCTCAGGCTGCCTCAATCCCGGAACTCGTACTTACACTTGGCATCCAATATGGCTAGGCTTTGCTGCCCCTTACGACCGGGGCGGTCGACCAGACACTGTAGATATAAAACAAAACAACAGAGGCTCTGAGGAAGAGGCACAGCCTCGAAACGCGTTAGCCCTCTGCTTCTATGAGATATTGGACTCCTATAATGAGGCGGCTTTATGGAACTGATATGCTTGTTTTCTACGTATGTTTGTGAGTAGCCGATTTTTATCTTGATATTTTAAATAAACTCGCTGAGGATAATACGCTAGGCTGGTGCGCCCTTTTCTTTGTTTTATATCTACGGTATACTGTATATGCATTGTTCAGATTTCATGACTGAGGTTTACAACTACTTTAAAGTGGTTGTAAGGTAGGGGTGCTGATAATAATCGTAGTATCGATTCAGTCATTTGCGATTCTGCATCAAATGACTATGACCAGCTAAATCGATTGGCGGATGACGTCATCTGGCATGCTGCGCCCTGCCTCTCCTCAAAGCAAGAGGAGCGCTTTTAAACAGGAGCTGTGGGCCTTAACCGCACCCTCTTTTCCCACCTCCTGCCTTGCCGCTGATGTCATCCCCAGCCCCCCGGCATTGCCGTGTTTCAGGCTGCTGCGGGAGACCTGAGTGAGCGTTCCCGACTCCCAAAATACTGGACGCGCTTGTCCTCAGTCCTCCTCACACTCTCACAGACTGTCATCAGGTACTTGTTAGGTTCTTAGGACATTAACCTCCCACGGGTCTCTTTCCATTTACCAATGGCTATAAATTACCTGTCATTTACCCAAGGATATGGTAGCAATGGCAAGTAGGTGCAGAACTGTCAGCTTCATAATTCAACACAATTGTGTTTCTCTATCAGCAACATATTTATCTCCAGCAGCAAAAACCCAATAGTAAATCTACCCAATAGCAATACATTTACCTTTAGCTTCATATAATCCCCCCCCCCCCTGCAGTGTACTATATACTGCATACTGTATATACTGTACTTCCAGAAGAGTGTGTACTTTATTTTATTATTATAGTGTGATTTGTTTGGATGATACTTAGTGCCGGTTCACACTAGGGCGACCTGTGAGGCGACCTGGTCGCCTCACAGGTCGCCGCAGGTCGCCTCCCATAGGGAAGCTGCGGACCCGTTCTAATAGGAGCGACACAAGTCGCTCTGACCTAGAAAAAGGGTCCGGAGCCTCTTTGGGGCGACCCGGAGGCGACCGCCATAGACTTCAATGTTATGAAGTCCGTGGCGGCCGCTCCGAGGTCGCGGCGCGCTGCTCGCACCGCGACCTCGGAGGTCGCGGTGCGAAGTAGCGTCGCTGCAGTGTGAACCGGCGCTAAAGGGTATTATTATTTTTTTTTTTTTTAAATAAAAATAAAAGATCATACTTACATGTTGACTGTCTCCTGTAGTATCTCTGCATTCTCTAACCCTCTCTTGTAGCATGTCTGCAGTCTCTGACCCTGTCTTGTATCATGTCTGCAGTCTCTGACCCTGTCTTGTATCATGTCTGCAGTTTCTGACCATCCCAAGTAGTATGTCTGCATCTCTGATCATCCCCTGTAGTATGTCTGCAGTCTCTGACCATCCCCTGTAGTATGTCTGCAGTCTCTGATCATCTCCTGTAGTATGTCTGCAGTCTCTGATCATCTCCTGTACTAGGTTTGCAGTCTCTGGCCATCTCTTGTATCATGTCTGCAGTCTCTGACCCTCTCTTGTATCATGTGTGCATTCTCTGACCCTCTCTTGTAGTAGGTATGCAGTCTCTGACCCTCTCTTGTATCATGTCTGCATACTCTGACCATCTCCTGTAGTAGGTCTGCAGTTTCTGACCCTCTCTTGTAGCATGTTTGAAATCTCTGACTCTCTCTTGTATCATGTCTGCAGTTTCTGGCCATCACCTGTAGCATGTCTGGAGTCTCTGACCATCTCCTGTAGTATGTCTGCTTCCTCTGACCCTCTCTTGTAGTATGTCTGCGTTCTCTGACCCTCTACTGCAGTATGTCTAAAGTCTCTTTTCATCTCCTCTAGTATTTCAGGGGGAGCCTGGAGCTCCTCTTTAAGTTGTTGCCTGCTGTGTTTAGACTTTGCTACATGCAGGGAGTGTTGTCTTTCAGATAAAATAAAAAAATGTAGTTTTTCTGACAGCTTGAATTTTTTTTATGAAAACCATGGGCAGTAATTGTGATGCATCACAGCATGATGTAAGCTCTTCACCCTGTGATCAGTCACAGCTGATCACAGTGTAAACAGGAAATGCTGGTTATCAGCATTCCTCTCCTCATGCTGAATCAGTACCCATCAGTGCCGCTTATCAGTGTCCTATCAGTGCTGCATATCAGTGACACTTATCAGTGTCCTTCAGTGCTGCATATCAGTGCCTCCTCATTAGTGTTCATTAATGCCACCTCATCAGTGATGCCTCATCAGTGCAGCCTATCAGTGTCCGTCAGTGCAGTCTCATCAGCGCACATCAGTGAAGGAGAAAAAAAAATGATTTTTAATTCATACTTACCTGTAAAATCCATTTCTTGAAGTACATCATGGGACACAGAGCCATAATCATAACAGATGGTTATGTAGGCCACCTATAGGTGAAGGACACTGGCAACCAATCAGAATTGATGACCTCTATATAATCCCTCCCACACAGGAAGTACCTCAATTTTGTAGCAAGCAATAAAATACCCCATAGAAGAGGGGAGGGACCTCTGTGTCCCGTGATGTACTTCAAGAAATGGATTTTACAGGTAAGTATGAATTAAAAATATATTTTTTTTCTCCTTCACTGATGTGCGCTGATGAGACTGCACTGACGGACACTGATAGGCTGCACTGATGAGGCATCACTGATCCATTTTTCTTTTCGTACATCACGGAACACAGAGCCATATTCATAACATATGGGACGTCCCAAAGCAATGCATCTGAGGGGAGGGGGACACCAAAAAGTAATGCCATCTGACCCTTAACAGAAGGATTACACCGCCACTTGCAGTACACTGCGGCCAAAAGCAGACTCCTCCTGGGTCCCAACATCCACTCTATAGAAACGAGTGAACGTATGCACCGATGACCAGGTTGCGGCCTTGCAAATCTGAGCCATAAATGGCTTGATGGCGATGTGCCCAAGAGGCACCTACTCCTCTGGTAGAATGTGCCTTTACAGGAAAGGGTGGAACCTTTCCTACTAAACCATACGCCTGGGTAATAACCTGGTGAATCCAACAGGAAATCATAGATTTAGATGCTACCAACCCCTTCCTGGGGCCATCTGGCAGCACAAACAAGCTCTCGGTCTTACGAATATGAGCTGTTTCCTGTAAATAAAATTTAAGTGCACGCATTACATCAAGGGAATGCTATAACTTTTCCTCCTCTGAGTGAGGATCTGGAAAAAAAGAATGTAGTATAATGTCCTGATTCAAATGAAAGGCGGACACTACCTTGGGCAAAAAATCTGGGTGAGGACGTAAAATCACCCTATCTTGATAAAATATCAAGAATGGCTCTTTACAAGTAAGAGCTGCTAGTTCCAATACTCTTCTACCCGAAGTTATCGCAATCAAAAAGACCAGTTTCTTGGTCAAAAGAACCAGGGGAACCTGCCCCAGAGCTTCAAAAGGCTGTTTTTGCAAAACTGTCAACACCAAATTTAAGTCCCAAGGACACAACGGTGGCTTCACAGAGGAAGCAAACGCAATATTCCCCGGATGAAGGTTTGAACCAACGAATGGGAAGCAATCGGTTCCTGGAAAAAGACAGATAAAGCTGAAATCTGCCCTTTAACCACTTAAGTCCCGGAAGATTTTACCCCCTTCCTGACCAGGGCCTATTTTGCGATTCGGCACTGCGTGACTTTAACGGACAATTGCGCGGTCGTGCGATGCTGTACCTAAACTAATTTGACATCCTTTTTTTCCCACAAACAGAGCTTTCTTTTGATCACCTGTGCGATTTTTTGATCATGCGCTATAAACAAAAAAAGAGCGACAATTTTGCAAAAATAACAATATTTTTCACATTTTTTTATATGAAATTCCCCAAAAAAAATGTAAGAATCAAACTTTTTTAACATTTTAGGCCAATTTGTTTTATGCTACATATGTTTGGTAAAAAAAAAAAACGCAAAAAGCGTAATTTGATTGGTTTGCGCAAAAGTTATTGCGTTTACTAACTAAGGGAAAGATTTTTGTCATTTTTGTTGTTTTTTTTTTTTTAACGAGTAATGGCGGCGATCTGCGATTTTTTTTGCGGGACTGCGACATTGCGGCAGACAGATTGGACCCTTGACTGACATTTTTTACACTTTTGGGGTTACCAGTGACATTACTACAGTAATCAGTGCTATACATATGCACTGTTACTGTAAAAATTACACTGGCAGTGAAGGGGTTAACTTTTTTGAGAGGGAGAGGTTAAGTGTGTCCCTAGGGGCGTGATTCTAACTGTGATTGGATGTGGCTTGATGTGTAAGAACAGAGATCAACGGTCCTACATAGCAGAACCGTTTGATCTCCATTCTTACACAGGGAAGAATGACAGGCGGCTTTGTTTACATTAGCCCCCTGCCTTTCTCCTAGTGTAACGGACGATCGCGAGTGACCGGCGGACATCAAGTCCGCTGGGCACACGCCCGGGGGGGGGGTCCGTGACCGAGCGGGAGCGCGCCTTCGGGGGCGTGCGCTCGCTCCCTAGAGCCTCAAAGGCTAGCGACGTAATCCTACGTCGCTTTGCCTGTGAGGGGCTGACCGCCGCAGTAAATAGTCGTGCGGCGGTCGGCAAGCGGTTAATCATGCTAAGGGCTAATTTCATATCTACCCCTGCTTGCAGGAAGGATAGAATTCTACCGATGATATATGTGCGGGTATGCCATTTCCTGGCTTCACACCAGGCAATGTAGAATTTCCAGACCCTGTAATAAATATTTCTAGAGACTGGCTTCCTGGCGTTTATCAGTGTATGAACTGCTGGGCCAGACATACCCTGCTCTTTCAAGATTAAATCGGAGTTCCGGGCACAGAAGTGATTTTTTACTAAACATACCCCCGGGACAGTCAGGGCTAGCACATTCCACAATGGCTAGCCTCTGATCTGTCCCGGTTCGCACTTACCTTTTAGAAGAAATACTTACTTATAAAATTTCTTCCACAGCGTTTCCATCTCTCTTGTGGGCAGCTGAAGCCGGCGCGGTCCTCTTCTGTGTCTTCTTCCGCGTCTTCTTGTCCCAGAATGCGCCTGCACCGGCCCCTCTCGTCACTTCCGGTGCGGCGCTGCATTCCTCCACAGCTTCTGGGCATGCCCAGAAGCTGTTTAGCAGGGGAATGCGGCGGCGCCCGGAAATGACGAGCGGGGCCGGTGCCGTTGCATTGATTCCTGGGAGCTATGACGTTCAGCTCCCAGGAATCATAGCGAGACAGGAAGTGACGTGGTGAGCCGCGGCTCCGAGGGAGGAAGTACTCTGAGGTGAGTATCTTCGATCTTCATTTACCAGGTAAGTAAACAAAAAAAAAAAATTAACTATCCAATTCCTTTTCAGGTGAGGTCTACCTAGCGGAGGGGCACAAAAAAAAAATATCGTTTTTGTGCCCGGAACTCCGCTTTAAGGCTTCAATAGCCATGCCATCAAATTCAGCGACTGTATAGCAGGGTGGAATATCGGACCTTGACAGAGCAAGTCCGGACGCAGTTGAAGGAACCAAGGCCTTGTCACTGCCAACCTCTGGATCTGTGCATACCAAATCCTCCTCGGCCAAGCCGGAGCTACCAGAATTACTGGTTTCCCTCCCAGCTGGATCCTGCGCAACAGACGCGATATCAGCTGTACAGGAGGAAAGGCATAGATCAGGAAAATACTCCTCCCAAGGAGTCACCAAAGCGTCCACTCCAACTGCGGCCGGTTTATAGGGGGCGCAGGGGCGACGCCCCCCCCCCCCCCCCGTCTGTGCGAGGAAAAAAAAAATTAGCATTTGCAGCCCACTAGGGGCGCCGGACCTACTGTGTGCTATGGGGGGTGGGGTTTTGCACCCCACGTGCGTCACTCAGAGGCACCGATTGGCGGCCTTCTGGGCGTCATTGCTCTGCGCCCCGACACTCCCCACTGTGGCGCTGTCCTGGCTGTGATTGGTCTAGACTCCAGCCTGGACCAATCATAGAGGACATCCCGGGTGACGTCGCGTGGGGGGCGGTGCGTGCGTTAGTCACCTTCCCGCCCGCTGTCAGAGAGGAGGGCAGCGGCGCGCATGCAGGTCGAGGAGGAAGAAGACGTCCGTCCAGAGACCAGAGCAGAGTCTGACCGAGTCTCCCGAGTCCCTACTCCCATCAGCAGCAGCAGGACCCCAGGCACAGTGACGGCACCAGTGTGAGGTAAGTGAAGTGATGTCTCGGAGGGGGGGGCCCACACACTGCTTTGAAGGGGGCACAGTCTCTGCATTGAAAGGGGCATGTATGCTGGTCACTACATTGAAAGGGGCATGTACGCTGGTCACTACATTGAAAGGGGGCATGTACGCTGGTCACTACATTGAAAGGGGCATGTACGCTGGTCACTACATTGAAAGGGGCATGTACGTTGGCCACTACATTGAAAGGGGCATGTATGCTGGTCACTACATTGAAAGGGGCATGTACGCTGGCCACTACATTGAAAGGGGGCATGTACGCTGGTCACTGCATTGAAAGGGGGCATGTATGCTGGTCACTGCATTGAAAGGGGCATGTATGCTGGTCACTGCATTGAAGGGGGCATGTATGCTGGTCACTGCATTGAAAGGGGGCATGTACGCTGGTCACTACATTGAAAGGGGCATGTATGCTGGTCACTACATTGAAAGGGGCATGTATGCTGGTCACTACATTGAAAGGGGGCATGTATGCTGGTCACTGCATTGAAAGGGGGCATGTATGCTGGTCACTGCATTGAAGGGGGCATGTATGCTGGTCACTGCATTGAAAGGGGGCATGTACGCTGGTCACTACATTGAAAGGGGCATGTATGCTGGTCACTACATTGATAGGGGCATGTACGCTGGTCACTGTTTTGAAGGGGGCACGCTGGTCACTGTTTTGAAGGGGGCACGCTGGTCACTGTTTTGAAGGGGGTACACTGGTCACTGTGCATTGAAAGGGGGGTCACTGTGCATTGAAAGGGGGCATGCTGGTCTCTCTGCATTGAAAGGGGGCACGCTGGTCTCTCTGCATTGAAAGGGGGCACACTTGTCTCTCTGCATTGAAAGGGGGCACACTATACCTTAATTACTGAAGGCCCCTTTCACACTTTTGCGACCTCAAAGTCACGCAATTTTTTATAGCGTTTTTTGCCACAAAGCAATGCCTATTACATTTTTCTGTTTGCGCCCCCCCCCCCCCCCCACCCCCAAAATTTTGAGCACCAGCCGCCACTAGAGTGGATCCCTGGTCCTAGACACAAATCTCTCCAATTTGTTGTTGAACCTGGATTCCAACTGTCTACGTCTGGGACCCCCCCAGCGTAAGCAGATCAATTGAAAAATCTCGGGATTTAAGCACCATTCCCCCAGAAACATCTGTTGATGGCTCAAGTATTCTGCCTGCCAGTTCTCTATTCCTGGAATGAACACTGCTGTCAGGCATGGCACAAACTTCTCTGCCCAGGACAGGATGATATCCACCTCTTTCTGGGCTGACAGACTCCTTGTGCCTCCTTGATGGTTGACATAAGCCACGGCCCTGGCATTGTCAGATTGCATCCTGACAGGGTGACCCCAAAGTCTGGGCGTCCAGAATTTCAGAGCCCGACTGTACGAATTTCCAAAATATTGATGGGGAGATGACTTTCTACCCAAGACCATTTACCCTGGACAGTGGTTTCCTCTAGAACCGCTCCCCAGCCGGAGAGACTGGCATTCATAATCACCGCTTTCCAGGTCACTGTCACTGGAAAAAAGGATTTCCCCTTCTCCATATTTCTGGTCAACAACCACCAATTCAGACTCTGCCGTACTCTTGGTAGCAGAGATATGAACCGGTCCAACGACTGAATTTTTCTGTTCCATGCAGACAGAATGTTGTTCTGCAAGGGTCTGGCATGGAATTGAGCATAGGGAACTGCCTTGAATGAGGACACCATCTTCCCCAGTAACATCATGCAAAGACTTATTGACAGATATCTCAGTCTTACTATAGACCGAACCTGAACCTTCAGGTCTGAGACCCTTTTTGCTGGCAAGAATATCTTTGCCTGCACCGTGTCGACAAGAAGCCCCAGGTATTCCAGACGCTGGACTGGCTGTAATGCTGACTTTGCTAAGTTCAGTATTCAACCCGGAAGTTTCAAAAAATGTACAGTCTGAAGGATATTTTGGCTTAAAGCTAACGCCGATCGATCTATTAGTAATAGATTGTCCAGATATCCTATTATTGATATCCCTCGGGACCTTAGAACAGCCAATACTGGAGCTAGGATTTTTGTGAACACTCTTGGTGCTGTGGCCAACCCGAAGGGCAGGGCCACAAACTGAAAGTGATGGTTTCCAATCACAAAACAAAGAAACCTTTGATGGGTCTGAAATATAGGCAGATGAAGATATGCATCCTTGATGTCTATGGATGCTAGGAATTCCTCTCCCTGCAGGGAGGTTACGACTGAAAATAGGTCTCACATTCCCGTTTTATTTGGGGATTACGAATAGGTTTGAGTAAAAACCCTTGAACCTTTCGTTTCTGGAACCTCGTTTATCACCCTTTGAGCTCTCAGCTGGTCCAATGCCTGAAAGAGAGATCTTTCTCTTAGGGGATCTGTTGGTATACTTGACCTCACAAACCGAGGATGCAGGAATACCTGAAATTCCAGCTTGT
This sequence comes from Pelophylax lessonae, assembly GCF_965119305.1. NCBI lineage: Eukaryota > Metazoa > Chordata > Amphibia > Anura > Ranidae > Pelophylax > Pelophylax lessonae. The sequence goes on along the minus strand of NC_138769.1, from coordinate 209,853,584 downwards.
ATCCCTGTGAAATGGTGGAGACAACCAGTGTTGCTCATCTTAGTTTAAAAAAGTAATTAGTTACAGTTACAAATTACTTCTCCCAAAAAGTAATTGAGTTACTGACTCAGTTACCACATTGAAAAAGTAATTAGTTACTCAGCAAAGTAACTGTGACTTTTTTTTACTTTTGTTTTTTGGTACCTGCTGCTGCCTGGACTGGCTGGCTGCTGCTGGTGGTGGGTGGCTGCCTGGCTGGTGGTGGCGTGGCACACTGGTACTGGTGGTGGCGTGGGCGCTTGGCACACTGGTGGTGGCGTGGCACACTGGTGGTGGCGTGGATGTGGCACACTGGTGGTGGCATGGCACACTGGTGGTGACGTGGGCGTGGCACACTGGTGGTGGCGTGGACGTGGCACACTGGTGGTGGCATGGCACACTGGTGGTGACGTGGGCGTGGCACACTGGTGGTGGCGTGGCACACTGGTGGTGAAGTGGACGTGGCACACTGGTGGTGGTGTGGCACACTGGTGGTGACGTGGACGTGGCACACTGGTGGTGGCATGGCACACTGGTGGTGGGGGTCTGAGTCCTCCTGACTTAAGTAACCTTTGTTTTTTTGGTACCTGCTGGCTGCTGCTGTCTCTGGATTGGCTGGCTGCTGGTGTTGGTGTGGCACACTGGTGTTGGTGTGGTGGGTGGCTGGTGGCTGGTGTGGGTCTGAGTCCTACTCCTGTCCTGACTGTCTGTGACTGACTGTGAGGTTTTTTTTTTTTTTTTTGGTACCTGCTGTGCTGGGCTTGCTGGTGGTGGTGTGGCCTCTGGCCTGGCAGGCACACTGTTGTCCGGCTCCCTCTGGCTCCGTTTTCCTGCAGGCCTCAGGCCTGCCTGTCTCTGCCTCTCTCCTCTTCTGGGCTGGCTGTGTGTGTTGTACCGTTGGTGGACTGGTGGTGGTGGACTTCCTACTGCCCACTGCCCAGTGCCCTACTGCCCTGTGGTGGTGGACTGGTGGTGGAGTCTCCTCCTGGCCTGGACTATATCGTTTTGTGGCACTGGCAGACTGGCACTGTGGGCGGCAATAAAGATATACCCAGTGAAAACCAATTTAACCCCTTCCTTATATAGTTTTGTATTCAGCCATTTTCCCCTACCTCACTCCACATCCACTGTGGGCGGCAATGGCTGGGTCGGATCGCCGGACTCTGTGCCCTCTCGTGTTCTCCTGGCGCGCTGTTCAGCCTGCTGCAGCCTGTGACTGTCTGACTCCTGTCCTGGCGCCGCGTGACTCACTCGTCTCCTCCTCTTCTCTCTCTAGTACCGTGGAGAGCGGTCATAGAGGAGAGGGGGAATACAATTACATCTACTGCCATCTAGTGGCGGTAGATGTAATTGCGGTAACGCAGCCGAAAGTAGCGGCAGCGGCGTTACAGGGAAAAAACGAGTAATCAAATAGATTACTCGTTACCCTGAAAAGTAACTGCGTTAAGTAACGCCGTTTACTTAAACGCAGTTACTTCCAACACTGGAGACAACCCAGTTGTCTTGAATCAACTCCACCCATGCCCCTGAGAACTGCAGTGGGGGTGCCCCTTCACTGAGAGGGCTTAGAGGAAGACTTGGTTGATCTCTGGGCCCAGAGCTTTTTCTGACCTTGCCCCGAAGGCTTGGGTCTGGATGCAGACGGTTTAGGCCGTAGCCACTTCCTGGAACTGGAAGCACTGGTATTATGTGTGCTGGGGATCTTAAAGGAAGGACGCCTGCTTTTCCTCTTTACAGGTAGCAACGTACTCTCCAACCACCCCCGCGATCTTTTGGATATACTTATCCAGATCATCACCAAAAAGGCGTTCTCCCTGAAAAGGGAAGCTAGCCAGTAATTTTTTTACATGGTAATTCCGCAGACCAGCTATTTAACCAAAGGATTCTGCGAATATGCACTGTCATCAGAGCAAACCAAGATATTTGCTTTATGAAGTCCGTAAGAGCATCTACTGCGAAACACAAAGTGCAAGGTAGATCTGACAAATCTTCCACAGACTCTCCTTGAGAAGGAACTGTCTTGGACACTCGCTTTATGTGGTCTTTCAAAGACTGACACACTCCTATGGCTGCTACTGCTGGCTGTACTGCACAACCTGCAACCGCAAAGGAGGCTTTCAATAAAGATTCCAACTTTTTATCTGCTGAATCTTTAAAAACCTGGGCATTATCTACAGGACAGGTTAAATTCTTGTTAACCGAAGAAATGGCTGCATCCACAGTGGGAATTTTCCATCTCTTAGAAAAGGTATCCTCCATAGGAAAACCAATGAAAAACAATGAAAACCTTTTTAGGAGGAACAAACACCCTATCTGGATGATCTCATTTATTATACACTTCTTGTTCTAAGAGTGGATGCATGGGAAATGACCGAGGACTCTGAGGAGGGCGCAGTGAGCCAAGAGAGGAAAAGAGTTTTCAGTTGACTCCAGGGGCTTGAGTTTAAACTCAGCCCGGACCATCTCAGCAAGAGACTGGATAAACAATCTTTGGGATTGAGAGGCTGATAGAGATTCCTCTGACTCCCCGGAAGTGGAAGTTTCAGCTTGACCTTCTATAGGGTCATCTTCAGCTACATCTTCCACATCCTCTGCCCAATCCTGAACTAACTCAGGGGGCGGCTCAGGAGAGGGGGATCTAACCCGCTTTTTTCCTCCATGTGATGCTGCAATCATGTCAGCAATCCTACCATCTAGGCTGGCTAATGCTGATGCCAAATCGTCCTTGGTAACATAGGCTGTGGCAGAAGTACACGGAGTAGCTACTATGCCTGACAACCGTAATGGGTCAGATTGGCTATTTGCCTCTGGCTTATCTGGAGGAGTAGACACATGGAAGCACGACTAGGGCCTTCAGGGCCTGACAGTGGCATCACAGTGCCTTTTCCAACTGTGCTCCCTCCAGTCCATTTTCGGGCAGACATTGCTTTATAGCCAGACAAACTTGAGGTACTACCTTTAAAGTGTACCCAAGGTCTGTGCTAAGCTTATACAGCCTAATGCACACAACACTGAATACCAAAGATACAGGACCTATTAGTGCCAGTAACATACATGGTGTGTGGTTTCCATGCGCATGCCAAACTGCGTTAGAACACGCCCACCACGCGGCGAACGCCTATATTTAAATGCTGAGTTTTACCGCGCACACGAATGGGTGAACACTATAGACACACATGCCATGCGATCCAGCAGAGGCGAACATGCGAACGCTTATGTGCCAGGGCCAACCAAACAAACAAATGGGAGAGAGAGCAGTTTAGGCTGAATCTTGTTTGTCACAGCTGAAGCCTTTCAGGAAATCCGCTCAGGGTAAGGAAACAGTGTAACAATATGCTTTAAACAGACTTTAAACATACTTTGCATAAACCTGCTACAATGTAATTACAGCCAGACGCACCATCCCAAGGAGGCGTGGGAAGGTGGGGAAGAAAACGTAGAAGCCAATCTGGTAGGAGGTCTCCCCAGGCGCTCCTTAAACAATGATCTCTCCCTTAGCCTGGTATCGATCAAAATCAGGAAAGAAATGAGAGTCTCAAGCTCATCAGGGAGATCCTTGGCCGCAATCCTGTTCTTCAATGCATCACAGAGACCATTAGAGAAGACAGCCACCAGAGCCTCATTATTCCAGCCCTCCTCTGCTGCCAGGGTACTAAATTCGATGGCATACTCAGCAACGGTTCGTATACCCTGTTAAATGTACAGGAGCAGCTTAGCAGCAGAGGCAGAGCGAGCAGGCACGTTGAATACCCTAAGGAAGAAGGCAACAAAACTGGGGTAAGCGAGTATCACAGGATTATCGTGCTCCCATAAGGGATTCGCCCAGGCCTTGTCTGAAAGCAATGATATTAGGAAGCCCACGTTGGACCTGTCAGAGAGAAATACCTGAGGAACTATCTCAAAATAAATGCCCACTTAGTTTAGGAAGCCACGACACTGACTAGGTTCACCCCCATAGCGCTGCAGGAGGGGGGCTGAACCAGTCATCCCTCTGGTAACAGTGATTCCAGCTGCAGGAGCAGCAGCAGGAGGAACCCCCGGCCTAGCAGCACTAGGAGCAAGGTGTGCTGTGCGTTCGGGCAACGTCTGCAGTGCCTGAGCGAAGCGACCCAAGAGGTGATCTTGTTGATCGAGCCTGGAAACAGCATGGGGAGCATAGGAGCCCCTGCACGTTAGGATTCATGGCCCTTGTGTACTGTCAGGGTGCCAGGAAACCAGATCACATGAAGATGCAAGTAAAATAAAGCAGTTTATTAGAGCAACAACAATAAATGCACAGCAAGAGTGAGGAGCGAAATCAAGAACAGCCGGGCTCAAGTCCAGAGCGGGTAGTCTGCCGATGCCGGGTCGTCTGCCGATGCGGAATCCAGAGCCAGGAAAGTTGTCAGCCAAGCCAGGTCATTCGCGGAGGAACACGGAAAACAGAAGACTGCTAGCAGTGTTGCACCTTGGAGCACAAACACAAGGGCTAAGGACTGCAAGCCAACAGGTGATATATATAGTCAGGTGTGCAACATCATCTCTGAGCGATGACCAGGCAGCAGGCAAATGATGATGCAAACTATTCTGACTCGGATTGTTGTGATAGTGATCTAACCCTTGTGAGACCTCTGTGCCTGGCCTGTATAAGCAGATATGGTCACTGCGGACAATCCTCCTCAGCAGGGGAGGGCTGGCAGCCTTAGGCCTGGGGGGCAAGTCCAGTCAAGTGGCCCATTGAACCATTTGAAGCAGCTCACCATCCATGCCTACCTGGTTTTATAAAGGATATTGATGTTATGAAGCAAGACAAACATGATGCAATGGGGTAACTCATACTCTGTACACTCATACAGCTCTGCAAATAGAACATTGTGTAGCGGCGACCAGCAGCTTTATACCGTGTCTGGCCCCTACATTAATCTAGCCCTGAGTGCTGACTTTTTACTCGGCATCAGAGCGGCCCGGGGCAATTGCCACCCTGCCCCCCCTCCCAGTCCTCCCCTGCTCCTCAGATAGCTGAACTCACCAATACTGGTTTCATCCAAAAGCTGGTTTACTCTGAACATCACACAACAGGAATACAGCAGAATGAATGGATTTCAGTATTATGCGGTCAAAAGATGATGCTTCCCCTAGCTTAGCATGTGGAATACAAGAGTCCCTGTTACATGAGGTAAATGCAAGCAGCCATGACACAGGAAGTACAGAAGAGCAGGGGGTGGAGTTTACATACAAGGAAATTATGTATCAAGCTCACAGGAGGAACAAGAGCATTACCAAAGAAGGCCAGAAGGGGCAGCAAATACCTACCCATAGAAAAATACATGGTAAATAAATCACAGAATATACTATGTAAATTGCATCTACAATAATGAGAATATTAACTGTGTAACAGCACACTCCCCGTCTGACATTGTAAATGTCACTATTTTATACCATAACGGTAGTTATACAGGTGCAAATAAACAACAGTGCAATTTGCTTGATGTCTTGAGAACCAGAAAGGCATAAAGAAAAAAAATGCAAAAAATGCAACAACTTCAAGTTAACATTAACGTCCAAGACTCTTCCTTCTTGAAGTCAAAGGTAAGAACAAACAACATACGCAAGTAAGTTCATTCTCCAAAGGGCAAGAGCAGAATAAGTTCAGTGATAGGTCTGATGAAGGTCTTTACAGTCCCTTGTCTTGCAACCTTCACCTCCACCTTGAGTACCTTGCCATCATCGCTAGGAACACTCTTTATAATGAGTCCCATAGGCCACTCAAGTCTCCCAGCATGTTGATCCTTGAGCAGAACAAGATCTCCAACTTTAATGTTAGGATTTGGGTGTTGCCATTTCCTACGTCCTTGCAGAGTAGAAAGATACTCCATCTTCCAACGATTCCAGAAGCAGTTGGCGAGGTGTTGCACTCGCTTCCACTGGTTATAGCGCAGGTTTCCTGAGTTAAAGTTTCCGGGTGGGGCAGGAATGGACCCAAGCTTTTGGGTAAGCAGAGTAGTTGGGGTTAGGATAGTTGGATTCTCTGGATCTGTTGACACTGGAACCAGTGGTCTGGAATTAATTATAGCAGATGCCTCTGCCATAAAGGTGGTTAGAACCTTGTGGGTAAGTCTTGTGCAATTTGAGTCCATAAGCATAGAGTCCAATATTCTACGTGTAATGCCAATCATTCTCTCCCATATGGGAAGAATGAGGAGGATTGAATATCCATGTACAGCCCTTTTGAGCTAAGAAGTCTTGGATTGGTCTAGAGTTGAGCTCTAACTCTCGTCAGGCTCCAACGAAATTAGTACCGCAATCAGACCTAAGTGTCTTGACTGGTCCTCTGATGGCGAGAAATCGTCTCAAGGCATTAATGAAGCTTGAAGCATCCATAGTTTCTATTACTTCAATGTGTACTGCACGCACACTCATGCAAGTAAACAACACTGCCCATCGTTTGCTTGACCACCTTGATTTCTGCGGGCTGTTACCATCCATGGTCCAAAAACATCCAGACCAACATGAGTGAATGGTGGGTCAGTACTTAACCTGTCAGTTGGCAGATCTGACATTTGCTGTTGCGGATGTTTACCTCTGAGTTTGCGGCAGTGAACACAGCTGTGCAGTATAGCTGTAATTTGTCTTTTTGCTCCTATGATCCAAAGGCCTGCAGCTCTTATGGCACCTTCAGTGAAGTGTCTACCTTGGTGCTTAACCCCTTCGTGGTAGTGCCGTATGAGCAGAGTGGTAATGTGATGGCGAGCGGGCATAATGAGAGGATTCTGTTCTTTCTCTCCCAACTCGGCCTTGTTTAAACGTCCACCAACTCTTAACATACCATCATTGTCAATGAATGGGTTTGGATTAGCAATTGCACTGGTTTTTGGAATATCCCTTTTGTCACGGATACATTTAATGTCTGAGCCAAAGACTTCCTGCTGTACAATGCGTATTATGACCATTTCACCTTCAGCAATGTCCTTTGCAGAAAGAAACCTTTGACATATGTGCCAACCTTGACATTGAGGATCAGTGGGCTTTGTGTGAAAGCAGCGCGCAATGTGGACTAACCTTGCGATGGTGCGTACAAGCTTTATACCACTTGGAAAATCGTTCAAATCGCTGACAATCCAAGATGAGTCTTTGTTTAGTTTGAGTGACGAGGGTTTTCACTTCTGGACGAATCTCTGAATCTTTGTCAGGTTCTAGGATACTGAAGACATCAGCTGTGGTTTCTTCTGGCTGATTCAGCAGGAATTCAGGACCTGTTATCCAAGAAGAATTAGCAAAAGCAATTGCAGACATTGGCCTGGTGGCATGATCTGCAGGATTTATTTCAGGTCTGTTCTTTAGCGTTCATTGAAGTGAATTCAATCTGGATACAGCCTATTCACGATTGGTAGGGAGTTTGGTTCTTGCTGCTCGAAGAGATAATGGCGCAACCCAGCTGTTAGACTCATCCTGGAAGAATTCTTTGTCCATTATTTTGTTGAATTCTTTGTCTTCAATCGACAAGGCTAATTTTTTGTCATCATTTGTAGTACTAAACACTGCAGCACCTAGGTTGTCATAAGAAAGAATAGAAGCAGTATGCCGTACTTGGATGATGTCGAGAGGTTTTCCCTTTACTTCATAATGGCGAGGGCATCGTTTGAAGTGGGAGGCACGTCCATTCCCAAATATGTAAGTTTTGAAGGAGCGGATCTCAGATGACGTACGCTTCCTGTCTAAGCATACATCGCCCACTATTACCCAGCCTAGGTCAAGTCTTTGTGCATAAGGGGCGTCGTCGGGTCCATCACACTGGTCGCGCACTTTATGTACTCTGAGGATGTCTCTTCCTAGGAGAACCAAAATTTCAGCATTCATGTCCATTGCAGGAATCTCATCAACAAGGTGCCTTAAGTGAGGATGGTGATATGCGGCTTCTGGAGTGGGAATCTCTTGCCTTTCATCTGGTATCTGGTCACACTCAACTAATGTTGGTAGGGGGTATACCCTGTCCCCCCTTGATGTGAGAAACCATGAACCCATCCACTCTTCTGCGAAAGGCCTCTACATGACCAGAACCGGTTCTAAGAGTATACGGTGTGGGATGACCCTCTATGCCAAAGATCTCAAAGAATTTAGGCTTAACCAGGGATCTATTGCTCTGTTCATCTATTATGGCATACATCTTAGTAGCTTTCTCAGGATGGTCCTTTGGGTATATCTTGACTAGGCATACCTTGGCGCAGCATTTGTGATCCAAGCCTTCTCCACAGACTTCTGTGCATGAAGAGAGAACATTATTGACTTTGTTGCTCCCCGCCATAACTTGAGGCAGGGGAGGACGTAGGTGGCTGCTGTAACTTGTCTGGAAGTGGAGTAGGATGCATAGCTGTAACATGTTTGTCGCTGCTGCACTCCGTGCACTTGATGAGGGCTTCACAGTCTTTAGCAAGATGGCTATAAGAAGCACAGCACTTGAAGCATATTCCAAGTTTCTGGAGAATCTCCCTGCGCTCCTGTAGAGTCTTTGCCCTAAGTCCACGACATTTCTTAAGAGGGTGAGGCTTCTTGTGAATAGGACACTGGCGATTAGGGTCTTCATCTTTGTCAACCACGCACTCATCACTAGGTGAGGTGACGGAGGGTGAGATGTCTGTCCTCTTGACAGATATTGCTTTATTAAAGTCTCTACGTTTAGGTGCTGTGTTATCATACCTTGATGATGATGAGGATGAAGCAGGCATGTTGGGTTCACTGAAGCTGAAGCTGGGGTCATTTCTCATCCAAGCTTGATCACTAATGAACCTGCAAAAGTATGAGAATGGAGGAAAAGATACATTATAGTCTCTTTTATACTTTGACCCTTGTTGTGTCCATTTCTCTTGTAGGCTGTATGGCAGTTTAGACACCACTGGGTTGACACCATGAGCAGTGTCCAGGAAGCTTAGTCCAGGTAGACGTGGATCTCTCTTTGCCAACTCCATGAGGAGGTCACTTAGATCTTGCAGCTTGCAATGGTCTTTGTTTGATATTTTTGGAAAGTTTTGCAGTCTCTTGAATAGAGCACTTTCTATGGCTTCAGAACTACCATATCGGTAGATCGATCGGAAGATTCTGGTCCCAACCTTTTTTTGATCAATTCAAGTTCTTCCCTAGCATTAAGGTTGAGATCAGCAATAGCAGCCTTGAATGTTGCTCTCCAGGCCCTGTAGCTCTCTGCACTATCGTCAAACCTTGAGAGGCTTGTGTTAATGAACTCACGGCGCACCATATATCTGGCAAAGTCATTCAATTCTGATTTCTTACTCTTTGGTACCAAAGTAACTTGTGGAACCCCTTGGTCATGAAAGTTCTCTGGTGATGTAGGGTGAGGTTCACCAGGGTAGAATGATGTAGCATGAGCGTTTAACTTTGGCTTAGTCTCTAAGGCTTGTGCTGGCGGTGGCTTCAGATGCAGCTTGTCACCGAAAGTCACATTGTTGTTTGCAGGAGAAGATGTGGTTGGCTGCATAGATGTACCTGTATTGTAGACTTGAAGAGGCTCAGGCATATTGTGTTGAGAGGTCTCCGTGTTGAGAGTCAGAACAGTGTTGCTTGTAGGAAGTACAGGAGATGACTTTGTATCCTTGCAAATGTTATGCTTTAGTATATATTCACTGGTGCGTTCAACTGGATCTTCCAGTTCTGCTGGGATAAGACAGTCCAGATTAGTGCTTTGTTCCATTGCTTGTTCGAGGACTTTTAGCCTTGCCAGGGAAGCTGCTTTCTCACCTTCCATTTGCAGAATCTTTATTTGTGCTTCTTCCTCTGCTCGCTTTCTGATAAAAGAGCTTTGCACCTTTTTTGCTTCAGCATCAGCATGGGCCTCAATAAGCTTATCACTTAATGATGAATTTCTGGAGCGAGAGGATCGAGAAGAAAGTGCAGTGCGCTTGGTTGAGGTGGATCTGTGAGATCTGGTCTCCAGCAAATGAGCTATGCGGAGTTCTGCCTTAAGCTTAGCATTTTGCACTTCAAGATCCCTTTGTTGGTTTAGTGCATTGGTCCTGGTCAGTTCTGCTGAAGAATCCTCTATATTAGAGTCCTGCAAGAAGGCTGAGTATTTTATAGACAACCGCTTATAGCGTTCATATGCGGCACATAGACGATTTACAGAGTCTCTTAACAGCCGGTTGATCAGTAAAATTTGCCAAAACTGACATGTAGTGTGAGGTTCTGTCCCAGAGATCTGACAGATTACTGGAGAACTCATCTCTAGTTGCTTCATAGTTTTCTCTGAGTTTCTGTGTCGGTTTTATTATACGTTTGGCTTTTACACTTTGTTCTGTAATATCTGCTGGATCTGTTCCATGTGCACCTTCCTGTTCAGAGGCATGATGTATCTGTATTGTTTCTGCCATAAAAGGGTGTTCAGAGCCTTGGCTAGACATTTTATATTGTTTTGCAAAAAATGGTACTGTCTCTTTAAGAAACCACACAGCAGCTTAAACGGCAGCTTAGACAGGTAACACCGTTCAGTGTAGAGAAGCAGCTTCAATGTTCACATGAAGTGCAGTTAGACTGCAGTAAGAACAGATCATATGCAGTGCAGTGAGCTTCAGCCACCATGTGCTTCACAAGATGGGGGATGGGACTGAGCTAGATTGTAAATTATGCTCTCACATATACACAGCAGCTGCAGGAATTCTATGCATCTTTTGACTATTCTGACTCGGATTGTTGTGATAGTGATCTAACCCTTGTGAGACCTCTTTGCCTGGCCTGTATAAGCAGATACGGTCACTGCGGACAATCCTCCTCAGATAGCTGAACTCACCAATACTGGTTTCATCCAAAAGCTGGTTTATTCTGAACATCACACAACAGGAATACAGCAGAATGAATGGATTTCAGTATTATGCGGTCAAAAGATGATGCTTCCCTTAGCTTAGCATGTGGAATACAAGAGTGCCTGTTACATGAGGTAAATGCAAGCAGCCATGACACAGGAAGTACAGAAGAGCAGGGGGTGGAGTTTACATACAAGGAAATGATGTATCAAGCTCACAGGAGGAACAAGAGCATTACCAAAGAAGGCCAGAAGGGGCAGCAAATACCTACCCATAGAAAAATACATGGTAAATAAATCACAGAATATACTATGTAAATTGCATCTACAATAATGAGAATATTAACTGTGTAACAGCACACAAACAGAGTTTATAAAAGACAGCAGTCTGCACAAGCCCAAGATGGCTGCCAACAGGAAGGCAAGGTGAAGCCCTTAATAGGGGCGCTGTGGCAAGGGATGGACTACAATTCCCATGATGCTTTATGTCAGTGTACAATCATAGGATGGTACGCAGGACTTCTTGATGGCCCGGGCCCTCTGAGTTTAGTTTTCCCCAGTTACACAGTGTGACAGGGGAGGTTTAGTGGACAGCAGCATCTGGAGTTCCGGAAGTGGGCAGAGGTGTGGGCAGCAGAGAGGGGGACTTCTAAAGTTTTCAGTGGAGCTGAGCATCTGCATAAGGTGAGCTGTCTAAAGACTATGGAGGAAATGCATGGTGACTTCCTTGACTGTCCGACAATGTTTTTTTGTGTGTGTTGCACGGTGCTGCAAGTGCTTGCTGTATGTGCATTGCATCACTGTCTCTGGCTGCCTCACAGAGCCCTCAGAGCCGAGGGAGACTCATTCTGGAGATCTGTACAGTTCTATGTTGAGGAAGGGGGGATGGAAGGGAGTTGAGTCTGTACTAAGGCGTGGGGGGTAACACCATGTTTTACCGCACCAGGTGACACCAACCCTAGTGATGCAACTGCATTCGGGAGCTACGTGCGTGTTTGTATTGCATGTGAACAAGAGGAGATGGGGTGCTCTAAAAATGTTGTTTATTTTAATATTTATTTTATTTACATTTTTTTATACATTTTACTGTTAATATTTTTTTTTTTTGGTTGACTTTATTATTAAAAGAGATGAACAACATCTTTGTGATAGCATGGGTCATGACAGGTCCTCTTTTTGGATAGATCTGGGGTCTACTAGACCCCGTATCTCTCCTCTGGCCGAGATTGGTTCGAGCAGATGCTTTCGCAATCCTTGTCGCTTCTGGTTTCTGAAGTCACACAGTGGGAGGAGCAACATCAGTTCCTCTCACTTTGCCCAAGAAACGGATTCCACCAGTCGCCTCTTTACCAGGCCTCCTGGTCTGACAGGAGAGCCTGGTAAAGCTGCCGACAGGAGGGGGGTAACCCCTTCCACTGCCTGTAAAAGTAATCCAGCAACTCTATAGCTGCTCGGATCACTTTTACATAAAATAGAGTCGCCAACTCTAAAAAACGATACTGGAATCATTGTTGTAGCCTCAACCATAAACCCAGAACAATCACTTTAACCTTAGGCACGTTATAAACGGCCTAAGAAAGGGAAGTGGTTAAAAGAAAAAATGTAACTACCCCTGTGCTCATGCACAAATGCAAACGTGGATGTTACAAAAACAGTGGATACATATGTGCAAACACGAACACATATGTAAACTGCGATTGCACCACACATGTGAAAAATCACAGCAAACATCAGGGTAAGAACAATAAGTCCACACCTACCAACGTTCTGAGATGGGAATGAGGGACACCTGTTAGCAAAAGTATGTAGGCATAGGACACACCCCTGACACTCCTACTTTAAAGGAGAATTGTACAAAAAAAAATTGGATAAACCCAAAAGTCCTTTTTCCACTACTATTCCTTTATCCTAGCTTTTGAAATTTACAGATGCAGCAATTTAGAAATTGGATGAAAGGTTTAGCACTGGGAAACCCTTTTTGAAAGATACATAGTGCATTTTATATATATATCTATATAGATCAGACCAAAATAAGGGACAAATGAGGAGAAAAGAGGTACAGAGGGACTTTGTTCCGAATGAGAGACAGTCCCTCAAAATCAGGAACAGTTGGGAGTTATGTAATTCTAGCTTTAAAGCTCACTTTAACTCTAAACTGGTAACATGTTTTAATATCATATATTTCTGGAGTTTTACTGCCTGGTCAATAAAGCCATTTGGCCCATGTTGGAAATCATTGTCTTGGAATGCCAGTACAGCAAATTTACCCAGCAGGGTGTTTGTAACATGGAGTCAAAAATAGGAATTCATCTCCTAACAGGATGTTCTCGCATAGGCCTCCTGATGTGATGTATGGGGGTAGGAGAGCATCAGCGAAGAACTCCTGAGTTACAGAAACTTTAAAGGCCAGCTGTTACTGGAAGATGACCTAGGCCTAGGTCATAAGCAGTGATTAATGGACTAATGCTGCCACTAGTGGAGACCACAGTATGTTTCCTGGAAGAAGGTTAGAGGAAGAATAAACTTCCTGGGGATTAGGAAGGACGGCCTCCTATAGAGTTTCAATGGACAGAGGACTACATAGGCAGGCAGAGGGTGTTTGTGTGGGGTGTGTCTGAGTGCGCTTTAAAAGGTAATGGTCAGCTAGAATTCTTCCTTTTTTTCCACTGAGCTTAGCCGAGACACAGCATCTTGATGACCATACATAAAGTATCATCTACAGTATGTTTTTGTGTTTTATATGCTCTGTATTATTATTTTAGTGTTTTATGTCAGCATTTCTACTTTCTTACTGTTCTACTCACTCACCCACCCTGGACTGAAGTGGAGAGCAGGCGGCGGCTTCCTCTATGTCTCCTCCCTCCTCCTTGGCTAATAGCATGACCTCTCCTTTCGGCCAATCGGGAAACGGGTCTCAGGACCCGCTTCCTGATTGGTTGGGAGGAGGCTCCGTGTGATAAAAGCAAATATTAATTCGCTATTGTCACACAACTGGGTGGGCTCGGGGCGCAGTGCTCTGCTCCCCAAGCCCGCCCTTTTTTGAAGCCTATTAGAGCCTCTGGCTCTAATAACGTGCTTCAAAAAAAAAAAAAAACCCTATTGGAATCCATGTGTCCGGCGCCCTGCATGTAGATTAGGGGGCTGGACGCATGGATAGGGGAGGGGGCGGTGCCCCTGCGCCCCCAATGCACCAGCCACCACTGATAATAATACATATTTACAATAAATAGGGGAAATCAAAAACCACCCCATGTTTATTTCACCTCCCAACTTTCTACGATGGGAATGAGGGACACCTATTAGCAAAAGTATTTAGGCTCGGTTCACATATATGCGATGCGGGAAGGCTGCGAATTCGCAGCCTTTTCCCGCATCGCACACGCACCCCCGGCAGTTCACACTGCCATATGCGATACGCTGGGGGTGTCAATGTAGTCTTAACGACACCCCCAGTTTGATCGCATATCGCAGTGCGATCGTGCAGTTCGCACAGGATGGGATCGCACAAGTGTGAACCGCTCTGCGATCCGATCCTGATGCGGCTGCAAAAATGCCTCCTGTGCGTGTTTGCACCGGGTGCGATGCGAATTTAGCCATACAAACTGTATGGCTAAACTCGCACCGCACAGCTGATCGCATGTAATGTCGGAGCAGTGCGCTCCGACATTACATGCGAACCCGGCACTCGCAGAAGTGTGAACCGGGTCTTAGGCATAGGGTACACCCCATTAAAGGAGGATTGTACAGAAAAAAAAATTGGTTAAACCCACAAGTGCTTTTTTACCACTATTTCTTTATACTGGTTTTTGAAATTTACAGATGCAGAAATTTAGAAATTGGATGAATGGTTTAGCACTGGAAACCCCTTTTTAAAAGATAAATAGTGCATTTTATATACAACTATATAGATCAGACCAAAATGAGGGACAAATGAGGAGGAAAAGGGGACAAAGGGACTTTGTTCCGAATGAGAGACAGTCCCTCGAAATAAAGAACAGTTGGGAGTTGTGTAATTCTAGTATCAGAGCTCAATTTAACTCTAAACTGGTAACCTGCAAAAACTTTAAAAGCATCACCTATTGAGAGTTTTATGTACCGTAGTTTGTCGCCATTTAATGAGCATGCAAAGTTTTAAACCAAGACATGTTTGATATCTATTTACTCAAAGAAAACTGCTACAACGTCATCTTTTTTTTAATTTTTTAAATTGGGTATGCTATTGTGTTTGTGTGCACTAAAATGCATTAAAGTGTAATATTTCCTGAAAATTTGGGTTTGATAAACAGCTGCACTTATATCGCGCAACATAAAAAAATGACAACAACCACCATTTTTTCTCCAGGGCCTCTGCTTTCAGAAAATATATAATGTTTGGCGGTTTTTACCTTTAGTATCACTGCCCCTTCATATTATCCTGTCCTACACTGAAAGCTCTACATTATCTGCAGGGCACTCATTTACTCTTCTCCTTTAGATTGTAAGCTCTGATGAGCAGGATCCTCCTAAAGCCTGGATAACCAGCATTCGATCAGCGCTTTCAGCCAATGCCTGCTAGAACTGATAAGTATATTCTGGTGGGAGGGAGTCCCCACTATCAGAATAGAATAGCACAGTGGGAAAGATCCCTACATCAACATCGATTGTGTTGATGAGGGGATCTTTCAAGTTTTTTTCATTCCACTTGATGGTGGAACAAAATAAAACTGCCTGTGTGTACTGAGCTTAATGTGGAACTTCACCCAAAAGGGGAAGCTCCGCTTTTCCGCCTCCTCCCCCTCCTCTACCACTTTGGACATATATATTTTTTAGGTGGGAGCAGGTACCTGGTTTTGGTGAGTCCCAGCTGACTTCCTTTAGTAAATTTGCTGGCACTAGGACCAAAATAATGGTAAAGAATCGGCCTGGGGGAGGACAGCGCCTGATCCCTGGGCAGGTAAGTGTCATTTTATTAAAAGTCAGCAGCTACAGTATTTGCAGGTGCACTCCTGACTTTTAATTATTTTTTGGGGGGACGGGGGGGCACTGAATATTCTCCTTACCTTTCCAGTTTTTAACTGTATTGTAACTCTACTTTATTTTGTAAAGTGTTGTACAAACTGTTGGCTCTATATAAATCCTGTATAATATGATTTCTGGTTTTTATAGGTTACCACACATTAACATCACTTTTTACTGCCTAATTGCTTCAATTTAGTGTACAGGAAAAGTTTAAAAAAATATTGTATCCGCTTACAGCACAGAATCACCTGTACAAAGGAATGGCCACTCATTTTAAACGGCAGTAATCTTTCGGGTCGCTTTACACCATAATTTCTGCATTCCAAATGCGTTTTTGCATGTACATTTTTGGTGAGTTCCAATGTGTTTTTGATTACTTTTTCCCCTAAGTTTTTCTTCATCTCAATTCAGGACTTGGGTGCTTTTTTGAAGCACATTCTACTTTTGTTCACTGCACTGGAATGTGCTGGTGTTAATTAGGTTCTTTGGAATACATGGAAAGCACTGTTAAATTAAACAAAAAGAATGGTGCGCTTGTTCATAATAAACAATCCCTATATGTGTTTAAAAAATAGATCCACATAAATACTCCATTGTGCAATACACAATTCATATGATGAAACATTTAATAAAAGGTGGTGTGGCCATACAATCAAAATAATAAAAAAGGTAAAAATATGGGAAAAAAACAAAAGTCTAAAAAATTTGCTCAAAAGTTCACGTGCATATATTTAATCCGCAAAATGTTGTTTGCAATCATTCATTAAGCAATGTATAAAAATCCTTGAGAAAAATTGTGATGATAGGACAGAACCACCACCAGCAGGTGAAATCACTGCTCACCTTACGAAAAGACCAATTAGTCAAAACATGCCTGATCACCAGAGAGCGCATGGAACTGATCCCTTCCACTGCAGTGGTCTCCCTCTCTGGATCACCAGATAAATCCACCGATCAATCTCTGCAGGTTTTCAGGATCCTCACTTCCAATTTTGTTAAATCCCTAAGAAAAAAGGAAAGGTACATTGTGCAATTTTTGCCAACTTCCATCTAAATTTTATTAAAACAATCCAAAAGGCTGCTTTGCAAAACCCATGTAAGGATAAACATCATCAAAGGAACTCCCCCTCACCGCACCTTTCTGTATCTGAGTCACCGGAAATTACATCACAGTCTCCACCCGACGCGTTGCGTCACTGGTCACACCATCGGGCTTTTAAAGCCCATATGTCTGGATGGGTTGCCTAGGTGACTTTGATCATTAGATCGTGGGAGTTCAGATAGTGTAAACAGCCACTAGGAAGAGTTATAAAAATACCCCCACCCCTTCCCAAAGCTAACGTGGCTGAGAACAACAAATAGAGTATTTAAAAAACATACATTGAAACATCTAATAAAACGGCAATTAAATGGCAACATAAACAGAGAAGAAAAGAGATTGCACTAGCATCTACATGCGGACAAAAGACAAACTCTGCTGCAACATTTAAAAACCACTCAATTGACCACACACAGAGTGAAACGACACATACCAGTAAAATAAATTATATTAGAATCTTATTTAAACAACCACTAATATTCTTAAGACTCCAGAAAAAAAGAACAAATAAAAGAGAAAAAAAAAAAGAATTAAGTAAAGAGCCTCGGAATAAATAGTGACATGTAGTGGAGAGACCTATCATCTTTACAATAAGTTTTAGACTCATAAGCGCCACCTAGTGGCAAAGAAAGTTTTAAAAAATGATATAAAAATTCATATAAAAAAAATGTAATGAAAAATATCTTTCCCTATAAAAAATTTACTGTATATGGAAGAACTCAATCAAAAATTGGAACAAAAGCAATTAAGGTCAAAATCAATGTTCATTCCTTGTGGGTGAAAATAATTTAGTTCATGAATCCATTTGGATTCAGTTCTACTAAGTTGATTAATCTTGCTGCTACCCCTCCAGTGGGGATTATATTTTTCAATCGCCCAAAATGTTAATACTGAGGGATCTTTAGAAACAATTGTGGGTCTGCTCTTAAAATGGACCAGTGCTTCCTAAAAGGTTTTTCAACCTGCTTATGTTGTACATTATAATTCAGTATAATGGTTGAATTATCACTAGTCCTTTCATTCCTAGGTTTGTCTTCAATGAGTTATTATCTTCCTATTCTGGACAAATTTCCAATGCTGTCATTTATGAATCCTTCATTATAACCTCTTTGCACAAATCTATTACCAATAAATTTGGCCTGCTCATTGAAATCATCTTCCTTGCTACAATTCCTCAGAGACACAAATGATTATAAACAGGATCAGGTGTTTAAATGGCAGCTCCAGGTGTGAGGAGGGAATCTCTCATCAGCTAATACCACTCCAGAAAGAGAGGTACTCATAAACTCTCCTTAAAGACATCAAGGCTATAGAACGCCTACCCCTCTTCCTAGTCATGAACCCAGGGGGAACCCCAAGTCCCAGGGACAACCAGACCCTAGTGGCACAATAAGGGTAGTCAGAAACTCTGGTTCAAATCTTCACAGAGACCCCAAAGGAACAACTATGGGAATAATTATGGTAACAACAATTATGGGAACAACAATGGCAACAATAACTGGTGGCAACAATAACTGGTATAATAACAGAAATGGGAATAGATCTAGAAACCCACTGTATAACAATTATGGCAATTAATCTAATTATCATGATAATCCAAGAAGTCCAGTACCAACTCATAACAGGTTTGAGCATGTGAGGAATTATGAAGAAGATATATAACGAAAAGCTGATCATTGTAAGCACCTGTCAGTGGTAAATGGTTTGGCTCATCCCTGTAACTGTTACAATTGGCAAAACAGCTTGTTCTGTTGAAAAATAACAGACTTACTGGCATATGCCCTGGAAGACATTGTGTGTAACGAAACGCATAGGGCGGAGCAATATGCTGACATCATTGTGCAACTGGAAGTGACTCAAGAAGTTGTATGTTTTGGCCAGCTGGAGTGTTATTTCAATGGACATTTCTATTATATTATCTGTAAGTGAAATACTTTATTAATAAAGGGTAATTTGGAGATTTTACACTATGTGGAGCGTATGCTCTTCTCTTTAAAGCGGAGTTCCGGCCTCAAATACCTTTTTTAACTAAAAATACTCCTATAATACTAATCCATTGCCCTTTACAGAACCGCTATTCTCATACTTACAAGGTGTACACTATTGGATTCTAGTCAAAATCTAACTTTTAAAAATTTTGTCTGAGCGCGGCCATCTTGGATGTGGGCATCTGAAGCCGCAGTGCAATCTGCTGTGTCCTTCTTCCTGATTCCAGTGAGTGTTCTGGGAGTTCTTCCTGATTCCAGCCTCCTGGGAGTGATGACAAACAGCTCCCAGGATGCAATGCAAAGGCGGAAGTGATGTCAGTGGCCGCGGCCACAGAGGGGGGAGAAGGAGGAAGTACAATAGAAAATGCCCTGAAAATAAGGTAAGGGACCCCCGAAAAAAATTGAAAATGTCCAATTGTTGATCAGCATAACGAGCACTCCAGGAATCACTAAAGTTGCAAAATAGGCCGGAACTCCGCTTTAAGTGACTAGTGCTTTGAGATAACTACTTTGTGGACCATCTGACAGGAAGGAGATCTAATTGATGTGGAGTAATATTATATATGCATCATATAACCACTCTTTTACCAGAGGGTCATATTCTTCTGCTAAGGTCATGTTCTTCTGCTAAGCTTGCAGTCTTGACTTTCTTAGTGGAGATGTCTGATCTGGTGTGACACACGCAGCAAATATTTTCCTGGTGGATTTCTTCTTCACGTTTGTGCACTCTGTGGACTTTTATACTAATTTTTAGGGACTTTTTTTTTGTTCACATATCTTCAAGAGTGTATTGACATAAGTGCAACAAGTTTCGTTACCAATTTTTACTGCTATGTCAGATATCTGTGTGTTTGCTGCTGTTCTCATTCATTTTCTTTTAACACTAGCGCAATGTCCCTTTTTCATTAAACTGTTTACCAGATCACCAGCTGAAAATAAAAGAACCAAAGCCTAAAAAGAAAACGAATGCAGCCACCACATATAAGCACTGGTAAGATGCAATACAATAAGACCCCATTCACACTGGGGCGATCCGACTTGCCGGGGCGACCTCATAGGTCGCTGTGCGCAGCTCGCACCGCGACCTCAGACCGGCGGCACGGACTTCATAATATTGAAGTCAATGCAGGTCGCTCCAGGTCGCCTCAAAGAAGCTCCGGACCCTTTTTCTAAGTCGGAGCGACTTGTGTCGCTCCTATTAGAACGGGTCCACAGCTTCTCTATGGCAGGCGACCTATGGCAACCTGTCAGGAGACCAGGTCGCCTCACAGGTCGCCCCAGTGAGAACGGGGTCTAAAGGTTTGCTTTTGGGTTACATAGTTGGTAAGGTTGAATTAAGACACCAGTCCATCAAGTTCAACCTCTAGGTTTAATACCACTTTAACCACTTAAGCCCCGGAAGATTTTACCCCCTTCCTGACCAGGCCCTATTTTGCGATTCGGCACTGCGTGACTTTATAGGACAATTGCGCGGTCGTGCGATGCTGTACCTAAATGAATTTGACGTCCTTTTTTCCCCACAAACAGAGCATTCTTTTGGTGGTATTTGATCACCTGTGCGATTTTTTGATCATGCGCTATAAACAAAAAAACAGCGACAATTTTGCAAAAATAACAATATTTTTAAAATTTTTTATATGAAATTCCCCCCCAAAAAAATGTAAAAATCTAAATTTTTAACATTTTTGGCCAATTTTTTTTCTGCTACATATGTTTGTTAAAAAAAAATCACAATAAGCGTATTTTGATTGGTTTGCGCAAAAGTTATTGCGTTTACTAAGGGAAAGATTTTTGTCATTTTTGTTGTTTTTTTTAACGAGTAATGGCGGCGATCTGCGATTTTTTTTGCGGGACTGCGACATTGTGGCGGACAGATCGGACCCTTGATTGACATTTTTGACACTTTTGGGGGTACCAGTGACATTACTACAGTAATCAGTGCTATACATATGCACTGTTACTGTAAAAATGACACTGGCAGGGAAGGGGTTAACTTTATTTGAGAAGGAGGGGTTAAGTCTGTCCCTAGGGGCGTGATTCTTACTGTGCAGGGATGTGGCTTTTCATGTAACAGCAGAGATCTACGATCCTACATAGCAGGACCGTATGATCTCTGCTGTTACACAGGGGAGAATGACAGGCGGCTTTGTTTACATTAGCCGCCTGCCTTTCTCCCTCTGTAACTGACGATCGCGAGTGACTGGCGAACATTGGGTCTGCCGGGCCACTCGCGCGGAGGTGTCCGTGAACGAGCGGGGGCGGGAGCGTGCCTCCGACGGCGCGCGCTCGCCCCCTATTGGCTTACAGGCGAGTGACGTACCGGTACGTCACTTTGCCTGGACAGGGCTAACCGCCGCAGTATCTGTACTTGTGGCGGTCGGCAAGCGGTTAACCACTTCCCATCCACTGTGCGTTTTTTTAAAGTCCTCAGACAGGAAGGGTGATATCTCGGTCATTGCTGCAGCAATAACTATATATATATATATATATATATATATATATATAATATATATATATATATATATATATATATATGACCAGATATCATTCTTTAGCCCCAGCAATTCTGCACAAAATAAAAGTAATCCGAGCTAACAAGCCGCTCGTGCACATTGCTTAATCGGATCGGGCTCAAGTAAGAAAAAAGGGGGGAAACTGCAGCACAGAAGGTTCTTCACCTTAATGCATAGAATGAAGTTGCGCCGCACAGCACAACTTCATCGGTGCTTGCAAACGACTTCTTTAACAGAAGTTAGTGCAAGTCGCTCTGAAGTTGCCCCCAAGTAGTGCAGGAACCTTTTTATAAGTCTAAGTGACTTGAGTCGCTCCGATTAGGATGGTTCGATTGCAGTAAATGGAGCGCGACTTGTCAGGGGACTAAGTCACCTGACAGGTCGCCCCAGTGTGAACCGAGCCTAAGGCTCCTTTCACACACTCCGTCCGTTGGACGGAGTTCGTTTTTCTCAGCGGGGGATCGAGCCGCCGATCCCCCGCTGAGCAGCAGGAGGACAGCTGTGTCTCTGCGCTGTGTGCGGAGACACAGCTGACAGTTCCCCATGCATCTCTATGGGGGAAATCGGATGTCAACGGACCGTCAGTCCGTTCTCACCCAATCCCATCCGATCCGCTGGACGGATGGAAAATAGGGTTTCCATCCGTCCAGATTTGACGGATCGGGTCGGATGTCAGCGGACATGTCTCCGCTGCCATCCGATGCCCCATAGGAATGCATAGGGGGACCGTTCAGATCCGCCAAAAAAACGGACAGGCGGATCTGAACGGTCCGCCTGTGTGAAAGGGGCCTAAGGCTACATTCACACCTGAGCGTAGCGTTTTTCGCACGTTTTTACCGCGATTTTTGGGCAGGCGTTTTTAGATTGAATAGAGACCAATGGAAAACGCCTGTAATCTGCCCAAAAAGAAGCTCATGTACTTTTTTGAGCGTTGGGCGTTTTGCTCACAGCGTCAAAACGCTCAGATGTGAACAGGGGCCATTGAAATGAATAGGATTTGTCTTGTTGGGCATTTTGAGAGCTGATCCTAGAGCAGAAAAACTCCCCAAAAACGCCCCAAAATGCCTACATGTGAACGGAGCCTATTGGCCTGTACACACTATAAGAAAATCGGACAAACATTTTCATCAGAAATGAAAGACCACGCATGATCAGAAACAACACATAACAAAAAAAAAAAAAAAGCTTTAGTCGTACGAGAATTTTCGTACATTATTTCTATTTTTGGTTACGATTTGCTGTGAAACTTCGAGGAAAACCAGGTGATCGTTTCGCCCGATTTTCTCATAGTGTGTACAGAGCTTAAAGTATAAAAATAAAGGCAAAACTGATTTTTTTAGTTTTCAATAGACAAGAATTAGAACCCCTGTCACGTTTTTATTTCTGCCTGTGCCCCCATTAGGGGAGATTCACCCTCTCTATTTGTCTTGTTTACCATTATCATTGAAAGTAAAGAAAAACTAGGGATGCACCGAAATGAAATTCTTGGCCGAAGCCGAATAATAATGAAATGTTTGGCCGAAGGCCGAATACCGAACGCAGTGTTTCGCATTTTTTCCATTTATTTTGCCAATTTTTTGTCCTCTCTCTTGTCCTCTCGTGTCTCTCTCTCTCTCTTGTCCTCTCACTCTCTCTCTTGTCCTCTCGTGTCTCTCTCTCTCTTGTCCTCTCATGTCTCTCTCTCTCTTGTCCTCTCATGTCTCTCTCTCTCTCCCTAAATGTTACTGTAGGGAATGGGATTCAGTGCACACTGCAGCCTTGTACCATATGGTTAATGTTAGTGACACTGTAGGGATTGGGAAGGATGCTGGGAATGGAAATCAGGAAGCATGCAGGCAGCCTTGTAAATTTTAATTGCAGATACAGGGCACTGGGCAGGTCAGGGTTAATGTGGTAACATCAATTACTCAGTGACAGTCAGTCAGTGTCAGTGTGGACTCGATCAGATTATACAGTGACAGACAGTCTCTCATAGTGGTGGTAGTAGGAGGCTGGAGGTGGACTAGTAGGAGCCTGGAAAGGAGCACAGCCGCATACATACATTACTCACTCGTGCACTGCAGCCCGCCCCACACATTCAGTGAGTCTTACTCTCCTCCCTAGTTTTTTCAATGGCACATTCAGGAAGCCAATCACGCCGTGAGTAGCGGCACAGCGGAACCAATCAGGTGTGCAGGCACGCGTGATTGGTTCGCTGTGCAGCTAATCACGGCGTGATTGGCTCCCTTATGGTGCCATTGAAAAAACTAGGGAGGAGAGTAAGACTCACTGAATGTGTGGGGCGGGCTGCAGTGCACGAGTGAGTAATGTATGTATGCTCACCGCTGAAGTGTCCCGGCTTCACGGAAGTCTGTGAGTCCTCCTGTCCTCCTCCGAGTCCCTTCCCCCTGCCTATGTAAATATCGTGAGCTTGGCGATATGAATATCGCCTACGGCCACAGAACGATAGTCGATATCATATCGACTATCGTTCAGCCCTATTGTTCGGCACAAAATTATTCGGCCTTTTGACTTATTCGGCCGAACACCGAAAGTGCTATTTTTTCTATTTTCAGCCGAATAATGTTCGGCCGCCGAACATTCGGTGCATCCCTAAGAAAAACCCCAAATTTTGGGTTGTCCCCAGAAAAGTAATAGTGGGGAAATCTTCCAATGGGGACACTAGTTCTGGTGACCTGGGGGGTGTCCCTTAATTTGAAGGCATGTCCTCTCACTTCCTGTTTGGCTATGGGACAGAAAGTGAAGGGAAATCTCTAAAATGGGACACAGATGGGGAAAAAAATATGACAGCGGTTATCACCCTCGCTTACTCTATCCAAAATTAAAATAAAAGTTTTGCATATAGTTCTACTTTACAACCCCTTCCAGCCCGCTGTATAGTAAAATGACGGCGGATCTGTGCGGCTCTTGTTCTGAGACGACGTGCGCACTCGCGCGCGGCTCTCTACCCATGCAATTGGCTGTCTCCAATCACAGCCAATCCCATGTAAACATGGAAGTGCCGTTTATTGGCTCCCCTCACCTCACACTGACAGTGTGAGGTGAGGAGAGCCGATCAGTGGCATCTCCTCGCAGGGGAGACATGTACAGGTAAATCAGGGCCCTGATCATCAGTGCCAATTACAATGCAGCCCAAGCAGTGCCCATCAGTGACGCCACTCTGTGTCCATCAGTGACACCAGTCTGTGCCCATTAGTGAGGTCAATCTGTGCCCATCAGTTATAGCAATCAGTGATGCCTTTCAGTGCCACCTATCAGTGCCCATAAGTGCCACCTATCAGTGCCCATCAGTGCTCATCGGTGCCCATAAGTTCCACCTATCAGTCCCCATAGGTGCCACCTATCAGTGTCCATAAATACCACCTATCATTGTCCATAAGTGCCAGCTTTTAGTGCTCATCAGTGCCAGCTATCAGTGCCCATAAGTGCCACCTATCATTGCCCATAAGTTCCACCTATCAGTCCCCATAGGTGCCACCTATCAGTGCTCATCAGTGCCACCTATCATTGTCCATAAGTGCCAGCTTTTAGTGCTCATCAGTGCCAGCTATCATTGCCCATCAGTTCCACCTATCAGTGCTCATCAGTGCCACCTGTCATTGCCCATAAGTGCCAGGTTTTAGTGCTCATCAGTACCACCGTGCTGCATATCAGTGCCACCTCATCAATTTTGTGAAATTAAAAAAAAAAACCCAGCAGTGATTATAAACCACCAAAAAAGAAATCTCTATTTGTGTGAAGAAAATTATAAAAAAATGCATTTGGGTACAGCATTGCACGATCGCGCAATTGTCATTCAAAGTGCAGTGCTGAAAGCTGGTCTGGGCACTAAGAGGGTGAAAGTGCCCAGTATTGAAGTAGTTAACTAACACTTTAAAATTGCTAATTTGCCATTTACTTCTTTGTACTGTATATGCTGTTCTTTATTTCACAGACAGTACATGACCTCAGTTTTGAACCAACCCTTCCACCCCCCCAGGGGCTTAATTGTTCCAGTAAAGGACGGTGAGCACTGGCAATGGCAGAGCAAGCATCTAGAAATCACCCCTCAGCCTGAAGCAATGCTGTGCATTCTCCTAACACACCATAGGTCACACTGAATGTCAATTCTCCAAGACTGCGAGCTATTGGTTCTTCAGACCACCTTAGCCCCTCCTCTGAATCCCATTGGTGATTCCTTCCTCTCATTTTTCTACCAGAAACAACCCAGAAATATAAAGGCGGCATATTGCGCCTGAACGCCACGTCTCATTGGATAATTCTAGTATCCGTGTTCACCTAGGCGCCAGTGAAAAGGTAGCAACTGGAGTTCACCGCCGAGCCCAGCTAGCCCTTTCAGTCAGGGGGTTGTGCCACCAGCGCGCACGCGCAAGTCCACCTGAAAGGGGGGTGGAGAACGCGTGCTCGCTCCCCGACGTCACCTACGGCAGGCACGGTCACGTGAACGCGCGAGAGCCTGCCTCCTCCTAGTATCCTGAAAGGCTGGAGAGAAAAAAGGCAGGGCGCGCTCACGCGTCAGGTTTTGAAATGTGGGGCACGGTTACCTCAGGAGCGGACACCGTCATCTAATTCGGGAGGAGGGGGGGTGGGGGAAGAAGAAACTAAAGCATCGAGGCGCGGTCTGCGTTCAGTGTGTCTCGGCGGCGCCGGGAGGCGCTCGGTTTCCTGAAGGGATGGTGGAGGAGCGGCGGCCCTGAGATGTAGAGCGGCCGCCTGCCTGCCCATTGATGAAAGGGGAGCGCCGGGTGTCACCTTCTGTGTCATCTTGATCGGATTTGTGTGGCCACCTTTGGGTTTTTTTTTCTTCTTCTTCTTCCCTTGGGATTCTAATACTTCCTCAGCTGGACCTTCATTTTTTTTTTATTTATTTTTTTTACATCTATTGCATTTGAAATCCCCTCTCAGGACCATGGCCGACGACGACGTGCTGTTTGAAGATGTGTATGAGCTGTGTGAGGTGATCGGAAAGTAAGTTGCATGGTTATAATGGGAGATGTATGGCTGCACAATGACACCTGGGCTCACACATCACAGCTGGATGCAAGTTCTATGGATGCCAATGGCTTTCCCCCATTCTTCTTCCTCTAGGCAGGATTACCTGTATGTTATCCACCCAGTTCAGCCCCCAATGATGATTGTGCATTAGCTGGATCTCACCATATGGCTTTGATCTAAGGCGGGACGAGGCTCCTCTATTTCTCCATCCTTGTCCCCCCCCCCCCCACACACACCCTGTCACCAGATGATGTGCACAGCTCAGGTCTCTCTCTCTAAGATGGCTTTCTTCCACCAGGGTCCTGAGGTTTGACAGACGCGAGCTTTGCAGTCAGGAATCATCACGGCATTGCTAGCGTGAATCCATGTCTGCCGGGACGGACGCAACCTTTTTTTTTTTTTTTTTCTTTGCCATCCGCAAGCACGTTGCCGTAGGAGCTTTTTGCAGGAGCGATTCTTGAAAAGCGATTTCCATTTCAAGTTGTTAGAAGTAGGAGGTCGTTGGACTTGGTGTGCCTGATTTCTCCAGTCGGTAACACCACCCACTCGTTTTTTTTTCTGTTGCTTCTGCTGGATGTGTCAAAACGGATGTGGGCTTAGGATGGGTATACGCTGCTAACGGCACTTTTCCACTGCAAGTACCGGCTTGGCCCGGTTTGGTTTTCCACTGCATGGTACCGCATGCTACGGTGTTGGAACGGTTCGGTATGGTTTGCTTTTCCACTAAAGTAGTACTAAAGAAGTGGGTGGGATAACAACGATTCTCTGACCAATCAGTGGCTAGTAGTGACAGCTGCATGCAAAGAATTGTGGGATATGGTACCTCTTGGAACCACAATCAGTGGCACATTTCCACTGCAAGTACCGGCTCGGCTCTACTCGGCCCTGCTTGGCCCGGTTTGCTTTTCCACTGCTGGTACTGCATGGTACGGTGTTGGAATGGTTCGGTACAGTATGGTTTGCTTTTTCACTAAAGTAGTACTTAAGTTAAGTGGGTGGGATTCTCTGACCAATCAGTGGCTAGTAGTGACTGCATGCAAAGGATTGTGGGATATGGCACCGGGTATGGTACCTCCTTGGAACCACAATCAAGTGGCACTTTTCCACTGCAAGTACCGCATGGTACGGTGTTGGTACAGTATGGTTTGCTTTTCCACTTAAGTAGTACTAAAGTTAAGTGGGTGGGATAACAACGGGGTGGGTGGGATTCTCTGACCAATCAGTGGCTAGTAGTGACTGCATGCAAAGGATTGCGGGATATGGTACCGGGTATGGTACCTCTTGGAACCACAATCGATGTGGTACTGTTTTTGAGAGCTGTACTGGTCGGTTCCATGCAGTGGAAAGCGCCAACGTACCGTACCGCAGTGGTCCTCAACTCCAGTCCTCAGGGCACACTAACAGGCCAGATTTTAGGTATTACCTTGGGGGAGATGCAGAGTAGAGTACTGCAATCACTGAGCAGCAAATGATATCACCTGGGATGTTTTTCAGTTATCTTGCAAATTTGGCCTGTTAGTGGGCCCTGTAGGCCAGGGTTGAGGACCACCGCCGTACCGAACCGTTCCAACACCATACCATGCGGTACCAGCCATGGAAAAGCACAAAAGCGAGCCGAACTGTTCGCTTCCATGCAGTGGAAAAGCACCAAAGGTGGTACTGTTTTGCAAGCTGTACCGTTGGGTTCCATGTAGTGGAAAAGCGCCGCCGTACCGAACCGTTCCTACACCGTACCATGCGGTACCAGCAGGGGAAAAGCGAGCCGAACCGTTCGGTTCCATGCAGTGGAAAAGCGCCATAAGTACATCATGTTAGATCCTTATTTTATTAGAACCGGAGAAGTCAATAGAAACTAGGGGTGCGATTGGACTGGTTGATAGTAGTAAAGGAGATCTTCATCCTAGAGCAGTGATGGCGAAACTTGGCACCCCAGATGTTTTGGAACTACATTTGCCATGATGCTCACCTACACTGCAGAGTGCATGGGCATCATGGGAAATGTAGTTCCAAAACATCTATGGTGCCAAGGTTCGCCATTACTGTCCTAGAGAGAAAAAAAAAAAAATCAAAGTCAGGAGCTACAAATACTGTAGCTGCTGACTTTTGGTAATAGGGCGCTTACCTGTCCAGGGATCCAGCACTGTTCTTACCCAGGCTAGGTTCTCGGAGCCGGTGTTCTGTCAAACTCCCAACTTGTCAAAATCTCCAACCCCGTCACTTCCGGTGATTCTACAGCTGTGTTTATCAACCTTTTTTTTTTTTTCACTCGCAGCACCCTTTAAAATTCTGCACAATCTCAAGGCACCCCATTCTAAAATGTAAAAAAAAAAAACCAACAAATAGATTTACATATAGCAGCAACATCCATACACATGGGCCATCAACTGTTAGAAGTGATTTTATTCCTCCACTATTGCAAACTGGTGCTGACTAGTATTCTAGGTTTCTTTTCTCACCTAGTTTCTCTTCTACTTGCTAATGTGACCCCAGTGCTGATGGAGAGGGGAAAAGGAGGAGTAAACATGAATTCTATGCAAGCACCTGTCATTCTCCTTATCAACCAGTGATGGCAGGATGCCAGTGGCTTGACCCGCATGGTGCCCAGGATTTTAATGCTGCAATGTAAAAACCTGTTTCAATTTTTTGCAATTTTTAGGCATTTTGCCAAGTCACCCCTGAAGAACCCAGGAGGCACACCAGGGTGCCACGGCACCTTGGTTGAAAAAGACTGCTCTACAGCAGCAATAATTGGAGATTTGGACGAGTTGCTGTTTTCACAGACCGCCGGCATCAAATACACTACGGTACGTGCTGTAATGAGTGGACATTGTTAGTCCGCTCGCTACTAACCAACAACATGGCAACCTGGAAGGCGGTGACAATTTTTTTTTCCTCCTTTCCCAGTATCCTGCGAATACAGGCAACTGGTCATGTACCGTAGTGTATTGGCTGCTGGTTGTCTGTGAAAACAGCAACTCTTCCAAATCTCCACCCAATGCTGCTGTTCAATCACCGGAAGTGACGTGGTTGGATATTTTGGCAAGTTGAAGCTTTTGGCAGAACGCCGGAACGTTTTACTGTGGGAAGCTGTGGCTTGTGACTTTACACTGTGCATACACAATTGGACCAGCAGCCTTTACTACCCTGGTTCTGGTGAAAAGGGTTCTTCCTTGAAACATGTACGCCATCAGCTATTGTGGACGCTGCCTGGTCTTCCTGCAGTACCAGTAGACTACATTAAAACTTAAAGTGGAGTTCCACCCAAAAGCTTAAGTTCAGCTTTAATGCCTCCTCCCCAAAAGCTCAGTTTCACAAACAGGAGCCAGGGAGGAGGCCTTAAAGTGGAACTTCCACTTTTGGGTGGAACTCCGCTTTAAGGTTTAATGTAGTCTATTGGTACTGCAGGAAGACCAGGCGGCATCTGTAATAGCTGAGTGGGGGGGGGGGGGTACCTGATTTTGACAGGTACCCACTTCTGTTCTGGTCACCTTAGGCAATCACAAGCAGAAGTTCTCCTTTCCCTCTCCTACATGACAAGTCCTAGAAGACTTCAGGGCCAGTCACAGAGCACAGCACCGCATGCGCAGTGGGCATCTGCAAGCTGTTACAGCCGGGTGTGTTTATGGTAAAGATGGCAGCGCCACCAAGGGAGGACACAGGGTGAAAACGGCTGGGGTGAGTGCACCGCTGGATCATGGAAACAGGTGAGTGTGTGTTTATTTAAAGTCAGCAGCTACAGGTTTTGTGCCTGCTGACTTTTTATAACCCCAAAAATGACTGGAACTCCGCTTTCAGGCAACTGGTCCCATTTGCTGTGATATGCGTTTGTGAGCATATCTATTGTTTTATAGTTGGATTACATTTTATTGAGGTTGTTTGGTTTTTTTTTTTTTAACTCTAAGGGTACCCATCGTCCTGATAGGTCGCTGGCGCTAAGAAGGAATTTTACACTGTATACCTCTGGGTTTACCATTGTGAGCTCAGGAGAATTGCCTTTTAGGACCTGTGACTTGTCCCAGAAGTCTGGGGTCAAAGACTCGGATTGCTTAGGCCCCAAAATTGGGTACCTGCTCCCCAAAAAAACATTTAGCCCTTGTTCACACAATATCTTGCATGCGAATCTCACAAGAACCACACTGCATTCCTGTGCGATTCACATGCAAATCAGTGCAGTGCGATTTGAGCTCATTCATTTTTAACCTAAGTTCACACATACCGTGCGGGAAACCCAGCGATCCCTGCACGTTTCCCACACTGAATTGC
Organism: Pelophylax lessonae; assembly: GCF_965119305.1. Classification (NCBI taxonomy): domain Eukaryota; kingdom Metazoa; phylum Chordata; class Amphibia; order Anura; family Ranidae; genus Pelophylax; species Pelophylax lessonae. The sequence goes on along the minus strand of NC_138769.1, from coordinate 209,822,924 downwards.
AATCGCGCTGTTTGAGATCTGCTGCAGGCGTCTATACAAAGTTAACAACTTCCCCCAAAAGGATCTCAAACGCATAACATGTGAATCAGACTGGCTTTTAATGGAGCTGGTTCACTTATATGTGGGCCAATTGCGTTGCAAATTTTCTATCCGGTTCAGGTGCGATTTTTAGTGTCAAGAAATCACTGAATGGAATCCACACTGGACTCTTTACCAAAAACAAATCTGCATATATGTGAACCCAGCCTAAATGTGATGGAGGTCAGAGGAGGACATAAAGCAGAACTTCCCTTTAAGGCCCCTTTCACACAGGGAGTCCATCAGGCAGACTCCGTTTATCTCAGCGGGGGAATTGATCCGCCGATCCCCCACTGAGCAGGCGGATGGCAGCTGTGTCTCCGCGCTGTGTGCGGACACACACACATGTCAGGTCCTGCTGTTCTCTATGGGGGAACTGGATGGGAACGGACCACCTGTCCGTTCTCATCTGATCCTATCTGATCCGCTGGACGGATGGAAAATAGGGTTTCCATCCGTCCAGATTTGACGGATCGGATGTCAGCGGACATGTCTCCGCTGACATCCAATGCCCCATAGAGATGCATGAAGCATCCGTTCAGATCCGCCAAAAAAACGGACAGGCAGATCTGAACGCCTGTGTGAAAGGGGCCTAAGGCTCAGTTCACATATTTGCTAATCAATTTGTTTCAAACCGCATCTGACCGCAGTCAGTTCACACATGTCTGTGGCGGTGCGGTCCATTTTTGAAAAGTCCTGTGCAATTTTTAGTTTTGGTTCAGGTGCGAATTTAAGTAAAAATTTGCACCGGAATCACACCTGAACCGGTGAACAAAACCGCATTAGACCCTGGACTGCAGCTGGAGGTGGGATGTTCTGCTTTAAATATGAACTCCATCCAGGAAGCAAATAATGGGATGTGCTAACCGCAGGCTCACCTCTTCCCAAACTGTTCTTGTTTTAAACAAAAACTGAGAATGTGTTGGACATTTTAGGCACCAATTTGAACAAACCAATAGGATTAAAAAAAAAAAAAAAAAAGTATATTATAAGGCCTTGTGTGCGCAAAAAAAAAACAAAAAAATTCTGCTCATACAGATGTTCAGCTTTTTTTCTTTTTTTTTAATGCCTGTAAAAGCACTTCTATGTTAGCCTATGCGGCCCTGTGCACTTACAAGAAAAAAAAAATCATCCAAAGGCGTGTTCTGACAGGAGCTTCTAAGCAGAAAAAAGTGTGTAAACGCATCTAAACGTGCTTATGCCTGTAAATGTATTCCAGTGGCCAAAATAGATTAAAGTGATACTAAAGGTTATTTAATAATAAAAAAAAAAAAAATGAACATGTCATACTTAATGGGTTTACATAGCGCAACCCCGATCCTTCTCGGGTCTCCGGCTGGCACTCCTGGCCCCTCCCTCTTGTCGAGTGCCCCCAGAGAAAGCAGCTTACTCTGGGGGCACCTGAGCAGAATCGCTTCCGAGCCGCTGCTCTGTGTCCATTCACACATGGAGTGCAGCTTGGCACTGCTCACTGGCAGTGATTGACGGTAATAGGAGCCAATGACTACCGTTGCTGTCTCAGCCGATGAGGGAGTAGAGACCTGGGAGAGCTGAGGCTCTTGTGCACATTGCCGGATCGAGAGGGGGCTCGGGTGAGTACTAAGGGCACTGCTGCACACAGAAGGGTTTTTTACCTTCATGCATAAAGGTAACACACCTTGAGCCTTTACAGCCACTTGAAAATTCTGGCCCGCGGAATGCATTTTTGCTCACATACGTGCATATTGTAACTTTGGGGGCGTTTTTTTCTGCCAAATTCTGCTGCGCAAATAGAGAAAGGGTCTAGGTATCCACAGGGACCTGAGGACCAGTCAGGGTACCAAAAAGATGATGCAATGGTGTTTGTCCTGGAGTAAGGCCGACTGCAACCATCTACAGCAGGGAATAACAGCGAGTTTGTTTGAATTGGTGCCTAAAAGGTCCCATGCACTTGCAATACATTCTCTTATTGTTTTGTACTGTTTTGGGGATGTTGGCACCACCATCTCTAATCTCAAGCCATACAAACTATCCTTTGTCCTTCCTGTTCTAAAATCCAGCTTTGACAGCATTTTTGTCCACCTCACCTATAAACGTCCCTCCTTAAAGCGGTTGTAAACCCTATAAAAAAAAAAAAATAAAAAAAAAAAAACCTGCAAGACAAAGGCATAATGAGCTAGTATGCATCGCATACTAGCCCATTATGTGTAACTTACCTTAAAACGAAGCCCCGACACGGACCCCCGGACATCGATGCGGGCGCTGCCATGATCCCTCGTCGTCTCTTCCGGGTTCGGCGGCTCCGGCGCGCTGATTGGCCGGAAGAGACGGCTCCGGCGCGCTGATTGGCCGGAGCCGCGATGACGTCACTCCCGCGCATGCGCGCGGGAGTGATTTTTCCGGCAAGCTCCCGGCAAGTTAATTGAAGGTCCCCCCGGACCTTCAGAGCGCATGCGCTGCTCGCGCGAGCCGCTGCATGCACTGTAAATATCTCCTAAACCGTGCCGGTTTAGGAGATATTATTTGTACCTACAGGTAAGCCTTATTATAGGCTTACCTGTAGGTAAAAGTGAAAAAAGCGGGATACTACCGCTTTAATTTTTCAATAAAAGATGTTGTGTGGGAGGATGGTGATGGGAAGACCCACTGACTGAATTTCTGCCAGGTCATTAGTAACTGCTAAAATTCACACAATGTGTCCAGCTTAAAGCAGAAGTTTAGGTTTAGACTATTTTTCTTTGTTCCATTGGTCCATCTTGGACAGATGTGAGTAAGTACTGTATGTGTCATACCTGTGATTTCCCCATGGAAGCTGGAAAACACTCCAGCACTGCTACTACCATGACCTCCACTGTCTTCAGGGCACACAGGGGGTCCCTCACTTGGTGCAGACATCATTCAGCATTTATTTTGAATGAATGAATAGCAATATCGGATTGGATATAGCGGAATAGTGATGTCACAATCTCCACTTCATCCAATCAGAGCATGCTTTGCATTCATTGAAAAAAAAAATGAAAATCCTTTTCTAAATGGTGCTTGTGCTGAGCGAGTGACCTCCTTTGTTCTCCAAGCAGCAGAGCAGCTGCTTGGCATGGAACCTGGAAGACAGCAGAGAATTTTGTAGTTGTGATGCCTTCTACAGCGATTTCTAACTTCCACTGGGATCAGCCACGTATGGCACATATACTTGCATCGGTCCAAGCTGGGCCAATGTAGCTATGCAAAATAGAAGATCCCTTAATACAGCTTTAGGACTCGCCACACATTAATAGATTTCTCTAATTCAGTCCGTGGGCTACAAGAGAAATCTGATAGTCCTTCATGTGTGCTCACCACAGGATGTATTTAAAGCGTAACTCCACTTTTGTTGAGAAAAAAAACATTCTCCTATGGGTGATCTATGTACATTGCAAGGATTGTAACAAACTTGGTTGCAGATTCCTACCTTTTGTTATTCTGAAGAAATCATTGTTTGTTCCTCTGTGCTGAGTGGGTCTAATAAGAGTGGTTTCATAATTATCAGTCAGCTGTGGGAGCTGCAGGGCTCTAATGAGGAAAGCTGCTGGGTCTGCATCCCCTTAGACGTGTTCCTATTGGGAGTATCTCACCAAAAATGATATTTTTGTTGCAGGGGATGCCAGAAATCTGACTCTGCAGTTTTCTGGGAAAATTGGTGAGCCAATCACACAAGCAGGAAATATTTCTGGGGTGTGGTCAGTACACATTCTGTGTACAGAACAGCTCCAGGTAGCCATATTGCATTGCTATTTCAGAAAATTAGTGGCTGCAGATTGAAAAGGAAACGTCATTTTTAATAACGTTTAATGACAATATGATTTGTGGCGCAATTGTATACGTTATATTTTTCTTTATTTTTCCCACGAAAGTGGAGTTACTCTTTAAGCAGCTACTGATCATAGCATCCGATAGAAAACTGCCATTGCTCGGCCAATAATTTTCAACCTGATTTAGGCTGGCCATAAATGACTTATGGTTTTTTTTTGATAAGTCAGTGGGCTGATCGAAAAGAAACAAACGAATTCCCCCATCCACACAAAAAAGGTGGATGGAGGAATCCTCCCCGCTGTGACATTGTATTATGATAGCAGGACGGCTGTACTGTCAGAAAACACTGATCAGTGGTTTCAGCAGACGATACAAACCTTTTCTGACAAGCCCGTTCTTCAGAGGTCGATCGTTGGATTGGCTGCTTTGACCGAAATTTCAGGCCATCTTTGGCCAGCTTCAGCCAGTTACTAAATTGACTTTTATCAAGCCAAGTGGTGCTTGCAGGGCCATGCACAGCTTGAAATTTGGTTGATCCAGCAGGAATCCTATGAAGTTCAGGCTCTCTGTAGCCAGCCTTAAAGCAGAGCTACACCCAAACGGGCAAGCTCCTCTTGCTCCACCATTGCACATTTGGCACTTTTTGGGGTGAGCGGGTACCTGGTTTTGACAGGTACCCGCTCCCTCTTACTGCTCAGATCGCTACAGCAAACTGAGCAGGAAGTTCAGCCACCCCTCCTACCCCCACAGCCTTTTGAGACTCATCACAGGTCCCAGAAGACTACGTGACCATTCACACGGCACAGCTCGAGTCCTCCATGTGCAGTAGTTAACAGGCTGTGAAACCGCAAGGCTTCACTTCCTGTTTTCCTGTTACTACAGATACCGGCACCTGCAGCTGATTGAAAAATTGGCTCAGGAGAGGACATCACTGGATCCCCGGACAGGTAGGTGTCCTTATTAAAAGTCAGCAGCTACAGTATTTGTAACTGCTGACTTTTATTTTTTTCTGAAGGAGCCCGGAGCTCCTCTTTAACGTCTCATGCACACTGGACATTATCAAAACGCCAGTAGAAAGCTGTAGCTGTAGGAGTTTTTCAGCTTTTTTACAGTAGCGTTTTTCAGCTGTAGCGTGTTTTTTATTTTTTTTTTTTAGCCAAACTATTTCCCCACAAAAGCCTATGGCTCAAAAACATTGATAAATGCTGAATAGTAAAGTATTTTTTTTTTTTTTTGGCGTTTTTCAGTGTTTTTATGCTTTTATCCGAGTTGGAGCATTTTTACAGCTGAAAAAGGCCTCTTAAAACCCACTAGTTCTGGGGTTTTTTTTTTCCAGCCAGAAAACTCCCCTGACAAAAACTACTGATAACAGCCCATGTGTGTATGGATACATGGGATAACCTACTGGAGAGTTTACTGGCTGCAGAAAAAAATGTCTGACGCCAAATACACCAGCTTTAAAAATGTCCATTGTGCATGAGGCCTTATAATAAATAGTTAGCGCTTTCCCTGGGGCACTGGGGTCTGCAATATGACTCCGGCCATGTCTTTATGGAGTTTTCATGTGTTTGTGTGACCTTCCCTCCTAGTATATGCATAGTCCTGCTCCTCAAGGGCAGGGTTTCATGTGAATGTGCAACATGTAAAGCACTGCGGTTTTAATTTTATATACACTATGGAGAATGGACTACTGGACACGTTTCCCCCTCCAGGTAGTTTGGACATTATGGAGGAATGTGAATGTGTTCTGTTACCCTTCTTTAAAAGAGAAGTATGGAGTTTGAAAAAATAAAAAACAAACCAGCATACTCATCTAGGTGGATGCAGCATTGATCCAAGGCTGCATCTGTCCCCGGTTGCCTCTAAGACTGAGAACCGAGCGATCAATGGCCGCTGATTGCTCAGTTCTCAGTCTTTAGTGAGCAGAGAGTTGGTGACTGTAAGTCCCTCTGCTTTGCCCCTCCAGTGCTTACTGTAGTGCTGGGCTGTGAGGGGAGGGAATGGCTGGTTCAGACTCTCAGCGGCATGGATCCCGACTTTAAAGTGGTAGTAAACTCTTGTTACACCACTTTTGCCTACCGGTAAGCCTATAATTGGGTAGTTATATGTAGGTACTGTGAATCTCTCTTAAACGTTCACTATTTAGGAGATATTCATAGTGCATGCAGCCTGTGACATAATTAGCGCATGCATGCTGAAGGTACAGCGTACAATGCCAGATCTTCAGAGCATGTGCCGTAAACAGCTCATGTAGCTGGAGGCTGCAACCTCAAAGGAAGACCAGGGGAAGGTGTCAGCCCTCTCAGTGGTGACATTGTGGCTCTGGAGGGCTTTGTTCCAAGGTAAGTTTCTCATAATTATGACATTGCCTTGAAGGGAATTTTCTTTTTTTCCCAGCAGCAGCGGTTTACTACCGCTTTAAAATCGGGATCCATCCAGAACCTGAATCAGCTGAATGACATCAGCTGACAGGAGACTACAGCCCACTGTCGGCTGAATATAGGTCACAGGCGTGCAGAACAAATTTTTATGCCTCCATTTTCACCTGGGAGAGAATGACGTCAGCCCTGATCCAGCAGCCTATTAGGATATCTGCATCAGTTCTAGTCTGTTTCAGCTTCCACAGTAGCTGGATGACTTGGTGGTCATCATTAGGGGCTGGCAGCAAGAAACTGGGAGAGACAGCCGGCTCACGATGTAAGGAAACAAATGTGTTGGTGTGGGACATGTGTTCAGCTGCAGGGAAGCAGATTACAAGAGAACAATGCTGAATTTTCAGAGCATGTAAATTTGGTAATTAAGCATAACCCATCAAAAAAGGTAAGTGAGGCTAGAAAGCATAATTGACCTGAGGGATTCCTCTTCATGGCCATGTTGTAACTTTAGATTTTAGTGTTCTTACAGTGCAGTAAAATAGTCTTAAAATGTTAGGGTGTAAATGTGTAAAAATGATGACTGTTTTATTTAATCTACTAGTTTCTTGTCATGATTCCAGTGGCTTTTTAGGTAACTTTGGTGGTTGCACATTTTATGGATCCTTCATGGTTTTTGAGAAAGCTCAAGTGGGTTTGGCATGTTAGGACTGAACTGGGCTATGAGACAAACTGCTTATTTGTGAATAGGCATCACTCCATAATTTGTAAATAAGTAAATTAAAATTGGGAACCCTGAGTGTATTGCGTTCCTAGAAGTAAAAAAAACTAATTTTTTTTTCCAAAGTACTTGTGATTTGTATTGTCTTTGTATAATTTGTGGTGTTTACATTCATATGGCTACAAGGTCATTCTTTGTAAAGGTAGTCCTGTAATTTTCTCTTTATTGTCACATAGCCCATTCTCATCAATGGCATTTTACAAGCTTCACTAGGCACAATATGTATGGCTTTTTAGCTCAGCTTTTTAAGACTCGTGTTTGCCTTGAAGCATTCTTTGTCTTGTGAGTGGAGCAGAAGTCTGTAATTGGGTAATGATCTTACAGGATATCGAGCTGTAGTAAGGCTTGTGCTCTCACCTTGGCTCTAGAGTGCACTACCAACTGCTTAACCATTTATTAACGTAGAACTTTCCTCAAGGTCATGGGTGAATGTTCAGGGTGTTGACCTTCTCACCTCGTGTTTTGGTAAAATTGTATTGGAGGGTGCAAATCACTTCTGTCGTCTGTCCCTGCAATGTGTAATTTGCATTCGTATATCAGCTACATAGCAATAACAGATTTGATAGATGAAAATGCCCTGATGGTTGTTGAAAGAATTTTTTTTTTTTTTTTTTCAAATGCAACCTTTTTTTTTTTTTTTTTTTTTTTTTACTTTTAATATGGATCTACTTAGAAGTGTTTAAAGTATAACTGAAGGCAAAACTTTTTTTTTTTTTTCTCCTGACAGAGTGGAGAAGAATTAAAACACCTGTCTTTTCTGTGTCCCCATTAGGGAGATTCACCCTCTCTATTTATCCTGTTTACTATTATCATTGAAAGTGAAAGAAAATCACACTTTTTCTGATTTTCGTTTCACCAGGATAGGAATAGAGGGGAAATGGGCACACTAGTTCTTATGACCACCGGGGATTTCCTTACTTCTTCTTTTGGCTATGGGACCGAAAGTAAAGGGAGAACTCCCCAATGGGACACAGGTGACAAAAACAAGAAAAAGTTATAATCCTCTACTCTATCCAAAAGAAAAAGATCTTTTTTTTTTTTTTTTGCCTTTTTAGTTTTACTTAAATATATAGCATTTCTATGTATATCTAAAATGTTGGCACACAGTGGCTTAGTGTCAGGCCTCATTCACAAGGGGCATCCATAACTGCACCCGTGAAGGGCTGCGTTTACTGCTACGGGGATGCAGAGGTGTTTCATGCAGGCAGCCCCATTGCTGTTGAATTGCACAGACACAGCCAAAGCTCCCAATCTGACCATGTGGGTGCATGGCTCAGAACTCAAGCTCCTGGAAGGCAGTGACTGATGTGAATGTACAGTATATAAACTGTGTAAATTACTGGCAATTCTATAGTGCTGACCATCATAAATGTTGGATTATTTTGAAAATGTGACAGATGAATATGATTAGAAGCAAGTTCTGAAAAAAATCGGGAAGCCCTTCAGCCAGTGTGCCTTAACCACTTAAGTCCCGGAAGATTTTACCCCCTTCCTGACCAGGGCCTATTTTGCGATTCGGCACTGCGTTGCTTTAACGGACAATTGCGCGGTCGTGCAATGCTGTACCTAAACGAATTTGACGTCCTCTTTTTTTCCCCACAAACAGAGCTTTCTTTTGGTGGTATTTGATCACCTGTGGGATTTTATGATCATGCTCTATAAACAAAAAAAGAGCGTCAATTTTGCAAAAATAACAATATTTTTCAAATTTTTTGTTTATATGAAATTCCCCCCCCCAAAAAATGTAAAAAATCAAAATTTTTTAACATTTTAGGCCAATTTGTTTTCTGCTACGTTTGGTAAAAAAAAAAATCGCAAAACGTATTTTGTTTGGTTTGCGCAAAAGTTATTGCGTTTACTAACTAAGGGAAATATATATTTTTTTTAACGAGTAATGGCGGCGATCTGCGATTTTTGTGGGACTGCGACATTGCGGCGGACAGATCAGACCCTTGACTGACATTTTTGGGGTTACCAGTGACATTACTACAGTAATCAATGCTATACATATGCACTGTTACTGTAAAAATGACACAAGGTGTAACTTTATTGGAGAGGGAGGGTTAAGTGTGTCCCTAGGGGCTAGTTTCTAACTGTGATTGGATGTGGCTACTTGTGTAAGAACAGAGATCAACAGTCCTACATAGTAGAACCGTATGATCTCTATTCTTACACAGGGGAGAATGACAGGCGGCTGTGTTTACACTAGCCGCCTGCCTTTCGTCCGCTCTAACGGACGATCGTGAGTGCCCAGCGGACATCTGGTCCCCCGGGCGCGCACGCGGGGTCCGTGAGCGGAGCGGGAGCGCGCCTCCGGCGGCGCTCGCTCCCCAGAGCCTCACAGGCTAGCGACGTAGACCTACATTAGGCAGTCGGCAAGTGGTTAAAGTGTTACTAAACCCACTACAGTAAAATGAGTCTGTATATGCTGTAATGCATGCCTGTTATATTTATTGTGGAACCTACACAGTAAATATAACAAGCCTGCTTTACAGCATATACAGACTCATTTTACTATAGTGGCTGCAGGGCTTCTCGATTTCTTCAGAAACTGTTTCTAAGCATATTTATCGGTTTTCACATTTTCAAAATCCACAACATTTTATGAGGGTTCCTTCACACTGTGTAAAAAGGCAGTTTGATCCTGTCTTTTCTGATCCTCCCCTCCTTTTACTGTCCCCAGTCCATCTCCTGATAGTAACGAGCCTTGGAGGCACTCTGCACTCGCTCAGTTTGGTGTGTATTGCCAGAGATTTGTTTTGTTTTCTTGAGAGGGTGCATGTGATCAGCACAGGGAAAATTGACTCTGTCCAGACAGGGTCAGGGGTCCTGCAGCCTCATAGGACAGTCAGAGGAGAAAAAAAATAACATTTGTAGAAAAGGGTACGCCAAGCAGTGGGCTTAGTCAGAGGAGAAAATTTCTCCTCCTATAAGCTTTAACCAGTGCTCGGCCGGAAGTCGCAAAACTGCTCTAATTGCTGATAAGAAAAGGTATTTAGCAGTTTATTTTTACTAAAATAATTGCATTTCCATGTTCTGTGTACTGTGGGAGACCAGATATAGTGAATGCAGGGCCCTGGGTTCAGTAACACTTAAATGGGATGATAAACCCAAAAGCAAACCACATAGTGTAGGTTACCAATTCCTAGATGTTGCATGTTTTCCATTTTAGGCTTTCTTTTCATTTTCACCTGGTGATCTGGCCATTAGGTCTGTTTTTCAACAGAACAAGCTGGAATGCAGACGTAGCAGTTAGCGGGTTGAGACAAACCATTTACCACTGACAGGGGTGCTTACAATGATCCGCTTTTAATTGCTGTATATAAAACCTTAATCCAGACCTTTTATTGTATGTGTTCATTTGTTTGCAATTGTGCAAATTAGGCGTAAATTACTGTCCACAAATGCAGATTTTTCTATTTTATTTTTACTGAAGAATGCACAGCGCCCTTTTATGCGCCTGTGTGCATAGGCACATTGCAATGAATGGGCTGTATTTTAGCTCAGGGAAAAAAAAAGCTTGTACTGAGCTTTTTTTAAGCTGCTGTGTGCAAGAGTCCTTAAGCTCGTACCTAACTTATTCCTGGTTCTTAAAGGAAGGTATAGTGTCCTGGTTCTTAAAGGAAGGTATAGTGTCCTGGTTCTTAAAGGAAGGTAGAGTGTCCTGGTTCTTAAAGGAAGGTATAGTGTCCTGGTTCTTAAAGGAAGGTATAGTGTAAAGGAAGGTATAGTGTTCTTTCAATAAGTGTATACAGTATTTTCAGTTGTTCCAGTGCTCTGCCCACACAGCCACATTATTCATACACAGCTATCTGTGAATGAATGGGCAACAAATACCGTCCTCCACTGCAGCAGATGGCTTGTCATTCTCATTGAACTGTGAGGGTGCTGCTGAATGCTTTTGTAGTTCATTGATTTTTTCCTGCTTTTGTAGTTCATTGATTCTTCCTTGCTCTTCAGCAATTAAATTATCATCAGCCATTCTCAACCAAAGTTTTGTGGAACACTATAGTTCCTCCAGAGGTTGCTTGGGGTTTTTTGAGCTATAGCTAATTGACCTCTTTTGATGCAGCTTGCATTGCTCCAAGGCCAAAATCACTTTACAGAGCCAGCTGATAACACTAGGAATGTTTTTAAAGTGGGACTTTACTCTCTCAATCAACATGAACTATTTGTATTCCTTATGCTGCTAGCATTAGTAAATTGGCATGATCTGTTTACATTAAAGTTTATAAGTTTCTTCAGTTCCTTCCTGGTTGCCTGGGCTGTTGATATTATACATCCCAGGGGTCTTGATAAGGGAAGGAGGGGCTTTCTCAGCGAAGCATGCCTTCTAAAAGTATATTTAACAAAAATAGAGGGTTACGTTCCCAAAGTTCACAGACTCACTTAGGATTGGGGGGGGGGGGGGGGCACTTGTGACACATAATGCACATCACCAAATAAAAAGGAACCCACTAAACAGGAGGTTACTATAAGAACTAATGCAGTGTAATGTACAGTGCATCCGGAAAGTATTCATAGCGCTTTGCTTTTTCCAATTTTTTTATGTTACAGTCCTATTCCAAAATGTATTCATTATTTTCCTCAAATTTCTACAAACCATACCCCATAATGACAACACGAAAGAAGTTTGTTTGAAATCTTTGCAAATAACATGTACATAAGTATTCACAGCCTTTGCTCAATATTTTGTTGAAGCACCTTTGGCACCAATTACAGCCTCAGGTTACATAGTAGTTGAGGTTGAATAAAGACAATAGTCCATCCAGTTCAACCTGTGTAGGTGTGTGTGTCCGTAATCATTTCTCATACCCCTGAGAGGTCCTTTTGAGTATGATGCTACAAGCTTGGCACACTTAGTTTTGGGCAGTTTCTCCCATTCTTTGCAGGACCTCTCAAGCTTCATCAGGTTGGAGAAAATTTAGTTTCTCATGGAGTGTATAAAGGGGTAGGGAATTGGCACTGCCCAATAGGCAATACAGCACGGTCCCTTCCCACCAAAAGCCAGCGGTATCTCGTGTAGTGTTCCGGAACGCAATGCGTTCCACGGCCGATCCGGATCGGGAAGTGACGCAACTACGCTGTACGTGTTTTGTCATAGACGTCCTCAGCAGCGTAGATTTATAACATATATATTTTTAGATATTTGTCATCTAATTATGTACCATCTATTCACTTTGTAAGACTGACGCCATTATACCATCCCTATTGGGCAGCGCCAATTCCCTACCCCTTTATACACTCTATTCAGATATAGCATTGCTATATTTTAGGGAGACTGCAGCCCCTTCACCCCCTTTATCTCCATAGAGCGGGATTTCCTCTAATACTTCGTTTCTCATGGTCTGAGAGTCCTTCAGGTGCCTTTTGGCAAACTCCAGGTGAGCTGTCATGTGCCTTTTACTGAGGAGTGGCTTCCGTCTGGCTACTCTACCCTATAGTCCTGATTGGTGGAGTGCTGCAGAGATGGTTGTTCTTCTGGAAGGTTCTCCTCTCTCCATAGGGAAACGCTGGAGCTCTGTCAGAGTGACCATCTGGTTCTTGGTCACCTCCCTGGCTAAGGCCCTTCTCCCCTGATCGCTTAGTTTGGCTGTGCGGCCCACTCTCGGAAGAGCCCTGATGGTTCCACACTTCTTCCATTTTTTGATGATGGAGGCTACTGTGCTCATTGGGGCCTTCAGTGCTGAAGACATTTTTCTGTACCCTTACCCAGATCTGTACCTCGATACAATCATGTCTCGGAGGTCTACAAACAATTCCTTGGACTTGATCAATGGAAACAGGATGCACTGGAACTAAATTTTGAGTGTCATGGCAAAGGCTGTGAATACTTGTGTACATGTATTTTTTTTTTTTTATTCTTAATAAATGTGCAAAGATTTCAAACAAACTTGTCACTTTTCACATTGTCATTATGGGGTATTGTTTGTAGAATTTTGAAGAAAAATAATTAATTTAATCCATTTTGGAATAAGGCTGTAACCTAACTAAATGTGGAAAAAGTGAAGTGCTGTAAATATTTTCCGGATGCACTGTATAAAGAATTAGAGTTTATTAGATTGTAAGCTCTAACAAGCAAGGCTTTGATTCCTACTGTATTAAACTGTAATTGTACTGTTTGCCCTCATGTTGTAAAGCACTGTGTAAACTATTGGCGCTATATAAATCTTGTATAATTATAAGACTATTGGAATACAATATATAAAAATCTCTATGAAAATAGTATTCTAATTACACCTTCAGCATATACAATTAACGTAAAAAAACCAACATCGGTGTCTGAACTGCTGTACCACTTTCGACGATTCTCCATGCATCCTACTGAATTACTGTAGGGTGAGATAAAGTTCTTAGTTTTTTGTCTCCTCACCGGTATAATTGTCAAGATGAGTTCAATGTGGAAAGTAGACTGAGAATGCCTATGGATATTAGAAGACAAATCGTTCCATTATGATCAATCGCCAACTAACAAATTTCACCTCTCCAGTGTTCCATAGTGATGTACCTATAATCTCACATAACAATATGCGCTATCATTAATAGAATCGTAAAGCTGCTGTTGATGCCAATAAATCACAAAGTAGTTACAGTATATCAACCGGTTTTTCATATTGAAGCACCCCAACAGCCGACAATCTTCCATGAGAATAATTTCATAACATTATTCCATGTCACCATATATCATATCCCATAATAAGCAGGTAAGCATTAGCTGAAGTAGATGACATACAAAGCTGCTGAAGCAGGCAAAGAAGGTTGTAGTGCAAGAGTATAGCTGGAAACGTGAAGTATCAATCAAGGATTAAGGCACGGGTATCTATCTTATCTAATCATTCTATGTTGCTAAAACAAAGAGACAGTTGAAGGTCCGCATTGGTACCTATAGGCAATTTCGGGCTTTCTGTAGACATTTAACTCCTCTTGAAAATTGATTACACTAGTGAGGAAACCAGGAGAATCTTCTAAGGCTTAATGTACACTAGCAGCTCCTAAACTTAAGTTTAGGAGCTTATGGTGTTTTTTTGCCAAAACGTCTCAACTCCATAAAAACCTATGTGTTCATGTACAGGGTGTAGGAGCTGTCTCGTTCAGGGAAGGAACATTATGACCGCCAGCCATGGGGAAACATGGAAAATTTGTGAAAAAAAAAAAACGCAGTTGCGTTTTGCATTTTCCCCCGGCTGCGTTCAGGGTGAGCCTAGTGTACATGTAGCCTAACCGGAGAAGTCACCCCCCCCCCCCGTGACTGGCAGACGGCTAATATTGTACCTATCCTCAACAAGGTAAAAGCTGTCAATTACAGGCCAGTGAGCTTAACATTGGTTGTTATCAATGTGATGGAATCACTCCTAAAAAGGTGGTTTATTGATCACTTAAAAATACACAACTTTCTGGACACAAAGCAGCATGGCTTTACAAAGGGCAGTGACGCACACTGTACTTGTGGGCTTCTGTCAGTATACAGCTTCCTCCCAGTCATGAACATGTATACCAGATTTTCCCAGCCGCCCTACATACAAAGCTAGCGGACAACTTAGCTTGTACTGGAATCTGTTTATTGAACAGTCGCACAGAATTTATATACAACATGGACCTTTCCCTCCTGATCAGATTACCACACAGGTCAGGGGTTGCCTGAATACATTATCATATGCAGACTAAATTGTATACAGAATTAGAATTAACGTGCACTAATTATCTAGCCATCTGGACAAACAATGTGAGGTCATTAACATTTAAAAATGGAACAGACAGACTTAACACAATCCACATCACACCTCAATAGATAGACAATAGGGAGAGCCTGCCAGTGATGGTCTGTCCGTATCCTACATTGAAGGACATGGAATACACATCTAAATCATTGCTTTGATTATTTAGGAGTCAGACTTCATGGCAACAGGCTATCCCATTTTTAAGTTATCCAAACCATATTCTCAGTGTCCATTAGGTATCTGTCTTTCACTTCCAGTGCCGGTGAGTACCGTCACAGGCAGATCATGTCAGACTAACCTAATTTAAATTTTGACTATTACCAATTTTTTGGACCAGGGTGGTGCTTTGGACATGGCATATCTTAATTTTAGCAAGGCATTTGATCCAATTCCACATAATGATCTAATACAAAAGTTGCACAAGCTAAGACTTGGTGTCACTAAACCCATATCCTAAAAACCTATCAATAAATGGTGTGTTGCATACTGTTCATACTCACTATAAGATTATTTTTTTATATTCTGCCTAAAACCTGGTTGCATCATCTTCCTCACTTTTTCCACCTTCTGTCCATGTTCCTAATTCAGCTATGGGTTTTACAGAGCAGCGTCGGCAGCTACTGTACATGCTCAGTTTTAAGTGAGTTTCTATGCTGAGCATTTCCTCCCTATCACATCTGAGCATCCCATGTGACTATAGAGTCACACATGTGGACGAATACACTCAGTGGTAAATGTAAAATAATAGGAGCTTCACACAGGCTTGGGGGGTTGGTATAACACAGCCTGTGACTGGCAGAAATTCGCCCACACCATGTTATTTCCACAAAATAATAAAGATTTTATTTCAAATATACTGTATATTTGTATGACAATTTGAAAAATGTGATTACTTTTACTCTGTATTTCAAATGCTGTTTTTAGTTTGATCATGTGACCAGCAACAGAGGGCTAGAAGCTCCTCCTGCTTATGTTTCCCTGCAGACAGCGTGAAAAAAATCTGGGTCATATGACAGCTGTATATCAATTAGGAAAAAGGTACTTGACTTGGATGGTGTGTGTTTTTTTTTTTTTTTTTATTAAAATATTCAGTGCCATCGTCCATATACTGAAAAAGAAGGGACAATTTAAATAGTGTGCGTTTAGTATCACTTTAACCCTTGGGGGGGGGTTCAGTGGATATGCAGTTTTGTAAATGATGGATGCCAGAGTGTGGTTGTAAATGGGTGGGGGTTCATTTGGAACAGAGAGCAGTCACTAGTAATGTACCACAAGGCTCTGTATTTGGTCCTGTTCTATTTAATCTCTATGCAAAGGATCTAACTAAAGCTTTGTTGGGCAGGGTATGTCTTTTTTGCTTATGATACAAAGGTGTGTATGGGACAAACATGTACTACCGTCCAAAAGTTTGGGGTCAACCAGACAATTTCATGTTTTCCATGAAAACTCACTTTTTTTCGTCAAATTAGTTGCAAAATGAATATAGTGATATTGACGACATGGTTAGAAATTATTTTTATTTGAAATAATTTTTGCTCTTCAAACTTTGCTTTCATTCTCCATTTGCAGCAATTACAGCCATGCAGACCTTTGGCTTTCTAGCGGTCAATTTGTTGAGGTAATCTGAAGAAATTTCACCCCACGCTTCCTTAAGCACCTCCCACAAGTTGGATTGGCTTGATGGGCACGCCTTACGTCCCATATGATCAAGCAGATTCCACAACAGCTCAATAGGGTTGAGATCTGGTGACTGTGCTGGCCACTCCATTACAGACAGAATACCAGCTGACTGCTTCTTCCATAAATAGTTCTTGCATAGTTTGGAGGTGTGCTTTGGGTCATTGTCCTGTTGTAGGAAGAAATTTGCTGCAATCAAGCACTGTCCACAGGGTATGGCATGGCGTTGCAAAATGGAGTGATAGCTTTCTTTTTTTAAAATCCCTTTTACCTTGTACGATTCTCCCACTTTACCAGCACCAAAACACCCCCAGACCATCACATTACCTCCACCATGCTTGACAGATGACGTCAGGCACTGTTTACTAGTTCTGCGTCTTACAAATGTTGTTCTAAGTTTGAGTTGTTTGGATCACACAGATTTGTCTGTCCATAAGACTTTTTTCCAATCTTCCTCTGTCCAATGTCTGTGTTCTTTTGCCCATCTTAATCTTTTTTCCTTTTTATTGGCCAGTCTCAGATATGGCTTTTTCTTTGCCACTCTCCCTAGAAGGCCAACATCCCGGAGTCCCCTCTTCTATGTGGACGTTGATGGGTACCATTTAATGAAGCTGCCAGTTGAGGACCTGTGACGTGTCTTATTTCTCAAACTAGAGACTTTAATGTACTTGTCCTCTTGCTTAGTTGTGCACCTTGGCCTCCCACTTCTTTCTTTTCTGGTTAGAGCCCGTTTGTGCTGTTTTCTGAAAGGAGTAGTACACACAGTTGTAGAAAATCTTCATTGTCTGTCTTGTACACACCGTTGTAGGAAATCTTCAGTGTCTTGGCAATTTCTCGCATGGAATAGCCTTCATTTCTCAGAACAAGAATAGACTGTCGAGATTCAGAAGAAAATTCTCTTTTTTCTGGCCATTTTGAGAGTATAATCGAACCCACAAATGCTGATGCTCCAGATACTCAACTAACTCAAAGGAAGGACAGTTGTTTTTTTTTTTTTTAATAGCTTCTCTAATCAGCATAACCATTTTCAGCTGTACTACCTAATTGCACAAGGCTTTTGTAATCATCAATTAGCCTTTTAACATGATTACCTAACACAATGTACCATTAGAACACAGGAGTGATGGTTGCTGGAAATGAACCTCTGTACACCTGTGTAGATATTCCATTAAAAATCAGCCATTTCCTGCTAGAAGAGTCATTTACCACATTAACAATGTCTAGACTGTTCTTATTCTGTTATGATTAATTTAATGTTATCTTCATTGGAAAAAAAAAACAGTGCTATTCTTTCAAAAATAAGTACATTTCTAAGTGACCCCAAACTTTTAAATGGTAGTGTAGATCTGTAAATTAACTAAAAAAAAAAATAAAAATACAAAATGTATTTAAAAAATAAAATAAAACGGGCAGCCTCGATGGACTATTGGGCCTTTTTTTTCTGCCGTCACTTTTCTATGTAAGAAAGGAAAATATATCACCCTACAGTAATTCAGTAGGAATGCAGGGAGAATTGGTGAGAGTGGTACAGCAGTCCAGACATGGATGTTGGTCTTTGACAGTGTTGTCCGTTTTATATGGAGGTGGAAGTTGTAATCAAAACATTTTTTCATAGAGATTGTTTTGTAGATTTTATTCTTATATTTTGTTCATGATAAAGACTGTAATTCTTTAATGCCTGCAACTTTAGGCCTCATGCATGCTTGTTTGTTGAAAGGAGAAAATCGGCCTTAAAAACTTAACCTGCGTTTTTTTTTTTTTTTTTTCTCAAATGCATTTAGGTGTGTTTTAGCCATGTTTGGCTGTTTCATTTGCCAGAATTTGAATTTTTTCTGGCTATTGAAATGAATAAATGCTCAAGTGGTAAACACGCCTAGCACTTAGGTGTGTTTTAACCATGCTTGTTTTTTTTTTGGCCCAAATGATTTGACTGCCTTTTAGGCCCCATTCACACATGAGTGTTTTTTTTTTTTTTTTGAAGCTCGAACCCTAAAAACGCTGAAGGAGGAGAAAAAAAGAATGGAGATGGTTCACATCTTCACTCCAAGTCGCCTTAAGCCAATGCCTGAGGCTTAAAGTTCTGGACTTTTTTTATTCCCATAGAAGTTTATAGAAACGTGCGATTCATGCATTTTATGTGCTTTTGTCACGCGACTTGGCCTGTTTTTCTGACTCAGGAAGTGGATAAATAACATAGCAACAAATGATGAAACAGATTATCTTTTATCGATTTGCTAATAAAAAAAAAAAATGCCTCGATTTGCTAATAAAAAAAAAATGCCCAAGAGCAACAACGCTGCATAAACGCGCATGAAAATGTGCCAAAGACCCTCATAAAAAACACGCAAAGATGCTACGCTCAGGTGTGAATACAGCCTTAAACAGTGTGGCTCTTGAACCTCTCTAAAAGCCTAGGTTTGCCTGGACACACAGGCTTATATTGAGGTGCATTATGCATAAAACACCAAACTCTCCAAAAACGTCAGTTTGGGAGTAGCTGTGTGCATGAGGCCTTATAGTAACCTCCTTGTTTATAGTGGATGTTTTTGAATATTAACAATGAAATAAATAGCTTTTTTTGTTTGTGGTGCTCACATGCAATGTAGTTCCACAATAATTGCCTATAAGAGTAGCATTCTTTCCATCAGCCACCAATGTAAGATGCCCTTTTCTTGTTGATCCCCAATGAATGAATTTTATTAGGGATTCTCTGAAACCTGAATAATTTTAGGGGTTCCGGGTGAAAAAGTTGAGAGGCTGATTCATTTTGATCACAGAAACCAGTTTTTTTTTTTTTTTTTTAACATTTGTGCACACACTGCAAAGCTTGTTCACAACCTTCTTGTGATCTCCCTGAGGATTTTCCCTTTTTTTATTTTTTTTTATTTGGTCTTCTTACAACACTGGGACCGATTGCCGCTCTACAGGCTGTTTTTATGCAGCCTAGGCAGGCCTTTTGTTTGAATGGGCTGCTCTGCCTGCGTTTCCTGCAGAAAAAAGGTTCCTGCACCAATGCAGTGTCTGGTTCTTAGATGACATTAGGAATGAATGGCAGCCCCGCACATTTTTAAAGAGCAGTGTGTTTTGGCTGTGGGTCCAGGAACAGGTACGATTTCTGCAATAATGTGAACGTGACCTAACAGCATAGGGTAAAACTTTAAAAGATTTTTGGTAAAGTTTGTGCAATATACATTAAAAATTATAAATGCAACACATTTGTTTGTTTTTGCCCCCTTTTTTCATGAGCTGAACTAAAAAAATCGAAGACTTTTTCTATGTACACAAAAGGCCTATTTCTCTCAAACATTGTTCACAAATCTGTCTAAAGCCCCGTACACACGCTACGAATTTCCACCGACCGCTCGTCCGTCTTTTGTCCAGAGTGGTGTTTGTTGGTTGGAATGTGCTCTAGACTGCACACGAATTTTCCCGTACGACAGAATTCTACTTCAGAAGTGATGTCATGTGTTGGTTAGCTTTCTTTGTGTTCTTTCATCTCTGAGCATGCCTAGTCTTGCTCATAAGATTTTTCCCCGTCGAAATCTGTACTAATGAGACGAAAATCGGACGTGTGTTGACGGAGGACAAAAAAATTTTAATGTGTGCACATCAGGATTTTGTCAGCCGAAAAGTCGGAGTCGGCTGTCGAAAGCACCATACTAACAAGCCGAAAATCGGCAGATCGGTTGTCTGATGAAATTTCCTGGCCGAATTTCTTATCGTGTGTATGGGGCTTTAGTCTGTTAGTGAGCACTTCTCCTTTGCCAAGATAATCCATCCCCCTTACAGGTGTGGCATATCAAGATGCTGATTAGACAGCATGATTATTGCACAGGTGTGCCTTAGGCTGGCCACAATAAAAGGCCACTCTAAAATGTGCAGTTTTATCACACAGCACAATGCCACAGATGTCGCAAATTTTGAGGGACCGTGCAATTGGCATGCTGACTGTGCAAATGTCATTCAAAGTGCGACAGCACTGAAAGCTGAAAATTGGCCTCGGCAGGAAGGGGGTGAAAGTGGCCAATGGGGGATATATACAGTGGGTATGGAAAGTATTCAGACCCCCTTAAATTTTTCACTCTTTGTTATATTGCAGTCATTAGCTAAAATCAATTAGGTTCATTCTTCTTCCTCATGAATGTACACATAGCACCCCATACTGACAGAAAAACACAGAATTGTTGACATTGTTGCAGATTTATTAAAAAAGAAAAACTGAAATATCACATGGTCCTAAGTATTCAGACCCTTTGCTCAGTATTTAGTAAAAGCCCCCTTTTGATCTAATACAGCCAGGAGTCTTTTTGGGAAAGATGCAACAAGTCTTTCACACCTGGATTTGGGGATCCTCTGCCATTCCTCCTTGCAGATCCTCTCCAGTTCTGTCAGGTTGGATGGTAAACGTTGGTGGACAGCCATTTTTAGGTCTCTCCAGAGATGCTCAATTGGGTTTAAGTCAGGGCTCTGGCTGGGCCATTCAAGAACAGTCACGGAGTTGTTGTGAAGCCACTCCTTCGTTATTTTAGCTGTGTGCTTAGGGTCATTGTCTTGTTGGAGGGTAAACCTTCGGCCCAGTGTGAGGTCCAGAGCACTCTGGAGAAGGTTTTTGTCCAGGATATCCCTGTACTTGGCCGCATTCATCTTTCCCTCGATTGCAACCAGTCGTCCTGTCACTGCAGCTGAAAAACACCCCCACAGCATGATGCTGCCACCACCATGCTTCACTGTTGGGACTGTATTGGACAGGTGATGAGCAGTGCCTGGTTTTCTCCACACATACCACTTAGAATTAAGGCCAAAAAGTTCTATTTTGGTCTCATCAGACCAGAGAATCTTATTTCTCACCATCTTGGAGTCCTTCAGGTGTTTTTTAGCACACTCCATGCGGGCTTTCATGTGTCTTACACTGAGGAGAGGCTTCCGTCGGGCCACTCTGCCATAAAGCCCCGACTGGTGGAGGGCTGCAGTGATGGTTGACTTTCTACAACTTTCTCCCATTTCCTGACTGCATCTCTGGAGCTCAGCCACAGTGATCTTTGGGTTCTTCTTTACCTCTCTCACCAAGGCTCTTCTCCACCGATAGCTCAGTTTGGCCGGACGGCCAGCTCTAGGAAGGGTTCTGGTCGTCCCAAACGTCTTCCATTTGAGGATTATGGAGGCCACTGTGCTCTTAGGAACCTTAAGTGCAGCAGAAATCTTTTTGTAACCTTGGCCAGATCTGTGCCTTGCCACAATTCTGTCTCTGAACTCTTCAGGCAGTTCCTTTTGACCTCATGATTCTCATTTGCTCTGACATGCATTGTGATCTGGAAGGTCTTATATAGACAGGTGTGTGGCTTTCCTAATCAAGTCCAATCAGTATAATCAAACACAGCTGGACTCAAATGAAGGTGTAGAACCATCTCAAGGATAATCAGAAGAAATGGAAAGCACCTGAGTTAAATATGAGTGTCACAGCAAAGGGTCTGAATACTTAGGACCATGTGATATTTCAGTTTTTCTTTTTTAATAAATCTGCAACAATGTCAACAATTCTGTGTTTTTCTGTCAGTATTGGGTGCTATGTGTACATTCATGAGGAAGAAGAATGAACTTAAATTATTTTAGCAAATGGCTGCAATATAACAAAGAGTGAAAAATTTAAGGGGGTCTGAATACTTTCCGTACCCACTGTGTGTGTGTATATATATTAATACAGGGCTCGACAATCCCCGGGCGCCAGGTCGCATTTGCGACTAGAATTAGCGACCTGGCGCCTGGGGGTGCCCTGCAGAAGGTGTCCTGTCATTTTTGCCCGGACTTCCGGGCCGTCTGAACATTGAGGCCCCGGCTTTTCGGCCTACTTGAGATGACAGGCTTCCAATGGGGAACTGGCGCCCTCTTGTGGAGGCCGGGAGTAATGACTGTTGTAATGACTGTTTCCACTGCCTTTTTGTTCTCAATTCATTCATTACCATCTCCCTGTCCAGTTACCTTTATTTATTTATATTTATATATATATATAATATATATATATATATATATATATATAATACTTCTTTTTTTTTTTTCCTCATCGCCATGCCACAGCCGAAGGCCCCTTTCACACGGGCTGTCTGATCAGGTCCGCCTGTCAGTTTTTCAGGCAGACCTGATCGGACCCTTGATTCTCCTCTATGGAGCAGTAATCTGCCGCCATCTGATCCTGTCCACCAAAAGCAGACGGATGGTGGTTCTATTTTCTATCCATCCCGTGGATCGGATCAGATGGCATCGGATGGAAAGAGACAGTCTGTTTTCATCCAATTGTGCTATAGAGGAGAGTGGGGTTCTAGTCGTATTTATGTGTAAATTTAGTATCCGTTTTATTAAATAAAGCTTGGTTGTTTTAAAAAAAAAAAAAAAAAAAACTGGCTCCTAACTTTTTTAGCTGGCTCCTAGATTTCAGGAAAATTTGTCAAGCCCTGTATTAATATAATATAAAAAAAATTAAGCAGGGCTTAGGCTCCATTCATACCTGAGAGTATTGTTTTCAGGCGTTTGTTTTTTTTTTTTTAAGTTTTTTTTTTTTTTTTTTTTTTTTTTATGGGCGTTTTTTGCAGGTGTTTGGAGGCAGGCATTGACCTCTAACAAAAATGCTTGTAATCTGCCAAAAAGAAGCTCCTGTACTTTTTTGAGCTTCAGGCAACAAAATGCTCATATGTGAACATGGGCCTTTGCAATGAATAGGATTTTGCTTGTTGGGCTTTTTAAAACTTTAGAGATGAGCGTTTACTCGTTAACAGGGCCTTAAAGTTGTGTGTTTTTAGGAGAAGGGGTTTTGCTGTTAAAAATAAAGCTTTGTTAGTAAAAAAAAATAATAATCTGGCATTTAACTTTTTTTTTTTTTTAGCTGGCTTCTAGATTCAAAGCAATTTTGCCAAATGCTGCATATGATATTCTTTTTAAAGACACCTTTTAAAGTGTATCTATAGTTAAAATTTTTATATATTTCCACATTATATTTCAATTATTTCTATCCTATTATTAATCTAAACTATCCTGAAATTTGTAAACCTACACTGTAAAGAGTATCATAAATGTTACCTTGAATTCTGTGACTGCATTCGCTATGCCCTGGAAGTAGGCACTGCTGTGTCGTCGCACATTTCAGAGCCCGCCTTCTGAACTACAGAGGTACTGAAAGGAGTTTCAGGAGTTGGAGTCAGTACAGGGATCACGGCTTGCAGGCAGCAAGATACCATGGGATATGTAGTCATTAGAAATTGAAAATGAGCAGCAAAGAAGAGAGCTTATTTAACTAAGCTTATGTTGAATTTTTCAAAAATGACAATTTTGTATTACAATGCTGAAGTTTTTAAAATTAAAGTTTATGCTAGGACTATAGGATGCCTTTAAAGCTCTTAAGTGTTGATGCTTCTTGATTGATCGGCAGCAAAACTTTTTAAAGAAATTTATTGGGGTTGGATAGTGTTCTAGTATGTGTTTGTGTCCTCTACATGTCCCATCTGACATCACAGCATATTACTTGTAGTTCTCAATGGACTGTGAGCATGCTGATAAGTGTGCTTGTGGTCTATTCACTCTTCCTGCTGCTCTGAAACTGATAGTCCATACAGGGGTACGGGCACATAGCTGTAAGAGTGTGCAGGAGCCTGATATTGCACCTGTGGTCCACTGTTTAGGAATGCAGTGCTCTGCAGGCTCCTGGGGAAAAAAAGTGCGTGTATTAATTTTTTTTAACAAGTGAATTTATCCGTTAAATTTCTGTTGCTGAATGAGAGAAATCTCTTGATTTTTCCTGAATCTGCAGTGCAGGCTATTGTATTCTACCTGCCGGCCCCTGCAGCTGTCAAAATACCTGAACACCAAACCCCTTTTGTCATGTGAGCTAGACTGGGCCCACAGTGGAATGAATTTAGTTGAATTTAGTTTGTTCGGCAAATATTTGACGAAATTCTATCAGTGTGTGTGACCAGCATTACACTGTAAGATTCTCTTCTTGCTCTATGTAAACCCTAAGGCCTCATGCACACTGGACGTTTTTGGAGCTGCTGTTAGCAGCGTCAGATGTTTTTTTTTTTTTTTTTGCAGCTGCAGAACGCCCATCCATGTTATTCTATGGCCTCATGCACACATAGGGCATAGTGGCATAGGCGTTTTACAGCTACAAAAAAAACCCAGGAACTGTGCGTTCTGGAGCTGCAGCGCCAAGCTGTAAAAACGTCTGACGCTGCTAAAGGCTGAATAATGTTGCTTAACGTGTGTTAAGCCACGTTATACGTTTTTTTTTTTCTTCCATTCAAAATCAATGGTTCCCTATGGGAGCCTATTGATTTGAATGGAAGTCGCATGGCAAGTCGGATCAGGATGATCCGACTTGCGGCGTGAGGGAGAGCTGAGGCAGCTTACCAATGGTATTTGTATTATGAAGCATGAGGGGTTAATGTATTGTCACTGCAGGTTACCGATGCATTAGTGACTGACCAGTGGCAGTTAATTAACCCCTTTGTGCTGCATTAGTGCAACCAGTATCAGTGTTAATTAACACTGGTTGCACTGATACTGGTTGCACTAATGCAGCACAAAGGGGTTTAATTAAATTAACCTCTTGCTAACCCATCACAGTACATATACTGTGACAGGGTGGCAGCGACAGGTGTATGTCGCTGCCTGTTTCTGGTGTATGCTCCTCTTCTATCTATATTTTAAATTTTTGGGGGGGAAAAAGTCATTTTCGGTTTTCGGCCAAGGGCATCCTGCATTTTCGGTTTCGGCCCAGAATTTTCATTTCGGTGCATCCCTATTCACTATTGTATACTGTTTTCTTTAAGTGGTTGTAAAGTCCCTGTTTTATTTGTACGTACAGGTAGCCTTACAATCAGGCTTACCTGTAGGCATAATGAATATCTCCTAAACATGCACCTTTTAGGCGATCTTCACATTGGCAATAGCCTGTAGGTACGGGTAATCCCATACACTGAAAGTGTGCAGGAGACCTGCATGACATCAGGGATCTGCTGATTACCGGTTCAATGCTTTCCAGGCTCCTACAACAAATAAAAATAAATGCACATTTTATTTATTTATTTTTTTTTAACCTGCAACAATGCATTTAAAAAGTGAACTTATACTAATGCCAGGCAATCCTCTAAATGCACAAATCAGATACATATAAGGCAGCTGTGTATGAGGCTGTACATAGACTTAAGCAGCTGCTTTTTTCAAACTCACGCAAATGTGCTGTACATCCCTGAGCACAGACTGTCGGCATCCTAGATTGTATGGCCACACAGATTTATGCAGGTAGTGAAATAAACTTACACAAAGCTGCATATAGCCATTTATTACTGTGGTTGGCTGTATGTGATAGCTGTGTATCCTGGGCTGGAAATACGTCCACAGTAGGGATCGACCGATTATCGGAGGGCCGATATTCACTTTTCCCGATATATCGGTATTGGCCCCCGGAACTTGCCGATATTACCGATATTCCAAATATAGTATTCATAAAATCCCACCCAGCGCCTATGAAGTACTAAAAAAAATAAATGATAAATGTCCAGCAGCTACTATATACAGTGGGTACGAAAAGTATTCAGACCCCCTTAAATTTTTCACTCTGTTATATTGCAGCCATTTGCTAAAATCATTTAGGTTCATTCTTCTTCCTCATGAATGTACACATAGCACCCCATACTGACAGAAAAACACAGAATTGTTGACATTGTTGCAGATTTATTAAAAAAGAAAAACTGAAATCTTACATGGTCCTAAGTATTCAGACCCTTTGCTCAGTATTTAGTAGAAGCCCCCTTTTGATCTAATACAGCCAGGAGTCTTTTGGGGAAAGATGCAACAAGTCTTTCACACCTGGATTTGGGGATCCTCTGCCATTCCTCCTTGCAGATCCTCTCCAGTTCTGTCAGATTGGATGGTAAACGTTGGTGGACAGCCATTTTAAGGTCTCTCCAGAGATGCTCAATTGGGTTTAAGTCAGGGCTCTGGCTGGGCCATTCAAGAACAGTCACGGAGTTGTTGTGAAGCCACTCCTTCGTTATTTTAGCTGTGTGCTTAGGGTCATTGTCG
The DNA here is from genome assembly GCF_965119305.1 of Pelophylax lessonae. NCBI lineage: Eukaryota > Metazoa > Chordata > Amphibia > Anura > Ranidae > Pelophylax > Pelophylax lessonae. The sequence goes on along the minus strand of NC_138769.1, from coordinate 209,796,459 downwards.
GAAGGTAAACCTTCGGCCCAGTGTGAGGTCCAGAGCACTCTGGAGAAGGTTTTTGTCCAGGATATCCCTGTACTTGGCCGCATTCATCTTTCCCTCGATTGCAACCAGTCGTCCTGTCCCTGCAGCTGAAAAACACCCCACAGCATGATGTTGCCACCACCATGCTTCACTGTTGGGACTGTATTGGACAGGTGATGAGCAGTGCCTGGTTTTCTCCACACATACCGCTTAGAATTAAGGCCAAAAAGTTCTATTTTGGTCTCATCAGACCAGAGAATCTTATTTCTCACCATCTTGGAGTCCTTCAGGTGTTTTTTTTAGCAAACTCCATGCGGGCTTTCATGTGTCTTACACTGAGGAGAGGCTTCCGTTGGGCCACTCTGCCATAAAGCCCCGACTGGTGGTGGGCTGCAGTGATGGTTGACTTTCTACAACTTTCTCCCATCTCCTGACTGCATCTCTGGAGCTCAGCCACAGTGATCTTTGGGTTCTTCTTTACCTCTCTCACCAAGGCTCTTCTCCCCCGATAGCTCAGTTTGGCCGGACGGCCAGCTCTAGGAAGGGTTCTGGTCGTCCCAGACGTCTTCCATTTGAGGATTATGAAGGCCACTGTGCTCTTAGGAACCTTAAGTGCAGCAGAAATCTTTTTGTAACCGTGGCCAGATCTGTGCCTTGCCACAATTCTGTCTCTGAGCTCTTCAGGCAGTTCCTTTGACCTCATGATTCTCATTTGCTCTGACATGCATTGTGATCTGGAAGGTCTTGTATAGACAGGTGTGTGGCTTTCCTAATCAAGTCCAATCAGTATAATCAAACACAGCTGGACTCAAATGAAGGTGTAGAACCATCTCAAGGATGATCAGAAGAAATGGAAAGCACCTAAGTTAAACATATGAGTGTCACAGCAAAGGGTCTGAATACTTAGGACCATGTGATATTTCAGTTTTTCTTTTTTAATAAATCTGCAACAATGTCAACAATTCTGTGTTTTTCTGTCAGTATGGGGTGCTATGTGTACATTCATGAGGAAGAAGAATGAACTTAAATGATTTTTGCAAATGGCTGCAATATAACAAAAGAGTGAAAAATGTAAGGGGTCTGAATACTTTTCGTACCCACTGTAAGTACATCAATCTAATAACCATGAAATGGGAGAATAGACCACAATACATCACATTAGTAGCGCTAGACTCTGAATATCCACCAGGTCACCAGTACATCCACCCTAGAATCAGTGAGTGAATCGCAGTCCCAGCATATGGTGAAATATACTATACTGGATAAATAGTAGAATGTTCTACATAAGTGCTCCTTCCACCACACCACGTGAGAATATCTCCCCTTTGTAATTCCACTCACTTCGCCAAAAGGTGAATGTTAATGAGCTTTGTATTAACAATACTATGTCGGGGTCCGAGACTAGTCTTCTCCTCCAACCATTAGGTGGTGATGCTCATGTAAGGGTAATATGTCATATAGCATAATTCTGTTTACAAATTTTATTGAATAAACATACACACTTGAAATGCCACTCACATATGTACAAAAGATACCCGTGGCGTTGGGCGGGACAGGAAGGTGTGATGTCATTGCGTCTAGGACGCATCGGCCATTTTGTTAGAAACCGGAGTGCATACACACGCTGTTATACAGGCTAATGCTGCTCTGCAGTAATGGGAGTGCAATATATTTCAATAAATCTGTCCTTTTTATTATAAACGTACTACACAATGAGTGGATTTCCAATTTTTGGGTACCTGTTAATCCCTCTCTGGACTTGACCTTGTACCTGGGATTCCTGTGTCATTTCCCTGGAAGCCTGATCCGGATTCATCACCTGACCTTATTGAGTGCTGATTTTGAGTTCTGGATGAGCTTCTAGTAGGATATGAATACCCTAATATTCACTACAGCATGGTAAGAGTCAGTGTGTTTGGAGGTGATCTGGTGATGGTGGCACACGTTTGCCAAAACCGCTTACCCCGGTGGAAGGACTGTATTCTATTGGACTGATTTATATTTAATTTATTTACTTATTCCTAGCGCAGCACCCTTTTTTACTATTGTCTGTTTTTATCCTACATATGTGCTGGGTGTATTGAAATTGATATTTCATTTTTATCAATGGTTGTTTAGTTGATCGAAGCGCAACTTTTTCTTTGTCAAGTGTGTGTTTGTTCAATAAAATTTCTAAACGCAATTATACTATGTGACATCATTTTACCTTTACATGAGCATCACCACCTAATGGTTGGAGGAGAAGACTAGTCTCGGATCCTGACATAGTATTGTTAATACAAGGCTCATTAACATTCACCTTTTGGCGAGGTGAATGGAATTACAAAGGGGAGATATTCTCACGTGGTGTGGTGGAAGAAGCACTTGTGTAGAACATTCTATTTATCCAGTATAGTATTTTTCACCATATGCTGAGACTGTGATTCACTCACTGACTCTAGGGTGGATGTACTGGTGACCTGGTGGATATTCAGAGTCTAGCGCTACTAATGTGATGATGTATTGGGGTCTATTTATGGACTATTCTCTCATTTCATGGTTATTAGATTGATGTAAATAAACATTAACATGTTCAGTACCAGCTTTGTGTCAAAAATTGTCTTTTTTAGCTTTCAAAACTGGCCGCTATTAAAACCATCCACCCTAATAAAGCGCCTGGCCCCGATGGGTTCTCCGGGCACTATTACAGGAAATTTAGTGAAACCCTAGCCCCTCATCTTTGTTCCTATTTTAACTCTGTTAGGAGGGGTGAGGCTATCCCCAGATATGAAAACAATGCGTTCATTCATGTCATTCCTAAACCGGGCAAGGATCACGGAGACTGCCTTAACTATAGACCGATATCACTCATTAATGTAGACCTCAATGTAATGGCTAAGGTACTGGCGACCAGGTTGAATTCCTTCCTGGCAGACTACATTCACCCGGATCAATCGGGTTTTGTTCCCGGTAGGCAGGCCCCGGACCAAACCAGGCGCGCACTTAACATTATCTCGGCCCTTCAATCTAACTGGGATGGTATGGGGGATAGGAAAGGCATGCTGTTATCGTTAGATTTACACAAGGCATTCGATTCCCTATCATGGGAATATCTAATGCGGACTCTGGAACATTTTGGCTTTGGGCACCACTTTCTTACCCTTATTCGAACGCTGTATGATAACCCTATAGCGAGGCTGTCTATTAAGGGCTATGGTTCTGACTTCCTAACAATACGCAGGGGCACGCGTCAAGGCTGCCCCTTGTCGCCTCTTCTCTTCATTCTGGCCTTGGAGCCGTTGGCCTCTAAGATCCGCCTTAACCCGAATATTCGGGGTATACCGTGTGGAGGCATGGAACACAAGTGTGCCCTCTTCGCGGATGATATCTTAATGTTCGTCTCGAGCCCATTACTATCTCTCCCTAACTTGCTTAAGGTCCTGACAGAGTTTGCACCCCTCTCTGGCCTGCGGGTCAACCCCTCCAAGTCCCAGGCTTTGAATCTGACGTTAGATGCGCCAACACAGTCGGCCATCAAAGCCAATTTCACCTTCGCATGGCAGGAACGGTCGCTACCATATCTGGGGATACATCTTACATCATCCATTGCCACTTTATACACGCACAATTAACCATCTATATACAAACAACTTCGGGAGGACCTCACTCGCTGGTCGGTCAGCCCTCCATCGTGGTTCGGTAGGTTGAATACAGTCAAAATGAACATCTTGCCTAGACTGCTATATTTGTTTCGCACTCTACCTGTGATGCTGCACATGTCGGACCTCAGGGACTTTCAGGGGACACTTCTCCGCTTTATATGGGGGGACAAGAGGCCCAGGGTAAATAGACGTACTCTCTTCACCCCGAAGCTTAGGGGTGGACTGGGGGTCCCTGATTTGGTGAAATACTATCACGCGGCTCAACTTGCTCACCTAATTCGCTTCCATTCCCAAACTCCTCACCCCATTTGGATGCGATTGGAATCGGCCCACCTGTCATTTCCGATACATCACGCACTATGGTTGAGGGCCAAGGATAGACCGGGGGTGCTCTGCCCCACTCTGTCCTTCTCCCTGGGCATATGGGATAGACTTTTTCGAAAAGACACAGTTTTAAATCCCCCCCACGCGCCTCTGGCTCCTCTGTTGGGCAATCCCTCGTTTCCCCCTGGCCTGTGCCCCTCGGCTTTCGAGTGGTGGACAAACAAAGGCCTCCTTCGACTGGCAGATCTCTGTGATCACCGTGGATTGCTCACCAGGGACCAGCTGGAGGAAAAATACTCCCTCCCGAGCGGTGAATGTTACCGCTACACCCAAATTTCTCATTATGTAACCTCCCTAAAAACAAGAGCGACATCACTACCTCCACGCAAATGGAATTTTTATGTCGCATGGTGGATAAGCAAAAGAGTTACATATCCTCGATCTATAACATGTTGCATGATGACGAAACTAAACTACCGTACATGCTCCGCTGGGAGGAAGATCTAAATGATGACTTAGACCGAGCTGAATGGAATACCCTAGCACAATCTAACTCCAAATCCATCCTCAACACCTCTTTGATAGAGGCTAACTACAAGGTGTTCCTTCGCTGGTACATGGTCCCGGTCAGATTGGCGGCGGCAGTTCGTACTGCGTCCCCCGACTGTTTTCGGGGATGCAGACAAGCGGGCACGGTATTCCACACTTGGTGGACTTGCCCGAAAGTAAGACGCTTCTGGATCCGCACATACAATTTGATCTACTCATTGACGCAAGTCAATTTAGTTAAATCCCCCCAACAAGCCTTATTGGGTGGGCGGATCGAGGGGGAGTCTAAACCCGCTAAGCGCCTTATAGCTTTTATATTTACAGCGGCTAAAATTGCGATAGCCCGCTCCTGGCGCTCGCCGGTTATACCGCTGGAGCTGCTCAAAGCTGGGGGTGGACGGACCTGGGCGCGGACGCCCCCCTACCCTCTTGACCCACCGCTACTAACTCTCCTTCCCTCTTTTTCATTGCTATTGCTTGGGCCCTAGTGGACCACTTACCCCCTTCTCTCTTCCCCTTCTTTCACCCTTTGCTTCCCTTCTCTTTGCTCACTTCTACCTTTTTCTATTTTGTTCCCCCTTTTTTTTCTTTCTTTCTTTCTCCTTCTCTTCTCTCTCCCTGCTTCTTCGTTCTTACTCATTACAGTGCACTGCCGGAAAGCCGGTGCCCCCCCTCAGTTTAGGGAGGGGGGCCAGGGCAGGGGGTCTGGGGCCTCCTCCCTCCTTGGGCGCAGCGTGTTCCCTTGTGGGGCGCCGGAGGGGGGGGCTCGGGCCCCTGGCCAACCTGGCGGCCGATTCAGGCTGCCATTCTTAGCATTACTATGTTTCTGTTGCATTTTTTCTTTTATTTTACACCGGCTATATCTGTATCAGTTGTGCCTTGATTTATATTATGGGATGTTATGCTATCCTTGAGATATATGTTTAAGCCTTATGGGCGTAAATTGCACTGTTGTACACTTTGTTTACTTTTTGCAAAACTTTAATAAAAAAATATTGGAAATTAAATATACAAAATATTGGCCGATACTTTGTGACCAAAATATCAGTATCGGCCCTGAAAAAAACATATCAGTCCATCCCTAGTCCACAGTAAGTTATACAACCTGTATGCATGAGGGCTTAATTTCTTTGCAATCGTCATCACTTGGGAGGCAAATTATCTTCAGTTTCTTTTAGTGATTTATCTGAATTAATCCACAAACCAGTAGATGGCTTGAAGTAGTGCCTGCACCTCCATAGCGTTCAAATTGTGATTTGTATATGTTTGCAAAAAGAAGAAACACTTGCCATGGTTATACTCCGAAATTCTTTGCAGAACATTGTAGGTACGGATGGATGCCCTTTCACAACATTAAAGCAGTGCGTTAAAGAGGAGCTACAGTCTTCCAGAGTAATTATTAATCATTTTTGTGCTTCTGAGTGTCGGGTCACACTTATGCGAAGCGTGAAGACTGCAAATTCGCAGCCTGTTCCCGCATCGCAAACGCACCCTTGGCAGTTCACACTGCCATATGCGATACGCTGGGGGTGTCAATGAAATGTTAGACACCCCCAGTTTGATCGCATATCGCAGTGCGATCTTTACAGTTTGCACAGGAGCGGATCACACAAGTGTGAACCACTGTGCGATCCGATCCTGATGCGGCTGAAAAAAAGGGTCATGTGCGACTTTTGTGTGGGTGCAGTGCGAATTTAGCCATACAAAGTGTATGGCTGAATTCGCACCGCACAGCCGATCGCATGTAATGGAGCAGTGCACTCCGATATTACATGCGATCGCCGCAGCTGCAAGAGTGTGAACCGGCACTTAATTTTCCCTGTTTTAGCATTGTTATGGCTGATAACCGTGTCTAAAACAGGGATCCTCAAACCACGGTCCTCCAGTTGTTGCTGAACTACACATCCCATGAGGCATTGTAAAACTCTGACATTCAGACATGACTAGGCATGATGGGAATTGTAGTTTCTGAACAAGTGGAGGGCCATAGTTTGAAGACCCCTGGTCTAAATGATTTAATTCCATATCTGAATTGTGATTCTTGTATGGCTGGCAGCGGCCACATCAACTGCTGACATCTAAAGCCGCCAACCATTTGCTTCCTGTATCTTGTGCAGCTGGACACCCAGCATGCACATCACGATTTTGCGCATGTGTGTTAACGCTGTGCGCTGTACAGTGTTGACTAGTTACCACAGTTTCCTCCTTCGCCGTTGCCCTGTAAAGCCAAAACTGCTAGTCCACCTTTCAAAATTGGCGCGTAACTCTGCCTAGCATTGCGTCATTATTGCTTTTGAAATAATGCAATGCCAGCAGATATCTGTCTGTCACTTTGGATTGATGACACTGATATCCCAGAAGCCAATAGGAGACCGAAAATGACGTACCTCGCCGCGGTGACATGGTCCAGAAGTGTGGAAAATTTTAACAAAATAAGGTTACTTCTACAAAAAAAAAATATCCAAAGAATAAAGGGAAGAGGTGTGGCTACCAGTAGGGCCATGGGTGTTAGGGTGACGCTCTGCTTTAAGTTATGCAGTTCTACTGCAAGTGACAAAGAAGGTGCTTTCAGACCAGCAAAGTGTTGATTGCATGCTTCTGGCCTAGGAATGTGGATTCTGCACCCTTGAGAAAACTTTGATCGTTTTCTGTAATTACCTGTCCATAAATGATCTTCAGTTCCAAGGTCTTCTTTTTGTTCTTCCCTGCAGTCTCTTCATAAAATATCTTCTGTACTAAAACTATTTTCAGCCAAACTTTAGGAATCTTAAGTTGACAGCCTTGTCTTTTTGAAAGGGAACTGTAGAATAAGATAAGGTTATGTCTTCCCTTCTGAACAGAAAGTAACCAGTGCCTTTTTATTTATTCCAAAGGAAACTGATAATTTTTGCTTCAAATTCTGTCTCATCCTTGTGTAAGAAGAATTTTTTTTGTGCCTGTGCAGAACACCAAAGACTTTCTTTCTTTGGAATCAAAATTGGGTCTTACAAAGTTCTGAGCCCTTCGAACCAATATAAAGCATCTCACTCTTCAGGCAGTATTCTTGGTGGCTAGTACTTCTGCAGTGTCAGGGAGTTGTAAGCTCTTTCTGTAAAATTTTTTTTTTTTTTTTTCTTGGTCGTTTAAAGTACTGCATTACTCTGATAATTGAAGAATGTCCCTGCAGTTCTTCCTAAATTCCTTTTGAGGGTTTTAAACCTCTTAAGACATAATTTTGCTTCCATTATGTCAATGTCCAAAAAGACTCCTATATTACCATATATGTTTGTAGAGCAGTCGTGCATTATATTGATTTTAGTGAAGACTGAAGGAAGGATAAAAATGTCTTTGTTTTAAAGGGGTTCAAAAATCATTACACATGGGTGTGATGTTGCCATGTGCAGGTACACAAAAAATAACACTCTAGGGTGGCTCTCTGCTGTTGGCCAACCCCCACAGCTCAGTTTTTTGCTTAGAAGTTGGGACATTTTTTTAGATTTTTTTTTTTTTTTTTTTTTTTTTCCTTACGTTTCTCTTGGAAATTTCTGCAGGTGACCATTTGAGAGCTGCCGGGGTGATGTTCCTTCTTTGTATGGTTTGAGCCCACCTTTTTGATACCTAGCACTACTTTGGTACGTCCCATGTGTCTAATGATTTGGCTATGTCCTTCAGTGAACACACAAGAAAATTAGCGTTTTGTACTTGCTGTAAAATCCTTTTCTCTGAGTTCTTTGAAGATCACTGCACCCACCCAAATTTCTTGCTTGTCTTGGGCTGGCCATATATGTTCTATCTTTTTTGTACAATTATCTGTTCGATTTACCAAAAACCATATAATGGGAGGTCAAAACTAAACAACACTTTCAATTGTATCCTATAAGTAAGGCCTTTGTTAAAGGTAAATCTAAAGAAAATTGTATAATGTATGGCCAGCCTTCGTGGTGTACAGTAAACCCCCGCTCCATCGCTCCATCCATTTTTTTTTGTAATGTTATTTTATTATATAAATCATTAAAAATGAAATATTTTTGTGTTTTCCATAGCTCTTGCTATGTCTCTCGATATTTTTTATGTGTATAAATGAGTTTCTATTGTTTTAAAAGTGTGTTTAAAGACCTTAAAATGCTTTTACACGTACAGTGACAGTAAAGGGTTTTTCTATTTCGCAGATTTTCACTTTTCGCAGCTGGGTCCGGAACGTAACCCCCGCAATGGAGGGGGATTTACTGTACTATTAACTAAGCTTTTGCCGCCGGCAAGGATGTTTTTTCTACATATTACTGTTGGTGTGCTCCTTTTCAGTACCAGCTGCACCCCCCACCCCTTTTCACCTATGTTTCTTCTAGAGGCGCACCGAATGGAAATTTTGGTACTGAAAATTCAGGATGCACTTGGCCAAAACCAAAAATTATATATATATATATATATATATATATATATATATATATATATATATATAATCTCTCTATCATATTATTTCTTCTTTTAATATGAATTTAAATGACTATGAATTTTTTTTTTTGTATATAAACTTTTTTTTATTAGGGTGAAAAAGGGTGGTATGACTATGAATTTGGCTATTATTGGCAACTTTTTAGCGCAAGGAAAGCTCAAAAAATGCATCCCTTTTGAACTTGTATGTATGTCTTAACACTGGTCCGCTGTGGTGTTAAAAATCCTGCTTGCTGCATTTTCAGTTAGTTAAAAAAAAAACACCTCCCCATTGAAAACGCATCAATAACGCACCACGGTTTTGATGCGGTTTTTGAGTCGCATGTCCGCGCCGTTATCGTCACATTTTTATCGATCTACAAAATGCTGATAACACCCATTTTCGCCCACTGAATTCTTGGTTTTCTCTTCGGTTCTCTCTGCTCAATATCTCTATTGTCATCAGTCCCCCCCACACCCTCTGCACCTGGTCCTCCTCACCCCAATATTTACTCAGTTGTCCCGCTTCTGCCCTTTCTTTTTTCACTCAGTTTTTCTCCAGTATGTTTTAGGGTCTTTACTCGCTTTATCAAACCAACTGTGGCTACTTGCCCTCTTTACCTTATGTATGAAAATGCTTCCAATACATGAGGCTGCTGCTGATAAAGCTGCATAAATGAAGTGACTAGGGACAGGTAATTCACTTAAGCTCTTTTATGGTAAGCCTGTGGCTGCTATAGTGGAGCCAGGCTCCTGAGATCAATTGAAATGTCACTTGACTTCTCTTTAAAGTGTTCTGCTGCCTTTCTAGATAGAATTCATTCTACTAAGCCCTGCCGCCTGTATTGTCATAGTTAATGTATCTTGAATGAAGCCAGCATGCATATGTGTGTGTGTAGCCTGTCAAAAGAGAATACTCCAGAAAAGAGTTTTTGACACTTTTTAAAGAAGCTTGTACCACTCCCAGAATGATTGTACATTAAAGTAATTGTAAGCCTCGGTTTCCACTAGTGCGGCTACGAAGTCGTGCTACTTCTAGCACGACTTCGTTGCAAAAGTAAACCGCGGCTTCAGTTAGACTTGTCCCTCATATATAGAGGGAAGTCGCGCTCAAAAGTAGTACACGATTTACTTTTGAGGTCGCGGCAACTGAAGCCGCGGCAGTGGAAACGGGCCCCATTGAAAACCATGGGTTTTGACTTGCTGTGCGACTTGACATGTGTCAAGTCGCACTAGTGGAAACCGAGCCTAAATCTTAAAATGTTTTTGCTTTAAAATAACAAACATGTTATACTTATCTGAGCTGCGTAAAGGTTTTGTACAGAGCAGCTCTCAGCTCAACCGCCAATGCCCCCGTAGCAAGCGGCTTGCTATGGGGGCACATGTTCCCAAGCCCTACTCTGTGTCTCCATAAGACACACCGCGCATGGCGTGTCCCCCACCCCTTACTTCCTCCTCACTGGCTGTGATTGACAGTAGCAGTAGCCTATGACTCCTGCTATTGTATCTCAGAATGAGAGTGACTCTGCTCTTGAGCTTATCGAAGGAGGGGCTAAGGAGGATCCTGCAGCACAGAAGGGTTTTTGCCATCCTTAAGCCTTTAGAAACACTTTAAAGTGACCTTTAAACCCTGACAATGACATTGACAATTAAACAATCATCTCCCAGGGCAGCCAATGAGAGAGAAGCATCTCCTCCAACAGGAAACACATCACCAATACACTTTAAAAGGCAGTCCCTCTGCTGAACTGGTCAGTTTTGTGTTTCCTCCGGACAGGGGAGACGCATCACCTGGAACCTGGGTGAGGGAGGTCTCTGTTCTCTGGCTTTCTTTTTGTTCCACTCACAACTTTACCTACCTCGCTCCACTAGGAGCAGCTAGTAGGATTTTCTGCAAGATGAGTGACCCTCCCAAGACCACCCCTCAGTAAAGTAGCTTGATTCCCTTTCTCCTTCTGTGCCTGGCAAAGGCCATGACTGGAAGTGGCATACTTCCTTGACAGGAACTGGCACAGGCAGCGTGGATTCCCAGCTATGTGTCTGAATGTGTGCACCATAGAACCTTTTTTTGGCGGGGACCTGCGCTGTAGCTACATGGGGATTGTGGCCTGTCTGTGTTCCTGTGTGACCGGATGATGCACGGGCAGTAATCCTGGTAGGGGAAAAGTCATTTCCAGGTGCCGGAGCCTCTGGTTCCAAGCCTTTTTTTCGGTGCGGAGGTAGAGGAAGGGCTAGCTGGTGCTTTTTTTTTTTTTTTTTTTTTAAATCGCTTTTTCTTCAAGCACAAGCTGTCAGTAAGCTACAGGTGGAGGAGCCAATACTTAATCTTGGATTCAATGCAGACTATAGCTCAAGCAGATACAGGCGCCCTTGGCACCAGCAGGACGCAGGTAAATTGGAGGTTGCTGTACCTACCTAATTTCACTTGTGTTTGCTCCTGGGTCTTCACCTAGCCTGCAATTTTGTAAACTCTGGCCCCTTGAGTTGGGGTTAATGTGACACGGCAATGTTGGGCTCTCCCTATTTACCAGGGAAGATGATGAACCTGACTAGTGCCAAGAATCTCCTACTCCTGTGCTGTGGGCTGTAAGGGATCCTCAGAAGGTAGATCGGGTGGGGGAATCTACTCATTCTCAGATGGATTCATGTTGTGGGTCCAGCAAAAGGTCCTCTTCCTCTACTTTAAGAGGAGAGGATCATGATGCTTTCTGTGAGTATAGTTGCTAAATTCCCTGACAGCAAGGGAACACAGTAGATTAAATCTTTAGGGGTTATTTCATTAATTAGCTCTAAATGTTTCCATTATCTGTTACCTAGGTGTGGCTGCCTCACAGGTGTTTGGTTTACCTCCCCAGTAAATCAATGGTTCCCTATGGGAGCCCATTGATTTGAATGGAAGTCGCTTGTGGTGCGACCTGCGATCTAAGGATCTTGAGGGGGAACTCCACGCCAAATTGGGAAAAAGAAATGGTATGAGGGTTACCCATTCACATAGGGAGGGGGTCCGGGATCTGTGGGGCCTCTTTGTTAAAGGCGGCTTCCAGATTCCGATAAGCCCCCTGCCCGCAGACCCCCACAACCACCGCCCAGGGTTGTCAGGAGGAGGCCCTTGTTCTCATCAACATGTGAACAAGGTGCTTTGGGATGGGGGGTGCGGAGCTTCCCTGCCCCAAAGCACCCACACCCCCCCCCCCCATGTTGGGCGTGTGGCTTGGTATGGTCAGGGGGGGGTTGGGGCCGCTCGCTCATCCCCTTTCCTTGCCTGCCGAGCTGCATGCTCGGATAAGGGTCTGATATGGATTTTGGGGGGGACCCACACTGTTTTTCCGGCGTGGGACTCCCCTCAAAATCCATACCAGACCCGAAGGGCATAGTTCGGAACGTGGGGGGAGACCCCCATGCCGTTTTTTTTTTTTTTCCCCATTTTGGCGTGGCGTTCCCCCCTCAAGATTCTCAGAGCGCAAGTTGCACCACAAGTCGGTTCATCCTGAGCCGACTTGTGATGCGATGCAACTTCCATTTAAATCAATGGGCTGAAAGCCATATCAAAGACTTCTAGGCAACCATTGATTTTTAATGGAGGCAGAAAAACGCTGCCAAAAGCCAACGTGGCCAAACGTGCAATAATGCCAATTGAAAAAGCTACTAAAAGCACGTTTTTACAGCTGCTTTTTCATTGAGTTAGAAGTGGCTCTGCAGCTCGTTTTTCTGACGCACTGTGTGCATGGGGCCTTACCGGTAAGTCTAACTCCGATTTTTGCCTTCCTAAAAATCCTTAAGCCTTTAGAAACCCTTTAAAGTGACATCGAACACTAAAAAAAAAAAAAAAATACACTGAAATATGTATTCTTCACTCAAAAAGTACATTTTATTGCTTTCTGAATAATATACAGTAGATCAGTGATGTTTACTTGGACGATCTTTGGGAGGAGTGAAAGTGTGAGTTCAGTGGTGTCCTACTTTAAAATATTTTTCTGTGTACAGAATTGCATTTGATGGTATATAGTGCCCCGTAAGCATGAAGATAGTTGTTACATTTCCTTCTTCATCGTGCTGAACACTCAGGTTTTTTGTGACTACAGTAATAGGTCATCCATGTTTACCTGATTTTGCTGGTCTTAAGATATTCAAAGTCTGATCATCTGGGATACTTTATCTGAAATTAAGTTGAAGGCTATATTCACCATGAACTATACAATGAGTTTGGGATGTAAACAATAGGCTGAATTTAGCTAAATTCTGCATGATGGTAATGATGTAATTATCTTTCAACTTTGCATCTTAAGTGAAAGATCATAAGGATTTGATACTGGCAAACTGTAAAAAAATAAATCCTTGCGTGCATAACCAGACTTTTTTTTTTTTTTATGAATTTTAACCGCTTGCCCCCCAGAAAATATACCCCGCAGAAAATATACCCCCCTTAATGACCAGGCCATTTCTGACGATACAGCACTGCATTACATTAACTGACAATTGCGCGGTCATGCAACGCTGTACTCAAATAGAATGTGTCATTTTTTTTCCTCGCAAATAGAGACTTCTTTTGGTGGTATTTGATCACCGTTGCATTTTTATTTTTTGCGCTATAAACAAAGGCTGACCATTTTGGGGGGGAAAAAAAAAAAATTTTTTACCCTCTGCTATAAAACATATCCAATAAAAAAAAAAAAAAAAAAAAAAAAAAAAAAAATCAAATTTCTTCATAAATTTAGGTCAATATGTATTCTGTTACATATTTTTGGTGAACTGAACTGGTATGCTGAATGCGCAAAAGTTATAGCGTCTACAAACTATGGTGTGTGTGTGTGTGTGTGTGTGTGTGTATATGTATGTATGTATGTATGTATGTGTGTATATATATATATATATATATATATATATATATATATATATATATATATATATATATATATATATATATATATATATATATATATATATATATACACAGCTCCTGATCTTCATAACCATTGGGTTATACTGCCCCCTACAGGAGTAGGACACTAGGCAGAAAAAAAGTCTGGCTATGCCTATGGGCAGTCTCAGGGGGGTGTGCGCTCTCTCTCTGCTATAGGGTACTCAGTTTTGTTCTGCCTAGTCAGGAGTAAGGACCTTGCTGGGATCTCTGGTCCTTGCAATTTTTTTTTTTTTAAATAGAAATTTTTCTCCTTATTTTCCTGTGAGATCTACAATCCTTGCATGGACTTGCATGCGGGTGCTGAGCCTAACGGTGTCTACCTTTTTTGAGGCAGTTTACTTTGCACAGTCCATACGAGGTCTCTGCAAGGGAGATTCTGGTCAAATGGAACAAGAATCCTCAGTCTCTGGTTCCTCCCCTTGTATTGTTGGACAGTGGTCACCACAGATGCCAGCCTGTCCAGGTGAGGAGGCGTCATCGGCAAATATTCTACTCCGGGGATCTAGACACTAGAAGAGTCCAGACTACTGATCGATGTCTTGGAACTCCGAGTGATCAGACTGTGCCTGGAACATTGGACGGATCGTCTTCAGGGATGTCCAGTGCGTATTCAATCAAACAAATGCCACGGTCGTGCCTTATGTCAGTCACCCGGGGCACACAAGAAGTGCCCTGGCGGCTCTGGTGGTAGTCAGCATTCTAAGGTGGGCAGAATGGTTCGGTTCTGTCCTCTCCGCTGTAGACATTCCTGGGATGGAAAATTGGCAGGAGGATTACTTCAGTTGGCAGGTGTTGGTCCAAGGGGAGTGGTCCCTTCACCGAAGGTGTATCATCAGTTGTGTCTCCGGTGGGGCATCCCCAAGGTGGATCTGTTGGCTTCCTGGCTCAATAGAAAGGTGCAGACATTTGTGGCTTGTTCACGGGATCCTCTTTCGGGCGCCACAGATGCGTTGGTGGCCCATGGGGTCAGTATAATCTGATTTTTGTTCACCTCACCTGGTGGTTCACAGATATAAGGCCCCTGTATGTCATTCCTTTCAAAGGTTGTCTCTGATTTTCATTTGAATGAAGACATTGCGTTGTCTTCCCTGTGTCCCAGGCCACAGCACCCCCACCCCCCACCCCCCCTCTGTAATTGTACTATATATATATATATATATATATATATATATATATATATATATATATATATATATATATATATAAATATATATATATAAAATCTCTATCTATATCTGCGCAGAATTGCCGCTTTGTAGCAGTATATTTGCTATGGGGGGCGGTCAGAAAGTGGATAAGAATTCTATGTATGTCTTCACACTGGTCCGTTGCGCTTTCCTTGTGGTGTTAAAAAATCTTGCTTGCTGCATTTTTAGTCAGTTAAAAAAAAAAAACACTGCACCAAAAACGTACCTCTCCATTGAAATGCATTAAAAACGCAGCAAGAACGCATCAATAAAGTACACGTGTTACTTTTTTAATGCATATTTTGAGTCACATGACCTATAAAAAAAAAAAAAACACACCATATGCATTGTGAAATTGCGGCAAAATGACATGCCTTTTGGGTGCCATTGTCGCCACCTTTTTTCTCTTTTGGCAAAATGCCGAAAACACCATTTTTAGCCCCTGAAATTTCAGTGCATCTCTACTCATGAGACGTTTGATGTTTATCAATGACAAATGTGTCCATTTGGGGAGATTTCCCTTTATTTCCTGTTCCATAGCCAAAACAATAGATGAGAGGGAATCCTGCCAACGTGAGGGGAATCCCGGGTTGTCCCAGGATTATCTGAACTAGTGTCCCCATTGGAAGATTTGCTTTCTATTCCTGTTCTGGTGATAACCAAAAATGTTGTGAAGTTTTTTCACACTGATCATCTTTTTTTGGGGTTTTTGCATTTTTTTCACACATACACTGTTTAGGCATCATAAAAGTAGTATGGCCAAACCTTTCTTGGTTTTGCTTCTTTTTTGGGTCACAGGAGTAGATATCTTAATGTTGCCCACAAATGGCTTGCAGAGCAGGCTGTACCAGGTTTGGGAAGGATCCCAACAATATCCTTAGGATCCACCTGGCATGCATGATTCACAGCTGGCCCCACCCCAGAACATGTACGATGGCCAGGTGCCCCAATCTCCCTCCAGCCTGTTGCTTTAGTGAGTTCTGAAGGAGCAGAGTGGGGTGTAGTGTCTGACAGCCACTCTTCTTTGCTGCAAGCACACCAAGAGCTGACTGATGAGCAGTCATGGATGCTGCAGCATGGAGGGAAGTATGTAGGTTTGCTCTTCCCTTTTTTATCAAATAAAAAAATGTTAAGGAATGTACATAAGACAATGCTATATCTGAGAATTGTTTATATTGGCCGGTTGGTTCAGTTTGGCTGTACAGTGGAAAAGGACAGTCCATGGGTTGAATTCGAGATGAACCTTGTATATTCAATATAAGCACCTTTATCCCATTAGGGATGAATGAGAGGGCACTGCAACCAGATGTGGGCATGGGAAGTTGCCTATCCGCAGTCTCTACTGCAAAGAGGAGAATAATTTGAGGATATGGAATGCAATTTCCTGTGGGTGTAGTGCAATCTAGTGAGGAGTTTGTAATTGACCTCAGTTATATTCAGAGAGATGAAGAAACTTGCCTTTCTGTTTATTTGTAAGGGAAAGGTGTAGGTCTCTCTTCCAATGTGCAAGGTAATTTGTGTAGGAAGAGCTTTGGAGATCCAGGAGTAGTTTTTAAAACAATGAGATGTGACCGAGTGGGGTGAGGGGTTGCTTTTTCAGAAGATGCATTCCAAAGGATTTAGTTCTTGCAGAAATTGTTAGGGCCGTGGGAGTGAGTAGATAAACCGTGTCATCTGTAGATATCTCTCTTGATTCATAGGAGAAGGTATTGAAGAACCAAGGATACTCTGTAATGGTAGAACATTCGAGTGTGTCTAAAACAGGGTGTAGTCAAGGCATAGTCCAGGTAGAAAATAATGATGGTGAAGCAGGGGCAATAATGGGGAGTTCTAATGCCAGTCCCATGTTAACAAGGAGGAAAGCTTTAAGGGTGAGGTAAAGGCTTCTTTCGTCAGATGTGACCACGCCCCAGATGACGTCACATGTGACGAAACCGGTTGGGCGGTACCAGACACCACGTTCGTCACGCCCCTCTCAACGCCGGCTCACTACTTCCGCGGGACGCCACGGTTTTAAAGCAGTCTGCTTGTATTTGTCTACATTAATGTAAGTGGAACCTTTAAATAAACTCTTCGATTGTTAATGCTGGATTACGCTATGGTCTCCCTTTTATCTTCCTTCCTATATGGTTGACACTTAATACCGGAGCTGTATATGAGCTTTACTGCTGCATTGTGTTATACCTTTGGATGTCGAGATTGGTTACAAGCGCATTTGATCCATGTCCATATCCCTATGTGTGTGGAGGCAAGAGTATATGCTGAGTTGTTTCACCATAGCCTTTGTGGCCTGTCCATTAAGTTGGGGGCCCACTTCCTCTGGTAAGCAGCCATTTCTCATTTACCTACCACGGGTGTTTTCCTCCTGCTCACCATCTTTTGGGACTCAACCTTTGGATTACAACCTTCCATCTAATATCCATTTTTGGGATTTATGACCCCTATGGACTTTGGTTTTGTTTGGTCATAACAAGTGCAGTGATGCAATGTGCTATACAGTTGTGTTCAAAATTATTCAACCCCCACTGAAATTGATTGTTTTGGCCAGTTTGACATTGATTTTGATCATTCAGTCATCCTGCTTACAATTAAATCAAAGAGGCATGTGTAGGTCAGACAAATATAACATAACATTTATAATGAAATAACCACAAATGTCTTTTCTGTGCTCACATCATTATCAGTTTTATTCAACCCCCAAGTGACATTCAATGTTAGTACTTAGTACAACATCCTTTTACAGTTATAACAGCTTTTAAACATGAAGCATAGCTTGACACAAGTGTCTTGCAGTGATCTACGGGTATCTTCGCCCATTCGTCATGGGCAAAAGCCTCCAGTTCAGTCACATTCTTAGGCTTGTGCACTGCAACTGCTTTCTTTAAGTCCCACCAGAGGTTCTCAATTGGATTTAAGTCTGGTGACTGTGATGGCCACTCCAAAATGTTCCAGCCTTTAATCTGCAACCATGCTCTATTGGACTTGGAGGTATGCTTGGGATCATTGTCCTGTTGAAAGGTCCAACGTCTCCCAAGCCTCAGGTTTGTGACGGACTGCATCACATTGTCATCCAATATCTCCTGGTACTGAAGAGAATTCATGGTACCTTGCACACGCTGAAGCTTCCCTGTACCTGCAGAAGCAAAACATGATTGACCCCCCGCCATGCTTCACAGTAGGCAAGGTGTTCTTTTCTTCATAGGCCTTGTTCTTCCCCCTCCAAACATAGCGTTGATCCATGGGCCCAAACAGTTCTAATTTTGTTTCATCAGTCCACAGAACACTATCCCAAAACTTCTGTGGTTTGTCCACATGACTTTTGGCATACTGCAGTCGACTCTTCTTATTCTTTGGTGACAGCAAGGGGGTGCGCCTGGGAGTTCTGGCATGGAGGCCTTCATTACGCAGTGTGCGCCGTATTGTCTGAGCAGAAACTTCAGTACCCACATCTGACAAATCTTTCTCAGTTCCTCAGCAGTCACATGGGGACTTTTCTACACTCTCCGATTCAGGTAGAGCACAGCAGTCAAAGTCAGCATCTTCTTTCTGCCACGACCAGGTAGCGTTTCAACAGTGCCCTTTGCCTTGAATTTGCGAATGATGCTTCCTATGCTGCCTCTTGGTATGTTTAACATCTTTGCAATCTTCTTATAGCCATTGCCCTTCCTGTGAAGAGTAATCACCTCTTCTCTTGTCTTCCTGGACCATTCTCTTGACTTCACTATGTTTGTAACCACACCAGTAAATGTCTAGAAGGAGCTGAGTATCACAGTCATTTTAAAGCTGCCTAATTGGTGCTTATTAGGCTTTATTGCTGCTCCCTGACATCCACAGGTGTTTTCAATACCTGATTGAAAACACTTCAATGAACATCTGTTCTTCGGAGTGGTAGTCTTTAAGGGGTTGAATAATTGTCAATGAAGAATTCACAAAAGAAACATTTACTACTGTATTGCAAAACCAATTGATGTCATTTTAGTTGCATATGGTTCTTTAACCACTTAAGCCCCGGAAGATTTTACCCCCTTCCTGACCAGGGGGTATTTTGCGATTCGGCACTGCGTGACTTTAACGGACAATTGTGTGGTCGTGCGACGCTGTACCTAAACTAATGTGACGTCCTTTTTTTCCCACAAACAGAGCTTTTATTTGGTGGTATTTGATCACCTGTGCAATGTTTTTTTTTTTATCACGCGCTATAAACAAAAAAAGAGCGTCAATTTTGCAAAAATAACAATATTTTTCACATTTTTTTTATATGAAATTCCCCCCCAAAAAAAAGTAAAACAAAATTTTTTTAAATTTTCGGCCAATTTGTTTTATGCTACATATGTTTGGTAAAAAAAATCTCAAAAAGCGTATTTTGATTGGTTTGCGCAAAAGTTATCGCGTTTACTAACAAAGGGAAATATTTTTGTCATTTTTGTTTTTTTTTTTTTTTTTAACGCTAAATGACGGCGATCTGCGATTTTTTTTTTTTTTTTTTTTATTTTTTTTTTTTTTGCGGTACTGCAACATTGCGGCGGACAGATCGGACCCTTGACTGACATTTTTGACACTTTTGGGGTTACCAGTGACATTTCTACAGTAATCAGTGCTATATATATGCACTGTTACTGTAAAAATACACTGGCAGTGAAGGGGTTAACTTTATTTGAGAGGGAGGGGCTGTGTGTGTCCCTAGGGGCGTTATTCTAACTGTGATTGGCTGTGGCTTGAGGTGTAGTTACACTGATCAACGGTTCTACATAGTAGAACGGTATGATAAGTGTTTATACACAGGGAGAACTGACAGGCAGCTTGTTTACACAAGCTGCCTGCCTTTCTCCCTCTCCCCTGCCGATCAACGAGTGACCAGCGGACATCGGGTCCGCCGGTCACACGCGCGGGGGGGGGTCTGTGACGGAGCGCGCCGCGCGCTCGCTCCCCAGACCCTCCCAGGCTAGTGACGTACCGATACGTCACTCTGCCTGTGAGGGGCTGACCGCCGCAGTATATGTTCGTGCAGCGGTCGGTAAGCGGTTAAGAAGTCCTTGTAGGATTTCATTCAGAATACAATTACAAATGTACACTAAATTCCCTAAACCGTTTACAGCATTGGGGGGTTGAATAATTTTGAACACAACTGTATCTATTATTATTATTAGCGCTACACTATTTTGATACACAAAGGCTGCTAAGGCTCTGTATGTTTGAGGTATCCATAGTATTGTGGAAAGATTTGCTTTGGAAAATGGATTCTAACTCGACCCACAATTTGGAATCCATAGAGTATATCCAATCGGCTGTTTTGGTCAGAGCTACTGCATGAGAATAGAACTTGAAGATTGGAAAGGCAAGGCCCCCAGCACATTTATTTCTAAACAGGGTCGCACAAGATTTTCTAGGATGTTTCCCTTGCCAAATGTATTCGTAAGCAACAGATTGTAAAGCCCCGTTCACACCTGAGCGATTTTCAGCTTGTAAAATGTTAATCTCTGAAGCTCAAAAACGGCCAACAAGCAAAATCCTATTCATTTCAATGGCCCCTGTTCACATATGAGTGTTCTGTTGTCTGAAGCAAAACGCCTAAAGCTCAAAAAAACATGAACTTTTTGGCAGATTAAAAGCGTTTTTGACCCCATAGACTTCAGTAGAAACGCTTGACTTGAGCAGAAAAACTCTCGTAAAATGCTCCAATAGCAGCTCTCCACCCCTAATTTCCTCTCCCTCTCTTCCGCCCTAGTGCTTTCTGGTGGCTAAACAAGAACGCATGAAGCTGTAAAACGCTTGTATTACACCCAGCCAAGAATGGCAATTGGAGGACCATCGTAGGAGGTCCGCTTTAATCATGTTAAGCAGTTGTATGTAATTATAGGGAAACAGGTTTGACAATTTTGGAGTTGAATAGATCCCAAGATATTTTAGAGCAGACGTCTGCCAGCAGAAAGGACGCAGGGACAGAAATTTAAAGTCTTGGATTTAGACAGATTCATTTTTAAGTTTGACAGTTTGCTATATGAGGAGAAAGCAGACATTAGGTTTGGTAGGGAAATGTGGGGTTGCTGAGTAGGTTTGCTGTTACCAACCCCAAATTTCTCTTTCAGTTTGAATTTTTTTTTTTTTTTTTGGTTGCTTGCTTAGGGAGATTTACTAACTCTGCTCTAACAGAGTCATAAACTGCAATAAGAGCCTGACAGATATACTATTTGTGCTTTTTTAACCCCTAGCAGCCTAAGCCTTTTTCTGACATGTTGCTTAGGAGGTAAACTCAGTATTTTTATGCTAGAAAATTACTTGGAACCCCCCAAACATTTATATTTATATTTATATATATATATATATATATATATATATATAATGTTTGGGGGGTTCCAAGTAATTTTCTAGCATAAAAATACTGAGTTTACCTCCTAAGCAACATGTCAGAAAAAGGCTTAGGTATATAGGTGTGTGTGTGTATATATATATATATATATATATATATATATATATATATATATATATATATATATATATATATATATATATAATCTATATCTATCTATCCCTAGAGATTAAAATGGCGATCATTGCAATCAATATTTAATGTCGCATGATATTTGCGCAGCGGTCTTTTAAATGCCATTTTTGGGAAGAAATACACTTTTGTAAATTAAAAAAGAAAAAACGTACAGTTAGCCCAATTTTTTTGTATAATGTGGAAGATGATATGCCAAGTAAATAGATACCTAACATGTCATGCTTTAAAATTGCGTAGCCTTGTGGAATGGCGACAAACTATGGTACTTAAAATCTCCTTGGGCGATGCTTTAAAAAATTTTAGTTACAGAGGAGGTCTTGTACTAGAATTATTGCTCTCACTCTAACAATCATGGCGCTACCTCCCATGTGTGGTTTTAACACCGTTTACATGTGCATTTGCTTCTGTGCGCAAACACGGAAGAACAGGGCGCTTCAAATTTTTCTTTTTTTTTTCCTAATTTTATTTTTACACTGCCCCTTTTTTTAAAAAATGTTTTTTCTATCAGTTTTATTGCTGTCAAAGGAATGTTAACATCCCTTGTGACAGTAATAGGTAGTGACAGGTACTCGTTATGGGGCTATCTGGGGTCTAAAAGACCCTAAATCCCTCCTCTGCACTTAAGCATTAAAAAAACGCTAATTTGGCTGTTTTGAATGCTGCTGTTGTTGTTTTTTTTCTTTTATCTGGCGCCTATAAGGCTCCGGTACCCGGAAGTGATGTCATGACATTGCTTCCCGGGTTTTTATATCGAAGACCCGATCAAAGTCGAATCTGGCTTTGTTTAGGTCTTCAGCCAGCTGGCGGATGTGCCGGCTGGCTGCTCGTTTCCCCCAGTGGGATGGGAGACCCGGGCGGGCTGTGGAAGGTGGCGGGAGGGTGGCATGCAATGACTACTGAGCGGCTGCTCAGCCACATTGGTTATTACAAGAAAGCCGACCGTAGGCTCTAAACAATGGTACCAGGGTGATTCCTCTATCTGCAGGCATTACCCCGGTAAAACCCCCCGAAGCCGAGGCGGCATATTTGCATTCCGTCTGCATAAAGGGGTTAAGAGAGTAAGGCCAGGTTCTTCTGGCATGTCTGTTTTTTATATTTTTTTAGTGTGTTTTTAAGCATGTGTTTTAGGCAATACAATAAAAAAACATGTATATGCACTATCGCAGCGTTTGAAAATGCACAAAAAAATGGACATGCGTCATTTTTCAAAATTCAACATACTGCAGAGATCGGAACATTTGCATTAAAAATCATTGCTTATTAGAACACGTGTTTAAAATACGAAGGTATGAATGGGCCCCAACTGTTCGAATTGGCCAATATTCCGCACCCACCTTTATGGTGGTAATGTATGGCTATCATTACGAATTTCTCTTACTAACAACTGCAGGAGTTTTATGATATTGTGTTTAGTGAAACTGAGTCAAGGAGTTGCACAAGTATGGGCCTGTGTTTGACTGCGTAATAATTGCATCTGCAATAGTCTGAATTTCAGAAGCGTCTGAGGCAGGCTGAATGTATGATTGATCAACTTGAGTGCAACCAACATGCTGGCTTTTATCTGCGATTCTCGCTAGTGGCTGCTATAGTTGCTAGCAATAATCACGGTCTTCTCAGCCTATAGGTGTTTTCTTTACTGTTCTAAATGCGGTCCATTACTTTGCAATGTGCCTGTACACAGCAGAGTAGAAGATGACTAAATCTCACTACGTTTGCGCATTGAAGCCCCTCAACCCATGCCTTATGCTGATCAGAAGTTCTAACTTAATTCTGATTTTGTAATCTGCATTCTGTTTCATCTCAGTGACTCCCAAGTGTTGAAGCTAGGCAACTTTGCATTTGTAGAATGTAAGTAGTGGCAATCCCCATATTTTTCTTAGTACATACTTCATTCAATTCTTGTAGCAGTAGTAGATGCCTAGTAATGCAAGTAATGCTCAGATTATCTTTCTCATCTGATTTTCTCATCGTGTGTTACTAGGCATGAACCTATATTAATTTAAAGTGATTTGTAAACCTCAGACATAAAAACAAATGAACGAAGCATATCCCATAGCGTGTACTTATCTCAATTAAGATCACTGTCATTTGTGTCTTCAGCTTTGTTTCTCTGCTATCAGTATGTATCACTTCTGACAAGCTTTGCTGACACAAAGAAGAAAAAAGGTGACAGGAGGGACCTCTAGCTGATTGATAGCCTCAGCTATGTGCTATGTGAAGGGGGTGTGTCTCTTCCTTCCAATCAGCTCTCAGTGCTCTCCTCACTGAACTGTGTAAGGTCAGCTTTTTGCCTCCTTTTTTCTGACAGCTCAGACAAGCTGTATAAATTCTGGACTTTGGATGTAGAGAAGAGAAGACTACAGATACATAGGTACAACTTATGTACTGTAGGAGGATTTGTTTAATCTCTGTGTATCACCTGAGGCCAGTCACTTCACAGGGAATATGTAAGGGTTTTACAGCCGCTTTGAAAAAGTTATGTTTGGTATTTAACAAAGCATACATAAGAGACCAAGTTTACAGTAAGCTGGAACAGACCTACATTTATAGCCATATAAACATTGGCTATAGAATAATATTCTATTTTGCATTTTTGCTACACTAGTTTTGTTGAATTGTGGCATGCTGCATTGCACTTTACTGCTAAAGCTGGAGGGTGCCTGTAATGGAACTGCAACCCACACTGTACTTGTCGACTTCCGTCAATGTACAGTTTCCTCCCAGTCATGAACATGGATATCCGATTTTCCCACCTCCCCCATACAAAGCTAGCTGACAACTTGGCTTGTACTGGAATCTTCTCCTTTATTGAACAGTTTCACACTCCATTTATACAAACATGAGCTCATCTGATCAAATTACCCCATCAGGTCAAGGGTTGCCTGATTACATTATTATATGCAGATGAAATTGTCTACAGAAATAGAATTAACATATTTAAAGAACAACCAACACAAACATTATACCATTTCCTATCAGCAACTAACAGATGACAATGATTCAATCAACCTGAGCCAATTAACTAGCAGACGGCCGTCCTCAAGCTCCTGAAATGCAATACACATTATCATATTCAGTGTCCATTAAGTAGCTGTCTTTCACTCCCAATGATGGTGAGTATACTGTAACTACTTTGAAGTAAGTTATCGGTCCCTAAGAGGATGGAGGGGTTGTACCTGGGATGCCACTAGGGAGATTCACATTCTGTCTCCTGTTTACCTCTATCATTAAAGGTGAAAGTAAAAGAAAATCCCAAATGTTGGGTTGTCCCCACACAGTAATGGTGGGGAGATCCTCCATTGTGGATACTATCTCTGGTGGCCTGGAGGTCCCAAGGGATTCTCTTGAATTTGCAGGTATTTTCTCAATTCCTGTTTTGACTATGGGACAGGAAGTGCAGGGAAATCTCCCCAATAGGGCACAAATGGCAAAAAATAAACTGACAGGGCTTATGACCCTCCTTTATTCTTTCCAAAATAAAAAAATGTTTTGCCTATAGTTCTACTTTGAAGGACTGTAAAGATATATTATCCTAAATTGGCAAAGCACATGTTTTCTTTAAAGTGGTTTTAGATAAATGAAAGTCTTTTTAAAATGGAAGTTTAGGCAAAAAATTAACTGTTCTTACGCTGCCACATTCTAAGACTAATCTATGTAGCCCTGTAAATAAAAAATCACTGTACTTACCTGTTCTGCAGCCTCTCCAGTCCGGTACTAGGCTGAGCTGCCAGTGGCAGCTTTTCTGTGTGCAGAAGAGGCAGCCGACAACAGATGCCCCATAGTAACTCTCTATGGGTGGCATCACTTCCTAGCCATTGTTAAATCTCTCCTGCACACAACGTGCTGCAGGATACTGGACCGGAGTGCCAACAGAACAAGAAAGTACAGCGACTTTGCTTTACAGGGCTAGATAGATTAGTCTTAGACTGAGGCATAGAGTAGGATTAGGGTTATTTTTTGCCTAATCTTCCACTTTAAGCAAATTGTTTTTAAAGTTACTGTTCATAAAGCAGAACTAAAGGCAGTGTATACTCACCCTTTCTCCAAGGCCCACGCCAGCAACTTCTGTTTGCCACCTTTTGGCCATCTTCGTTGGCCAGCGCTGGATGTCTTCACTCCTGTGCTCCAAGAGGCTGTCACTCTGGTACATGGGGATTGACCAGCCACTGTTAGCTGAGGTGCACACAAGCAGCTCAGTTAATGGCATATACAGGGGGATGCTGCAAACAGGCAGGTTTCCCATACATATTATCAATACATCTGTGTTCTCCTGACTTGACTACTGCAATGGTCTACTAGCTGGTATACCAAAATCCACTATTAATCGACTGCAGCCAGAATCCTGATTAGGGATAATGAACTGAATGTACCAGACCTATCTTGAAGTCCTGGCACTGGCTACCCGTCAGGCTTTGCATAGACTTGAAGATCCTCTTGTTCACATATAAAGCTCTTCATGGCTTGGCACCCCATTATCTCTCTGAACTTTTATCAACTTACTCCTACCCCCCCCCCCCCCCGTAACCTCCGCTCCTCATTCTGGTCTTCTGTCCCCCCCCCCCCCTTTTACTAGAGATGCACAGAGATTTTGGTGGCTGAAATCTGTTTTTGCCATTGTGCCGATAGAGAAAAAGGTGCCAACAAATGTGCCGAAAACACGCGATTTTGCAAAGATTTTTACTATACTTTATAGTGTGTTTTTCATAGGTAACATGGGTGCGTTTATTGATGTTCTTGCTGCGTTTTCAATGCATTTCAACCGGGAGGTGGCAAAAACTGCAGCAAGCAAGATTTTTAACACCACAACGGAAGCGCAACGTATCAGTGTGAAGACCTACATCGAATTTAAAGGGATGCGTTTTTCTTGAGATTTTCTTGCGCTAAAGGTGGCGATAATGACGACATGAATTAATTCCAATTCATTTAAATTCATGATATTATTAAAAAAAGTCTAATATAATACAATTATATATAAAAATTGTCAATTTTGGTTCGGCTAAGTGCATCCAAAATTTCTATTCGGTGCACCTCTACAACTCCCCTACACCCGATGGGAGATGGAGGCTTTTCCTGCTATGCTCCAAAACTCTGGAATTCACTTCCAAAGAACATCAGAGAGTCATCTTCTCTAAACTTATTCAAATCAAATCTAAAAACTTAACAAGCTTTCACATAATTGTCCCTTTAATTTGTTATCCTGTGTATTTCTTGTGTTTTCCTTGTTAAGTGTTTGAGAAGCTACCTTTTTTAAAGGTGCTATATAAAATAAAAATGTATTTTATTGCAAAAAAGACATTGCATGGCACCTGCAATAAGAAAACTGCTTGCATGCAGCGAGCAATCACAGAACTGTGGTTCCGCTTTAAGGGCTCATGCTGCGTACAGTTTGAGGCTTAAAATATTCTATAGATTAAAATCCTGGGGTTTTTCTTAGCCTGGGAAGCCACATGTGGAGTGTACAGCTTGCTGTAGAAGAGTGACTCAATGTGGCCGTACTGCTTTCATGCATTGGAGTATACCCGAGTGCAGCTACAGTATGTATAGCCATTGACTTGTATGGCCAGCTGTACGCTCCACTTGCAGCTCCCCAGGCAGAAAACAATGCCAGGGTTTTACGCTGCAGCATATTTTAAGCCTTAAACTTACCGTGTGGATGAGAAAAGAAAAACTTCAAAATGCTAGAAATGCCTGTGAAGAGTATAATCCATGTATTCCAAATTCTGTAAAATGCCTTTGGCCACTTTGCTTTCCAGATGCTTACATACTAATGAGTATAATGCTAAAGGATAATGTGGAGAAAAAATAGAATACCTGATTTTTTTTTTTATTTAATTGATGGCTGCATTCGTTTTTTTTTTTTTTTGGGTTTCCCCTTTATTTTCACTTGTAGATTTTGCCAGTAAGACATTCTTTTTAGGATGACAAGTATTATTCAGAGTACCATGGCTGTGAAGGAGCAGGTTGTCACCCTAGGGCAGGACTACAGAAATAGATAACAGCCAACACAAGCAGAGAATACTGTTATCGGCTCATAAGATTTATAGCAGGATTAACAGGTGTTTAAAAAAAAAATAAAAAATTATAGCAAAATGCTTTGCTGCTTTCAATAGTATATCTAAAAGACTAAATGAGAGAATAGTTTGTTACAGTTTAAGAGCCGGTTCAAACTAGCGCGACTTGTCAGGCGACTTGTCAGCCTGACAAGTCGCGCTCCCTCACGGTCCATTGACCGCTACAGGACCCGTTCTAATAGGAGCGACATAAGTCGCTCCAACTTAGAAAAAGGGTCCTGTACTATTTCGGGGCGACAACTGTCACAGGTGCTTGTACTCTTAACCGAACTGTCAAGCCATCAAATGGCTGGTGTCCTAACTAAACCATGGCAACTGCCGATCAAACAGAGGCCTAAGATGGCAGCTTCCTTGGATGTAAAGGCGAGAAGGGTTTAGCTCCACTTGATTTGTTTATATTGGTGGTTCTTTTTTTTTTTTTTTGCAAATTAAAATTCTGTGTAAATTTGCTACAAAGTTCAAGTAGTGCTCTGCAACATCAAGGTACATGGGAAAGATGTTTTACTTTTATTTTAGGCCCCTTTCCCACTTGTTTGACTTGCCCTGCGACCTGGGACAAGTCGTTCCCCATAATTTCCAGTGGGTACCATTCATAGCTGTGTGACTTCAAAGTAGTCCCTTCACTACTTTGGTCCGACTTTGATGTGACTTGATAGACCTCCAAGAATACACGGGCATTGCTTCAAGTCGCGTGATTTTCAGGTCATACAGGTGTGAAAGGGGCCTTAAAGTGGTTTTAAGGGAATTTTTTATTTGTTTTTTTTAAATAACATGTCTATACTTGCCTGCTCTGTGCAAAAGAAGTGCACAGAGTGGCACCAATCCTACACCTCTCGGCTCCCCTCCCCGGCGCTCCTGGCTCCTCCTCTCCTGCTGGTGCCCCCAATAGGAGTTCCTATAGGGGCACTCGTGCGGGCTCACTCCCGTGACTCAGCCCTGCACCTTGTTCCCTCTTGGCTGGAGTTGATTGGCTGGAGTTGATTGGCTGGAGTTGATTGGCTGGAGTTGATTGGCTGGAGCCGGAGTCAATAGCTTCCACTGCTATCGATCTGCCAAGGGAGGACGGACAAAGCTGGGAGAGCTGCAGCCCTTGAGCACAATGCTGGATTGCGTTGGGGCTCGGGTAAGTAAAGGGTGGTGGGTGAGTTTGTGACTTTTTTTTTTTTTTTTTTTTTTTTACCTTAAAGCGGAGTTCCAGCCATTTACTCACCTGTCCAACGGTCCAGCAATGCGGCCGCCGGAAGCCTCGATCCTCTCCCTCGGCGCCGGCATCACTGCTGTGGGCACCCGGCTGTTACAGTTTGCGGCTTCACAGCCGGGTACCCACTGCGCATGCGCGAGTCGCGCTGCACGCCGTGATTGGCCGGCAATCTTCTGGGACCTCTGACGTGTCCCAGAAGATTGCAGGGAGGGAGGGGGAGAGGAGAACTTCCGCTCAGGGCGCCGCGGCGCTCCGAGCGGAAGTGGGAGCGGGTACATGTCAAAACTAGGTACCCGCTCCCCCCCCCAAAAAATGACATGCCAAATGTGGCATGTCGGGGGGTCAGGACTCCCTAAAGCGGAAGTTCCACTTTTGGGTGGAACTCCGCTTTAATACATAGAATGCATTAAAGCAGTTGTAATCCACTGGGGTTTTTTTTTTTTTTTTCGGTCCTGCAAGGTAAAGGTATAATGTTAGTATGCATCGCATGCTAGCACATTTTTGAAACTTGCCTAAAAAAGTAAGCCCTCCAAAGATGCGATGTAATTACTGGAGGCAGCGTCCATCTCCACCTGTCTTCCTTCCAGGTCCATGCACTCTGGCTGTGTGATTGGCTGTAGCCTCAATGACGTCATTCACAGCACAGGTATCTGAAGGAATGGCACGTGTGGCCGTTTCTTTAGAGCGCATGCGCCGATTACCTCATCGGCTGCATGTAATGTAAATCTCTCCTAAACGTGCACATTTACAGTATCTTTAGGTAAGCCTTATTATTGGCTTACCTAATAGGTACAAATTATGCCTTTTGCGATTTACTTCCTCTTTAAGGTAAAAAAAAAGTGAGGTTTTTGAGCCACTTTAAGTCCCGGTTCACACTTCTGCGATGCAGGAACGCTGCTAATATGCCGCGTGTTCCCGCATCGCATTCGCACCCCTGGCAGTTCACACTGCCATATGCGATACGCAGGGGGTGTCAATTAAAAGTTAACGACACCCCCTGTTGAGATCGCATATCGCAGTTCGAACTGCAAGTTCGCACAGAATTGGATCGCACAAGTGTGAACCACCATGCAATCCGATTCTGCTGCGGATAAAAAAAGGGTCATGTGCGTGTTTAGTGCGATTGTGGTGCGAATTCAGACATACAAACTGTATGGCTGAAATTTGCACCGCACAGAGATCGCATGTAATTTAGGAGCAGTGCGCTCCGAATTGCATGAGATCTCTGATCGCACTAATGTGAACCGGCCCTTAACAATGGCTTCTTGAGTGTTAACCGTCTAAGTATTGCTTTTGCTCTGCGTGTCTCAGCTGGTGAAGGCAGATGCCTGTTTTTTTTTCAGAATAGTGAAATCACCAGCTTTACTGTATTTTACCTTGTTGCAGAAAGTTTATAAAATGTTTTTCAGAGCCAGTAAAGTCTTTGGATCCTTTTATTTTTCTTTTTTTTTTCTTTTCTTTTTATGGAAAATGTCAGTGACCATATCAATGTATGATGGACATTACATTCATTAGTGTTTCCGCTAGGTGAAGGCTACTTTACATTTTTAAAGTTTTTAAAGGGCTGAAAAAGATGCAGATCCATCCAGTTCAACCTGTGTAATTTCTTTTTTTGTATTTTTTTTTTGTATTTTTTTTTTTTTTTTAATTCTCGCAACAATTCCCAGCTGGACCCGGAGGTGAACATTTTGCACATTTCCGGTTCTTCGTAGGAAGGGGATATTGCCCAATGTCTGATTGTTGATGGGGCATGGAAGCGATCAGATGGCTGTAGAGCCACCCGATCACTTCCATCTGATAGCCGATTGTTAGATTTACACGTGTGTGCATATGTGCAAAAACTCCCTGCAGCTACCTACGTATGGCATTCATCAGTGGCAATGAAAGGGTTAGAAATAGTAGCTTGGCTATAACCAAGCTAAGTTCCCCAAGGGCTTGTGGGGGTGTAAGCTATCTGGACTCTGTGATTTGTTTACATTAGGCTTCTGTACCTGGTTTTCAGTCAGAGGTACCTTTAGTAAAATCTTAACTGGTACCTCACTTATGACTATCAAACCCAACTTTTTCATCTGTATAAACCGAAGAAAAATAAGATTTACTACATTTGCCTTTTACTGTCATTTGTAACCAACTTCAATTGTTCATCTGCTAGGGGCCTATCTATTGTTTCATAACCTTTTAGTATTGATGTATTTGAAAAACCGAATGGTGAACTGAGCCAGAAGTGGGGTACCTATCAAAATCAGGTACCCACTCCCCCGAAAAGGTGCCAAATGAGGCAGACAGGTGGATTTTCCCCTTTTGGGTGGAGCTCTGCTTTAAGATCAACCAAATTCACTTCAAGTTTGCTCTTGAAATACATGCATACCCATCCACCTCTTCAGCCTATTTTATCTGTCCCAAATAGTGTTCACCTTGATAATTCACAGTCCAGTCATGTGAGCTGTTCAACCAGGTTTCCAATATTCTCATGAAGCCATAGTGCTCCTCTAAAAAACAGAATTTTCATCTATTTCATTTGCCAGGTAGCCAAAAGACTACTACAGCGCAGCTCCCCAGTTCTGGAAGAATGTCGGTGGATGTTCTCCTACGTACGCGCCTCACACAAGACCCCTGGGGGACGTTCTGTTACTGCTGGGTCTTTTAGACACAGCTGATTACAGATCAGGGTAAAGGGCCAATCACAGTGACCCTTACCATGTGGTCAGCTGTGTCCGATCACAGCTGGTCACATGTACACAGACTTGCCGGTTATCGGCATTCCTTTCCTCTCTCGCTGTCTGTGTGAGGAAAGGAGAGCCAATAACTGGCAAGTCTGACAGGGCATTGATCGTCAGTCCTTTATTAGTGCCTGCTTATCAGTGAAAAGTTCCTTGCAAAATTTTATAACCAAAACAAAAAAAGCAAAACCGTGTTTTTTTTTTTTTTTTTTTTTTTCCGTCTTTTCAAAATTGTAGTCTTTTTTTTTTTTTTTCTCTCCATTTGTTGAGCAAAAGATAGACTCAATGGTGATGAAATTCCACCAAAAGAAGGCTCTGTCTCAAATGACCACGAAGTTGTCATTTAAAGTGCGGCGGAGCTGGAAGTTGAAAATTGCCCTGGGCAGGAAGGGGGTAAAAATGTGGTTCTTGAACAGGCATTTTAATTTTGGATTTAGTGGTTCATATTCTACTACTATTTTTGGGTATAACTTCATTCTGCTGCTCTTCTTCTTCACTTGTTTGACTACCTAAGCTTCCACTGCCTATCTGGTGGTCTAGGCCAGAAACCGGGAAGCAACTGAATGTATAAAAAGGTTAAAACAAGTAAATATAATTATACCTTCCAATCCATTTACTAATGCTAGCAGTATAAGGACTAAAAAAATTTAAAGTTGATTTAAGAGGGTTTTCCGCTTTAACTTGATACCCAAGGCTCTGAAACCTCTTTTTGGAATGCTCCATCTTCCTCTAATTTTGGCATTTGTACCAATGTGTTCCACGGTAGCCTGACTCAAGCTTTACCACAGCAAATTCTGCTCTGAACTGTTTTACAGTTGGCCAACATTCCAGTAAATTTTTTTTTTTTTTTTTTTGTAGCCTCATAGACCTGCAAACTCAGACAACCCAGCTGCAGATGCTTCCTTAGGTAATAAGGAATTTTACCATCATCCACATAGTTTAAAATGAATACACTGGTGTTTTAGAACAAGGAAATATTATTTTGTTTTGTAAATTTCCAGAAGGTCTAATGTTAAAACCCTTTTTTTAATGGAAAAAGCATCCTAAAGGGTAACTCCACTTTTGTGGGAACAAAAATCAGCATATAAAGAAAAACCAATATAGCGTATACAATTGCACCACAAATCCTATTGTAATTGAATGTTATTAAAACTGACCTTTCCTTTTCAATCTGCAGCTGTTGTAATTTTCTGAAAATGCAATGCAATATGGCTACCTGGAACTGTTCTGTACACAGAATGTATACTGACCACACCCCAGAGACATCATTTCCTGCTTGTGTGATTGGCTCACCAATTTTCCCAGAAGTCTGCCTAAGATACAAGTCAGATTTCTGGCATCCCCTGCAACAAAAATGTCATTTTTTTTTGTGAGATACTCCCAATAGGAGCACTTCTAAAGGGATGCAGACCCAGCAACTTTCCTTATTAGAGCCCTGTAGTTGCCACAGCTGATAGATATATAATTATGAAACCACTGCCAATTGACCCACTCAGCACAGAGGAGCAAACCGTGATTTATTCAGAATAACAGTAGGTAGGAATCTGCAACAAAGCTTGTTGAAATCTCTGCAATGTACATCACCCATAGGGGAATGTTTTTTTTTTTTTTTTTTTTTCTCCTCAACAAAAGTGAAGTTACGCTTTAAATCGGAGGCGTTTTGAGATGGAATATGACTGGAAAGTTTGCAGACCAGATCAATGTTACAGTCACTGGATAGTCCAAATTAAAGAGGGAAAGATTGCTATGTTATAGGAAATATATAATTTTTTTTGCCTTCGCCCCCTAATATTTGAGGAAAGGCCTTTCAAAGAATGAAATGGAAACTCTATTAGTAATGGTGATGCAAACTATCTGAGAATATTCTATCTGAGAATATTCATCTCTAGACGTTTGGTCATGTGAGGCCCAATGTTTGGCTGTCCAAAACCTGTAGTGGGTGTTTGAGCATGGAAGTTAACCCTTAACAGTCTCAGGTAGTCTCTTAGGTAGTAGCCGGGTACCTGTCTCTGGCAGGTTTCCACTCTCACATCGCTGAAATTGCCTAGACGATCCCAGTGGAATTTCTTCACCTCCTGGCCGCAACCTCCTGGGACATGTCCCAGGTCCCAGGAGGTTGCGGGACCACTCAGAGTGCAGCATGGCTACGCTGGTCAGGAAGTGGTTAAAACTAAAGTCTGCAATAGTTGCCTCCACTCCAACAGTACAGTGCCCACGAGCTCCAGTGCTGGCATCTTCTGCCTAGGCTTCTTCCAGGTGCTTGGCCTTTGACTGTCTTGGCTAGCACAGGATGATGCAAGTGCAGGAGTTCAGTCATTCCAGCACACAGGCCTACTGCCAGAATGTAAGTTGAGCTGATATTGTGCAGTTTAGTCTCCATTTAAAGGGGGATACAAACGTGCAAGTCTGTTTAGTTTATTGGAGGGGATACAAACGTGCAAGTCTGTTTAGTTTATTGGAGAAGAGACATTACATGTATCTCCTGCGATAAAGAGCCAGGCTGCTTGCATTTTTTTTAAATGTTGACTTTAGTTCCTGTTTAACATTTCATTGGCTCTCCCAGAACTGGGAGTGACATGTTAGACAATCTGGATTCTGTAGTAGGATGGGCTCCTGATGGCGTTAGCAGCCAATCGCAATGCCACAATTAGGAACCTTTCCTATTGGCTGTGGGCTTCAGGCATGCTTAGGCAGCCCATAGATGGGTGTGTTGAAAGGAAAAATAACTGACCTGATTCCCCCTTCTCCACATTCAGTGTAGATGGGGAAATTCTCCCTGATGAATCTTTGTATTCGGACGCCAGGAAGACTTTCCCGCCGTCAGAATACACTAATCAGTATTGCAGGCTATAGCCCACAGTGCTGATCAAGTGGGAAAAATCTAACAGGGCAGTTGTACAGAAGCTGATTGGTAGATCAACTTCTTCTGTACAACCTCTGCCGATACATGGATTGAAATTCGGCCGGTCCATGCTGAACTAGCTGAATTTCTGTATGGCCAGCTTTTAGTCTGCATTCAAACTATCTGCCCACACATACACTGAATAAAAAGTGTTCCTTTATTTTTTTTGAGCAGAGTATAGCATCAAGTCAATTAAACTCCTGGGATTAGGATCTGGTTAGTTAAGTAGCAGAGCTGGTTGTTAATCAGTTTCAACTACTTTGGTGTTAATGAAATTAACAGGGGCACTAGATGGGCAACAATAAAACAACTTTCAAAACAGGAATGGTTTTACAGGTGGAGGCCACTGAAATTCTTTTTCCTTTTTTTTTTTTTTTTGCTGACTGTTTTTCATTAGTTTTTCATTTGGGCTAGGGTCAGTGTCATTACTGGTAGCATGAGGCGATACCTGGACCCTATAGAGCAGTGTTTTTCAACTCAGGTCCTCAGGGAACACTAACAGGCCAGGTTTGCAAGAAAACTGAAATACATCCCAGGTGATATTATTTGCTGCTCAGTGATTGCAGTATTCTAGTCTGCATCTCCCCAAGGTAATACTTAAAATCTGGCCTGTTGTGTGCCCTGAGGACCGGAGTTGGGAAACATTGCTATAGAGCAGTGATGGCAAAACTTGGCACTGCAGATTTTTTTTGGAACTAAATCTCCTATGATGCTCAACTACATTTCAGAGCGCATGAGCATCTTGCAAATGTAGTTCCAAAACATCTGGGGTGCCAAGGTTCGCCATCACTGCTATAGAGGTTGCACAGGCAGTCCCAAATCCTCCATGATGGCAATCCATGATCAATGCGTGCCATTGCCAGAAGGGTTGCGGTGTCTCCCACCACAGTCTCAAGAGCATGGAGGAGATTCAAGGAGACGGGCAGTTATTCTAGGAGAGCGGGACAGGGCTGTAGAAGGACCTTAACTCAGCAGGACCGGTATCTGCTCCTTTGTGCAAGGAGGAACAGGCTGGGCACTGCCAGAGCCCTACAAAATGACCTCCAGCAGGCCACTGGTGTGAATGTCTCTCACCAAACAATTTAATACAGACTTCAGGATGGTGGCCTGGGGGCTCAGCGTCCTCTAGCAGGCCCTGTGCTCACTGCCTGGCACCGTGGTGCTTGATTGGCATTTGCTATTGAACATCAGAATTGGCAGTTCTGCCACTGGCGCCCTGTGCTTTTCACAGATGAGAGCAGGTTCACCCTGAGCACGCGTAACTGATGAGCAAGGATCTGGAGAAGCCATGGAGAACATTATGCTGCCTGTAGCATTGTTCAGCATGACTGGTTTGGAGTTGGGTCAGTGATGGTCTGAGGAGGCATATTCTTGGAGGGACACACAGACTTCTACAGGCTAGACAATGGCACCCTGTCTGCCGTTGGGTATTAGGATGAAATCCCTCGACCCATTGTCAGACCCTATGCTGGTGCAGTGGGTCCTGGGTTCCTCCTGGTGCACGACATGGCCCGGCCTCATGTGGA
Organism: Pelophylax lessonae; assembly: GCF_965119305.1. Lineage (NCBI taxonomy): Eukaryota > Metazoa > Chordata > Amphibia > Anura > Ranidae > Pelophylax > Pelophylax lessonae. The sequence goes on along the minus strand of NC_138769.1, from coordinate 209,760,487 downwards.
GAGAGTATGCAGCCAGTTCCTGGAGGATGAAGGAATTGATATTGAATGGCTCTCCTGACCTAAATCCAATAGAACACCTCTGGGACATTGTTACGGTCCATCTGATGCCACTAGGTTGCACCTCAGTCTGTTCAGGGGCTCAATGATGCCCTGGTACAGATCTGGGAGGAAATACCCCAGTACACCATTTGTCTCAAAAGGAGCATGCGCTGACATTGTCAGGCATGTATACAAGCACGTGGGGGCCATACAAATTACTGAGTACCATTTTGAGTTGCTGCAATGAAATTTCAACAAAATGGACTAGCCTGCTGCATCTTTTTTTCACTTTGATTTTTGGGGTGTCTTTGAGTTCAGCCCTCTGTAGGTTGATCATTTTTATTTCCATTAAACGATGTGGCATCCTTTCATTCCTAACACATTACCCAGTCCATAGCAGTATAGATCAGTGGTTCTCAAATCCGGTCCTCGGGACCCACCAACAGACCAGGTTTGCAAGATAACTAAATTACATCACAGGTGATCTCATTTGCTTCTCAGTGATTGCAGTATTCTAGTCTGCATCCCCCAAGGTAATACTTAAAATCTGGCCTGTTAGTGGGTCCCGAGGACCGGATTTGAGAACCACTGGTATAGATATCCAGCATGAGATTTTTCCACATTGAGATCTGATGTGTTTTCAAAGTGTTCTTTAATTTTTTTTGAGCAGTGTAGTTAACCTATATTTGACATAGTGTCAGGTAATAGTAGGTTCTTGGAGGGTTTTGATCTTCTAAAAACTGATCCCTGCCTTACTGTTCTAAAAGCTGAAGGCTATGAAAACCAATCCCCATGCATATGTAATGATGGATATATGAAATGGCTTGGAAAATGTTCTGAATATAAATGGGCAGTACAGTGCACAACAGGTATGCACCGACGTGGAAAGACAGTGAAGCTTGATGACTTGGCTTCATGACTGCCGAGTTTGAAGTATTTTGCAACTAATGGATTTGGTTATACATGTTAGAGAACAGATTAGTGTTGGTAATCCTAGCGATATTTGGTAAAGCTGAAGTTTTAGCCTTTAAAGAAAAAAAAAAAAAAAAAAAAAAGATATAGCTTTTATTGAGCTAACTTACTAATGAAGGATGTCCCATGTCATGCAGGCAGCTGGATCCTGGAGAAATCTTCACTCTTAAGGATCCCTCAACTTTATCCTATCTTTGAACTTCCTGCGCTGTCAGGGTTAAGAGTAGGGCTGCAACTAACTGTTATCTTCATAATCGATTAGTTGGTTGATTATTTCGATTAATCAACTAACCTTTAAAAAAAAAAAAAAAAAAAAAAAAGTGCGGTGTATAAGTCAAGTCATAGGCAAGTGGCTTGATAAATGCTACCTGGCCATACAAAAACAATGTTGAACATTGGTTCGATTTTCAAATCGTTAGTGGGGTCAAATCGACATTCGTTTTCGACCACAGTGACGGGGAGATTTGAAAGAGAAGAATAGTAAACTTCTTGGTCAAAGGAATTTTCAGACTGTGGTTTTTGTTCAGAAATTACATTCAGTTTTTAACCCCCTCCCATCCGCGCTACAAGCCTATATATGGCTGCAGCGCGGACTTGAATTTTCGGGAGGCCTTTTTTAAACGGCCTTCAGTGACACGCCCCCCCCCCCGCGCGCTGCGGGGAGAATCTGTGTCGGCCATGTCCCTTGGACACGGCCGATCACAGATCGTGGTGAATGGCCAATCACAGCGGCCATTCACCACGTGATGAAGCCGTGATGAAGCACGTGATGTAAACATATGAGATCATCTCTCATCACCGGCGCTCCTTCCTCACACAGAGCCTGCAGTGTGAGGAAGGAGGGGGAGCCGACAGCCGCTGGGGACACACAGGAATGTAATCAGGGCACTGATCACCAGTGCCCTGATTACTAAAGGTAAAAAAAAACACACACATTGCCCCGCCATCAGTGCCCCCATCAATGCCCACAATCAGTGCCCATAGTGCTGCCAGTCAGTGCCTGCTCATCTAGGCACTGATGAGCACTGACTGGCAGCACTATGGGCACTGAGTGTGGGCACTGATGGTGCCGCCCATCAGTGTCCATCAGTGCCACCCGTCAGTGTCCATCAGTGCCATCCGCCAGTGCCCATCAGTGCCGCCCGTCAGTGCCACCTCTCAGTGCCTATCAGTGCCGCCTATCAGTGCTCATCAGTGCGGCATATTAGTACCTCCTCATCAGTGCCCATAAGTGCCACCTCATCAGTGCCCATAAGTGCCACCTCATCAGTGCCCATAAGTGCCACCTCATCAGTGCCCATCAGTGCAGCCTATCAGTGCCCATCAGTGCAGCCTCATCAGCGCACATCAGTGAGGGAGAAAAATTTATTTTCAAAATTTACTCTTTTTTTGTAAAAAATAAAAAACCCAGAGGTGATTAAACACCACCAAAAGAAAGCTCTATTTGTGTGAAAAAAATGATAAAAATTTCATATGGGTACAGTGTAGCATGACCGCGCAATTGTCATTCAAAGTGTGCGAGCGCTGAAAGCTGAAAATTGGCCTGGATGGGAAGGGTGTTTAAGTGCACAGAAGGCAAGTGGTTAAATGTGAAATTTTCAAACGACATTCAGCGAATGTACAAAGATTTTTTGTATGAATATTCCCGTCCAGCATAAGGCTCGTGTTACACCTATGCAGTTTGCCTTTCATGCTTTTTGCTGGGTTTTTGCATTTTTTGAATGCTTTTTTTTTTTTTTTTTTTTTTTTGCAGCATGTTTGGTGTGCTTTTCAAATGGGCGCCTTCTATTGTAATTCAGTAGAAACGCACCAAAAACGCATGGAGGGAGCATTTTTGGAGTCATAGGACACTTTTTCTCTTTAAAAAGATGCTGGTTAAGATGGATGCACCCACCCGCATCCTTAACGACCAGTAAAAAGCTACACATTTGCCCCCTGTCCCTCCATGATCTGTGCAATATTCAGACCGATCGCTCACATGTCGCCTGAGCCAGCTTTCCTGCCCAATTCCTGCCCAAGCTGTTCTCTGCGGTCCCACCCAGTTTTTTTCTAACTCCCCCTCTGCAGTGTTCTGTGTAATGACATTGCTAAAGATGGCGGACTCTGCACTGTGCTGCACCGTTGGCCGGACGACTCCTGCCGAGAGGAGCGTGGTGACCACCATGGAGGTACAGGATGGCACTGTTATCTACTTCTTGTTAAGGATGCCTGCGGGTTCTGGCTCCTTAAAACCCATCCACAGGCATTGCTAACCAATGAATAACTGGTTTGTAAGGAGCTAGAACCAGACGGCATCCTTAACAAGCTATTCAAGGCATATGCGCTGCTGCAACGCACTTAAAACTCTACACATTTTAGAAGCGCTGCTATGTGGAAGCAGCATCACTGTAGTGGCAAAGCAGCCAAAGTCAAGGATTAGAAAAAATCCCTTTCAGGTGAACTATTTACATTGCAAGCATTTTAGGGTTTGTTCACACCACACACAGAGCGTGTTGTGTGCGATTTGTTATAATAGACACCAGTCTAGATGAGGGATTTAGAAAAACACGGTTTACATGCCCTTCCTACTCAGTAATGGCCAATACATGGTCTGTAAATGTATTTATCATTATTTGAAATTTGGGCAGATGTCAGTAGTTGCAATCAACCTCAGCGGTTTCAGTACATAGTGCCTGCAGACACTCCCTCGCTGTCCTGCATTGATCTGTCAGTAAGGGGAACTGGAGGGAATTAGAAATTTAAAGCCTTGGAATTCACAGCGTGCTTGTGTGTGTATATTGTTGGAAATGATAAAAACAAGAGGAGGCAGCTATTCACAGTGCATTGGCTGGAATAATGATGTATAAGAGGATATAAATGTTCTTGCATTAAGAAAATCAACAGCATGTAAAGAAGTAAATGTGATGTTTGCTGCACATTCTTTTATATAATCGCTGTATTGTGAACTTGACCTGCTCCCTGGAAAATGTAACTACAAATTTACCAGACTAAAGCTGGCCATACGTTTTTGTCTGGTTGCTGATGAACTGGCTAAAACTGGCTTTGTGGGTGGCTCTGTTTGCACCTTTTTATCTGATCTAGTTTGATTTGAAAAATTGAAAGAGCCGGGCAGAAAGTTGATGGCTAAAGAGTGGCTGAATGGTCGGCTTAAAGTGGTTCTGAAGGCAGAAGGGTTTAATTTATTTATTTTTTATACAAAACCATCTGTGTGCAGCAGCCCCCCCCAATAATACTTACCTGAGCCCCATCTCGATCCAGCGATGTTGTCTGAGAGCCTGGGCTGTCTGGGACTGTCCATTGGCACCCGCTGCTGTCAGTCAGTGAGCCAATGAGGCGAGAGAGGGCGAGGCCGAGCCGTGGCTTCGTGTCTGAAGCTGCTTGCTGTGGGGGCACTCGGCAGAAGGGAGGGGCAAGGAGCGATGGTGAGGGACCTGGGAAGAGGAGGACTCTAATTAAACAAGACTTTAATATCGCTTTAAGGAAGAATAACTAACCTTTATTCATCGGTGAAGAAAAAGTTCATGTAGTGTAGTACTCTTTTAAAGTGTTACTAAACCCACAACAGTAAAATCTGTCTATAGATGCAGAATAGCATGCTTGTTTTACTCACTGTAACTTAAGTGATTAATTTGCTGCATTGTGTAAAAGGGCTGTGCGATCGTGTATGCACAGATCCTCCCCCTCCAGCAATATCACTCTGGACAAGTCCAGATAAGCACAGTAAGTGTAGCTGCACATGCCCAGTTTGGTCTCTCTTGCTCAGAGAACACTAAAGGGTTTTAGCTGAGCTATTCAGGTCACATGGTATTAACATTCGGGATCCACCGAAATGAAAATTCTGGGCCAAAACAGAAACCAAAAATTCAGGATGCCCTTGGCCAAAAACCGAAAATGACTTTTTTTTCCCCCAAATGATTTTAAAATGGAGCAGGGGCATACGCCAGAAACGGGTAGCGACGTACACCTATAGCTGCCACCCTGTCGCAGTATATATACTGTGATGGGTTGGCAAGTGGTTAATTTAATTGCCAATGGTATTTGTATCATGCAGCATGAGGGGGTTAATTTATTGCCACTGGTCACTGATACATTAGTGACCGACCAGTGGCAGTTAATTAACCCCTTTGTGCTGGATTAGTGGCACCATTGTCAGTGTTAACACTGGTTGCACTGATACTGGTTGCACTAATGCAGCAGTGGCAATACATTAACCCCCTCATGCTGCATAATACAAATACCATTGGTAATTAACTTTGCCTCAGCTTCCCCCCCCCCCCCCCAAAGAGTTAATGATAGCAATCTGCTTAGTGCTTACTTGTGGGATGTACTCGTTTTCTCCTGCACGCCGGCTTCTCCATGTCACAGGCAGGCGAACTCTCTGCGCCTCTCCTCTCGGGTCCTCCTTTTAAAAAATCCCGCCTCTGGCCGGCGGCCGGCCTCTCAGTGATGTCACTACTACATGACTATATGAACTAACACATCGGGTGGGCGAGCGGCCGCTAATAGCTGTAACGAAGTGCGCTGACAGGAAGTGAAGGGCTCACTTCGTTTACAGCTATTAGCGCCCGCCCGCCCGATGTGTTAGTTCATATACACTTTACCTGCGCTGTGCCCCCCTTCCTCGCGGCGGCCATTAGTTTTCTGCATCTTTGACCCGTTTTCGGGCGAAATAGGATAGGCCTAATTTCGGCTGAATATTTCGGTTGCCGAAATTTTGGTGCACCGCTAATTCACACATTTTGGCGTGTATACAGATCCTAAATGACAGCTCAGTCTCTCCCTCCCTCCTTCCCAACCAGTAATTAAAAAAGAACACAGTGGGTGGGATGTCACATCTTGATGGATGATTTCTGTTTTTACTTGGGAGGGTACATTGGATCAGCACAGGGCCAATCAGCACTGTCCAGACATGTTCAGACAGAGAATTAAGGGTCTTGAAGGCTGATAGGAAAATCGTGAGAGAAATGAAAACTCCTACAAACTATTAGCACTCACTGATACAAGTCGCAAGATTGCTCTAATTGCTATATACAGCTGATGAGAAAAGGTATTTATCAGTTTTATATTTACTAAAATAATTGCATTTCCATCTTATGTGTACTGTGGGAGACCAGATATAGTGAATGCAGGATCTGGGTTTAGTAGCACTTTTAGTAATTGTAAAGGAAAACATTTTATAAAACAAAAAAACATGTTATACTTACCTGCTGTGTGCAGTGGTTTTTCAGAGCAGCCCCGATCCTCCTCTGTTCCCCCCGCCGTCACTCTGGGCTCCTCCCCCTTGCCGAGTGCCCCCATGGCAAGCCGCTTCCTGCGGGGGCACTCGAGCGTACTTGCTCCTGAGCCGGCTTTCTGCGCCCATAAGACAAAGCGAGCGCGGCTCACCCTTGCCCACTGCCCCTACCTCACTGGCTGTAATTGACAGGAGAGACAGACCTGGGAGAGCCTCGGGTCTCGTGCACATTACTGGATTGAGATCAGGCTAAGGTAAGTTTTGTGGAGTTAGCACTTTATTCGACAATTGTGCATTCGTGCAACACTGTACCCAAAACAAAAAATGTATATTCTTTATTTTATTTTTTTCCACACAAAATAGAGCTTTTTTTTGGTGGCATTTGATCACCTTTTGTGGGTTTTCTTTTTTTTTGCATTATAAAAAAGACTGACCATTTTGAAAAAACAAAAAATATTTCCTTTTCATTCATTGACAGACACAGCTCTTGATATTCATAACCATTGGGTTATACTGCCCCCTCCAGGCGTAGGACACTAGGCAGAAAAGAATTCTGGCTATAACCATGGGCAGTCCCAGAGGGTATACTCCCTCTCGCTGCTATAACGACTGTTTTTTTTTTTCCTGCCTAGTTAGGAGTAAGGACCTATTTCCCTGCTGGGATCTTTGGACCTGGCAACATTTTTTATATAGAAAATTTTTTTGATCCTGAGATTTTTTCCTGTGAGATCTACCATCAACTGCCAGACTAGGCAATCTACGGGCCATGGGCTGGATAATCTAGATCCTGTGGTCACCCCAGTCTGGCTAGTGAGCACACGCAGAGCTCAGCTCCGCTCTAGGTCAGCTGCGACAAAGCCCCACTGGACGGGGCTGGCCTGCGAGTTAAAAGCCTTGTGAGGTCGCATACGACTGGGTCTCGGCCCGAGTCGCAGCATGCTTTCTGGCCGACAGCTCCCCATTTCGATGAAAAGGGGTTCTGTCTGGAGCGGTGCCCATCTGGTTCCTGGTATTGGGAGTAGCTGTCCCCCCCCCCCCCCCCTCACCCGCTGGAGGGTTTTGGGGAAGATGTGGACCTCTCCTTGGGATAGTCGTACCCCCTGGTTCCCCTCCTTCCCTCATCCTTCCCTCCCTCCACGCTGGGGCTATTTTGGTGGTCTGCCCACTTTCCTGGTATGGGGGGGGGGGCGGTAACTGGTGATGGGGGCTGGGGGGGGGGGGTGGTGCGCCGCCTGCAAACGGACGATCGATTGTGCGGAGGGGGGGGTGGTACCTAGTGTGGGCTCCTACCCAGATAAGTCACCCGTACGGAGGGTGATGGCGTTTTTTTTAAAATTGATCATCCACCCCAATTCCTGAAGGGTCTGAACCGTAATTGAGAGGTCGCCCAACAGATCCGAGAGAGCCTGCTCGTAACAGGAGATCGTCCAGATATCCCAAAATCGCAATCCCTCTCTGACGTAGCAAGGCCAACCCCGGGTGCCAAGACCTTGGTAAAAACTCTGGGCGCAGAGGCGAGACCAAAGGGTAACTCCACAAATTGAAAATGCTCCTTTGCCACCGCCAAGCGGCGGAATCGCTGGTGTCCCTCGAAGATGGGGACATGCAAATATACATCTTTGATATCGATGGAGGCCAGAAAATCCACCTGATTCAAAGACTCCACCACCGACCGAATGGACTCCATTCGAAACTTCTGCACCCGCACAAAGCGGTTCAGAGCCTTGAGATCCAGGATTGGACGCAACTTGTCCTCCTTTCTGGGCACTGGTGAACAGGTTTGAATAGAAACCTTGAAAGCGTTCCTGCGGAGGAACCAGCGCAATCACTCATTGAGCAAGGAGATCCTGCACAGCCTCTCCCAGAGATCTTTCAAACGATCCGGAGACGGGGGAAGATTTGATTGAAAGAACCTGTCCGCTGGCCGGGACTGAAATGCGATCTTGTCCCCGGAACAAATCAGTTTGTGAACCCACTTGTCTTGAACAATGGAAATCCAGGGTTCCTGAAAAAAGCGCAGACGTCCCACCCACCCCAGAAAGAGGTGAGGGCGCCCCTTCATGCTGAAGAGGACTTGTCCGCAGAACTGGACTGACTGGTCTTGGGCTTGCCCCAGGGCTTATTAGTCCCTCCAGAAGCTCTGAACGACTTGCCTTTTTTCTTTCCCTCCGGAGGCACAAAAAAACATCTATGAGCAGTGAAGGAAAGTCTCCGCTTATTATGGGGTGCTTTACCTTTGGTGGATTGAGGAAGAAGAGTACTATTCCCACCAGTCAGATCCTTGAACAACTCATCCAGCAAGTCGCCAAATAATCGTTCTCCCAGAAAAGGAAGGCCTTGGAAGCCTGGTCAGCCGACCAGCTCTTCAGCCAAACCATGCGTCTCAAGGCAATCCCCACAGCCGACACTCTGGCAACCAGGGGAGCCGCATCATACAGGAACACCAGGGCCTGGGCCATCTGGTAGATAAGTTCTATTGGCTCCGGGGGGAACTGTGTCAAGATCCAAGTTCCCTTTCAGAACCTTCACCCATTCCGTAACAGTCTGTGACACCAAAAAAAACACACAAAAACCGGTTTCAAGATAGAACCCGCCTACACATGAAGATGGCGGGAAAGGGATTCCACCCGCCTGTCCACCGGGTCTATAAAAAATGGAAAATCTTCCACAGTCACTATATTAGATTTTTTCAACCTGGAAACAGGATGATCTACCTTAGGCGGTACCGTCTAACCGGTTAGAAACCGTCTCAGCAAAGGGATAACGGCATTTAAAGCACTTAGGCATTACTAGCACGTGCTTGATTGGTCATTAACAATATCATGAAAATTCTCAGGACAAGGGAAAACCTTGCCCGATTTTTGGGTCTTGCGGGAGCCAAAAGACACCTGTGTCCCTGCCGGCGTGGGCTCATCTGCCATTTTCAAAGTTTGAATCAGAGGACCCCACCAATGATGGTGAAGGCAGCGGCCGTTTGCAGCTAGTAACCTTTTTCATAACCAAATCGACCTTGGTCGCCAGGCTTTCCATTGCTGCTGCAATTGCGGCGAGCGACTGTGATCCAGAAGGTCTGGTATTCGCACTAAAGGGGGGTCTGAGGATGAAATCCCTACCTAGGACTCCATAGTAATTCAACAGAAAAAAAAGTAGTGATGTCATTTTAAAAGCGCCGATCACGGTCCGGACTGTGAGTCCCCTTTAAATATACACAGATAACAAAGTGCGCAGAGATATGCCACAAAGACCCCAGTATTTTACCACCTTCAGAAAAAACCCTCCTTAGTCGGTCTGTGCAGCAGGAAAGTGAGACACAGGATATGACATCAGCCTGATGTATGAAAGGTCACGCTGCCTATGTAGCTCCATAGGACTACACAAAAATGACTGCAAATGCAAATCTATGGGAAGCACAGGTATGGCTGCCCCATACAAGTTAATGGGGGAAAAAAAGTTCTATTGCCCACACTAAAGATAGCAGGCACCATGTGGTCAGGAACCCCCAATATGAAGGCCACAAGGGATCTACAACCAGATCTGGCAGGAAAAGGTACGGGGGGCAGGGTAGCTTGACAGGCCAGTGGGATCTTTAAGGAAGTCTAGGTCCCATTATCCCCAGGAGAGGGTCCACGTCTCCCCCAAGACCACCAAGGGACAAGGGGGGGCTGCATTTACTCACCATACCATGGATCGGGTAGGCTCCGCTCCGGACAGACCACCTCCCACCAGGAGTGGGGATGCTGCCAGCCGAGGGGTACGCTGCCATTCAGGGCATTCCAGGTCGTTGCATTCCAGCGAGACATTCACTCGCAGGCACATCCCCATCCAAAAAGGGGCTCTGTCGTGGCGAGGCCTAGTGCAGGACTAAAACCTGCTCCCGCTCGTAGGCCAGGCTGGGAGACTTAAAGGATCTAGATTATCCAGTGCGAAACCTCAGCCGGCATTGCTTGTAGATTACCAGGAGGATCCCCCTGAACGCTAACTAGCAAAGTGAGTGAGTAAAGGGAAAAACTGAGACCGAAGTCCCAGCAGGAAATCTATGTCCTACTCCTTCACTAGACAGAAAAAAAACTGGTTTGCAGGAGCAGGGTGTGTGGGGTCATGCCTATAGGGACAGCCCCGTGGGTGTGGTGAATTGCTTTTTTTTCCTGCCTAGTACTACTTATCCATTGGGTTATGCTGCCCCCTGCAGGAGAAGTATGAGAGCTTCGTCTGTCAATCAACGATAGAGAAAATTAGGGATGCACTGAAATGAAAATTCTGGGCCGAAACCAAAAATGCAGGATGCCCTTGGCCGAAAACCGAAACCGAAAATTACTTTTTTCCCCCAAATTATTTTAAAAAAGAACAGGGGCATACGCCACAAACAGGCAGAGACATACACCTGTAGTCCAAGCAATAAATACAGTATTAAAGTCCAATAAAAAAACGGTCAGATGAGAATTTCCAATAGTGCAGTAGTGGTGTCACCCTCCGTGCTAGTGCAATATAGTGTAGGCAATTCAAACTCACCGTAAGGTGTTGACCCCCAATACCTTACGGCAAGTGGGTCAGTAGAGGTTAGTAATAGATGTCCAGCGGGGTCCCATCCGTCCACATCCGGGTGGTCCTGGGTTTCTCCTTCCAGCCAATCAGCGGCCTCCCCTCTACCTGTGCACCCAGATAACGTTGTCTGTGCACAGCGCCGTGTGTGCAGTGTACAATTCTCCAATGTACTCTGATGACCCAATAGACCACCCACCACAGATACTTTATTATTTTCTAGACATGTGCTGTTGGTAATATCTGGTTAATTTAATTACCAATGGCATTTGTATTATGCAGCATGAGGGGGTTAATGTATTGCCACTGCTGGTCACTGATGCATTAGTGACCAACCAGTGGCAGTTAATTAACCCCTTTGTGTTGCATTAGTGCAACCAGTATCAGTGTTAATTAACACTGGTTGCACTGACACTGGTTGCACTAATGCAGCACAAATGGGTTAAATAACTGCAACTGGTCGGTCACTAATGCATCAGTGACCAGCAGTGGCAATACATTAACCCCTCATACTGCATAATACTAATACCAATGGTAACCTTGCCTTATTAATAAGCCCATTTTCGGCCGAAAATTTCGGTTGCCGAAATTTCGGTGCACCACTAGAGAAAATATATCTATATTTTTTTATTTTTTCAAAATTTGTCGCTCTTTTTTTGTTTATAGCGCAAAAAAGGAAATACCGCAGAGGTGATCAAATGCCACCAAAAGGGAGCTCTATTTGTGGGGAAAAAAAGGACATCAATTTCATTTGGGTACAGCGTCGCACGACCATGCAATTGTCTCTTAAAGCAACGCAGTGCCGAATTGCAAAAAATGGCCTGGTCATTGAGGGGGTAAAACCTTCTGGAGCTGAAGTGGTTAAAAACCCAGCTGACTTTACAACTCTTAAATTCCACTTGACAATAAGGTGAACTACTTTTATCAGCTGGAACTTTTTAGTTTTCACCTGTACCCAGTGTTTCCCATGTTTGTATGATGCACACAAGCTTGGCATGGTATATACAGCAGAATTTTGGGATTTTATGCAGAGACTGTATATTATCTCAATTCAAGATGTCTGTACTTTAAGGACTTTGCACTTCAGGGACTGGTTCTTAGATGTTACTTTTTTAGTTTGTTTAAATTTATTCAATAAATAACAACAATCAATTTATTTAGTGTCCATTCACACTACCGCGACTTGTCAGGCGACTGGTCAGCCTGACAAGTCGCGGTCTATTGTGTGCTACAGGAGCCGTTCTAATAGGAGCGACTCAAGTCGCTCCGACTTAGAAAAAGGTCCCTGTACTACTTCGGGGCGACATCGGAGCGACTTGCATAGACATTCAATATATGAAGTCCATGCAAGTCGCGCCGAAGTCGCAGTGAACGCGACTTCACAGGTTGCCCCCGAAGTCGTGCCACGTTAGTGTGAACCGGCGCTTATACTTTTATTTGTTTTTACTTATGTAGTAATATTATTACCACCCCACTACCCAGTCTTCCTAGGCAATAGGTATCCATAAACGGTATGGGCAAATACTTTAGAAAAGTATCAGTACTCGGTGTTAAAAAGAAAAAAAAGAAAAATGGTATCGGTGCATCCCTAGTTATTGTGAGTATTATCAGTTTCTTTTAAATAAGAAAAATATGTGCCAAATGAAACCTGTTGATATCCACTGCAGACCTCCCCATTCTGAACTCTCATTGTCTGATGATCGTGTTCGGCCATCTGCAATATGCAGATCAGGTGTTCTTATGTGTTCTTATTTCACTCGCGGCATACTTGCTCTGACTAGATGAATTTTCCAACAAGAAGGGTCACTGGGGGTTTATTGCTTATTTTTCTTGGCAAATCTTGTTAGTTATTCCACCCTTTTCAGATGTATTGATTAGTAATGGTTTAATTTTTTATTTTACATTTGATAAGGGATACAATTTCTTTCACTATTAAGGACTGACAGAACTAGGTAAAAGGTTTTCGGAAAATCTTTCTCCACTTAATGCTTTCGCCAGCTGCAAGAATGACAGGCTCATGTAAATTATCCTGGCCAATCATGATCGTGTTCCAGGAGTTACTGTAGTGCAATGCCTAAAGGGTAGATGAGACTCACTGGTTTTCTTGTTGAGTTCCACCTGTAAGAAGTACTCATTTATGTGGATAGGTGCCAGCTTGGTAGGTGTCGGAGCAGGTTCTGCCTCAAATGGGTGAATTATTAATTCTATAAAACATTCCCTGCACACAAACCTGAAGCCTCCTATGCAATCCAGGCTTTCAGCAAGTTCATAAATGAAGCAGTTTGTTGACCTGAGCAAGTATGTATATATATATATATATATATATATATATATATATATATATATATATATATATATATATATATATATATATATATATATATATATACCTGCTGGTCATAATCACCCTCCTAAACTTTAAATATGTGCCGCACATATATTTTAAAGACTTCTACGTAACAATAAGCATTTTTGGGAGAGCAGTACAATGCACATCAGTGCTGAAAAGTTTGTTGAGGTGCCATTCTGAATTGCACCAATGAAGCGTGGTGTAAATAGGCGCTCAAAGTTCACATTGGAGGCAACAAAATCACAGCTCTTCGCTTATCTTCTTTATGCAGAGAGAAGGATCTTGGTAGACTTCTAATATAAAAACACAAGATGCTTGTAAGCTCTTAGAATCCAACAGGCACATTTTAACTAATCTGGGCTCCCCTCCATGGTTCTGGTGTTCCAGTAAGTAAATTTGTAAAAAATGGTGGTTCCCAAGGACTCTTCTTTTAAAACATTTCTCTAATCCTAGAACAGTTTTGTAGCAGCCCTTGTCTTCAGGGAACTAGAGACATGGAAACGAGTGAGGTCAGTTCAGAAAATGCTGAGCAGAGATAGTCTGAGACCACGTTATATCGATATATGCAGAGGAAATTGAAAGCATTATTTGGTTTTCTCATGGGAAAACATTGCTTAAGCCTTAAAGTTCACGCAGCAATGTAAAGTGATCCTACACACCCTTCTACTGATCTTTTGTTAATGGATTCCAGCAGGATGCTTCAATGAATTGATACTCAGAAGTCACTGCATCACTAACGGTCTTTCTGAATTAATAACTATTCTTCAGGTTTTTGTCTTTTTTTTTTTTTTTTAAACTTCTCTTTGTTAGAAATACCATTTTCTCTTACGTCCTCCGACAGTCGCCGCCTCTTCATATTCGTCACATATGGGGTATTAGACTTTGCTCCGAAGGAGTAGCTAGGCAACAGAATATGTTAACAATAAAACTTTAACATATCCCACCCTCAAGGGGTGGTCCCCTCAGTCAATACCCTCCTACTTCCTGCAACCATATCTCAGTTTTAATGTCTAGCTTGTCAGGAGTGGCTGGCTCTCTCTGTGCTGGGACTTTTTGTCCCAGACTCTTTCTTCTTTTTGATATTTTGTTTGAGTTTTCTCTCTGCCTTTACTTAGCTGTTATTTTTGTCAGCATTAGTTAGTTCTTCGGACGAAGAGGATCATGCGGACTGGGTCTCGGGCTGATCCCCCTGGTCGCAGGTCGTGGGTCAGTGGCTTCCCAGTCTGCCATCGAGCGTTCAGCCAGGTATCGCTCCTGGCACAGTGAACGACCCATCCCTGTTCGGTGCAGGGATGATTGGTGAGGTGGCTACCTCACCGGACGCTGTGCGGTTTCTGAACCGCCATTGTGTGCGTCTTGAATTGCGACTCTCCCTGCCTCATGTGCAGCGGCTTGTTCGCCTGTGCGGGTTCCCCACGCCATGTGAGGTAAGTGTATCTATGTGGGGACCTGTCTGTCTGGGGGGGGTCTCAGTCTGGGACTGTGTAACCTGCCTTTAATCACACTGCTTGTCTCCCTATCTCTCGGTTGCATGCTGTGGGCTGCAAGGGGGGGGGGGAGCTGTATGACACTGAGTATGTCAGGCTGGGCAGTGTGAGGAGCTGTGTGCTGTGGGGCATGTTTTTAATGGCATGTTGGGGCATATACAGCGATCGCTGCGGCGATCTGACATGTATCCATATAATGGGTTAATATTGTGTGTGATTTTATGCACTGTGGAGCGGCGATTTCGGCGCCAAACGACGCCATTTTACCGGCGCCCGCTCCGGCCGCATGGTTTACATGCACGGCGGCCATTTTCTTGTAGCCTCCATAGGCTTACATAGAGCGCCCTGGCAGCATCACTTCCTCTCTCCTGGAAGTACCGATCGAGGCAGCAGCAGCAGCGGAGTCTCCTCAGGTTTTATCCTTCTATTCCTGTGTTCCATTGCCTGTATTCAGTCTGTATATTCCCTGTGGGGGTCTCATTGTGCCTGAGTGTGGTGCGGTGGGCTGCGCTTGCCGCGCTTGCTGTAAGGGGGCAGTTAACCCTTGGTTGTCTGGCATACAGGGGCAATGGATTCTCAGGAGGGCAAGTTTCCCACAGTATTGGTGGAAAGCCAGGGGACCGCTGTTTCCCCCCCAGGGGGGGATTTAGCCACTATTGTGGCTGGCCTTGCTGCACAGGTGCAAATGCTGGTGGCTGCTCAATCTACTGAACGGCCCAGAGTTGCTCTGTCCTCTGATTCTGAGGGTGAAGGTGATGGGGCTGTTCTGGCGGGGACCTCCCTATCGGGGTCCCGCTCCTCTCTTGATCTAGTGGGGTCTGAGGTAGAGGCTGAAGTTGAGGGGGTTGATAATTCTCCCCCTGGCTCGCCTGAAGAGCTTGCAATCATGGATGAGTTGATTGCTTCCATTAAGCAGACGCTACGTTTGCAGGACGAGGTGTGTCCCCCAGCTGCCTTGGCGGCTTATGGGACGCAGAGAAAACGCAGGACGCCGCAGGTTTTTCCCTGCAATGCTGATTTTCAGCGCGCTGTTAAGGACCAATGGCGCGATTTGCGCAAGCCTTTTGCGGTGCCAAGTAAATTTAAGCTGCGTTATCCTTTCTCGCCTGCCACTGATGAACGGTGGTGTGTGCCTCCGCCGGTGGATCATGCTATTGCGGTTTTGAACAAAGCCACTGCGATCCCTGCAGAGGGATCCCCTGTTTTCCGTGATGCCACGGATAGGAGACTGGAGTCTCTTGCCCGTCATACTTATTCTGTTACGGGTTCTATGCTTAAGGCTCTGTTTGCTTCTCTCATGGCGGCCCAGGCGATCGCAAGTTGGACGCAGATGCTTAGGCGCGTCCTAGTGGCCGATTCGGCCTCGGCGGCGACCCTGGATATGGTGGATCAGATCCACCAGGGTGTCATGTATCTGTGTGATGCGGACCTGGACCTGATTCCGTTGGCCGCGCGTGTGCACAGCGTGGCGGTGTTGTCTCGCCGCCTGGTTTGGTTGAAATGTTGGTCGGTGGACCAATCTTCACGTAAAACCTTAGCCAATCTGCCTTATGATGGGTCTCGCCTTTTTGGGGAGTCCCTGGATGTGTTGATTAAGGGGATTACCGGGGGTAAGAGCACTCTCTTGCCCCATTTCCCCAAGGCTAAGGGGGCTTCTGGGAAGAAGCATGCTCAGTTTCGGCCCCCTCAGGGGTCCTTTCGTGCCTTTCGGCCGCACTACAAGGGCAAACCGTTCAAGGGCCAAGGCTCTCAGAAGAAGCCCTGGTCTGGGAAACAGAAGTCCGGTCAATCCGGACCTGCGGCCCATAACAGTTCGGCCTGAAGGGGCGCCCTCACCCAGTTTTGGGGTGGGGGGACGCTTGCTCGGTTTTCTTCAGCCCTGGTTGGCCCGTGTGAGGGACAGATGGGTTCTGGAAATCGTTCGATCTGGTTACAAGATCGAGTTTCTCTCTCGGCCGGAGAGCAGATTTTTTCCCTCAAATCTTCAACTGTCTCCAGAGCGCCTGCGGGACCTGCACCTGGCGGTGCGGGACCTGAGGGCTCAGGGAGTGGTGGTTCCGGTGCCTCATCGGGACAGATTTCGGGGGTTTTATTCCAATCTGTTCACCGTGCCCAGAAAGGAGGGCAAGGTTCGTCCGATTCTGGACTTGAAAGCTCTGAACCGCTCTGTGCGAGTTCGCAAGTTCCGCATGGAATCCCTGCGCTCGGTGGTGGCTGCCCTGGTTCCGGGGGAATTCATGGCCTCCATCGATTTGAAGGATGCGTACCTTCACATCCCCATATTCGAGGGTCATCAGAAGTACCTTCGATTTGCCATTGCGGAGGATCACTACCAGTTTGTGGCGTTGCCCTTTGGGCTCGCCTCGGCTCCGCGGGTCTTCACCAAGGTGCTTGCACCGGTTCTGGCATTATTGAGAGCCCAGGGCATTTCTGTCCTGGGGTATCTGGACGACATTCTGGTTCGGTCTGCGACCAGACAGGGTCTGGAGAAGGACCTGTCTGTCACAATGCAAACTCTGCAGGAGTTCGGTTGGACGATAAATGTTCCAAAGTCGACACTGAGTCCGTCGGTTCGTCTCCCCTATCTGGGAATGATACTGGACTCGGTGCAGGCGAAGGTCTTCCTGCCGGAAGACAAACTCAGGACTCTTCAGGAGGAAGTCAGGTCCCTCAGGGACGTTCCACACTCGTCTCTGCGGACGGGTATGAGATGTCTGGGATTGATGGTCTCGGCCTTCGAGGCGATTCCTTTCGCGCAGTTTCACACGCGGGGTCTCCAAGCGGAGATCCTGTCCAGGTGGGACGGGCGACCTCAATCTCTGGATCTTCAGATCTCGTTGAGTCATCGCACCAGGGAAAACCTTCTGTGGTGGCTCCAGTCCCCGTTGGTGTCCGGGGGCAAGTCTTTTCGTCCGATCTCGTGGACGATAATCACCACGGATGCCAGCCTGTCGGGCTGGGGTGGTGTTCTGGGCGTTCTGTCCGCCCAGGGGACCTGGTCGGAGGGGGAGTCTTCCCTTCCGATCAACATTCTGGAATTGCGTGCGATAAGGCTCTGTCTTCATCGCTGGACGGACCGGCTGCAGGGCTGCCCGGTTCGGGTGCAGACGGACAATGCCACGGCGGTGGCCTACATCAACCACCAAGGGGGCACCAGGAGTGCCCGAGCGGCTCGAGAAGTGGCCGACATTCTGTCTTGGGCCGAGACTCATGTCCCGGCGATAACGGCGGTTCACATTCCGGGAGTGGAGAACTGGCAGGCGGACTATCTGAGTCGCCAGACCCTGGATCAGGGGGAATGGTCTCTCCACCCGGCTGTCTTCCAGATGTTGTGCGCGGAGTGGGGTCTTCCAGATGTGGACCTGTTCGCGTCTCGCCTCAACTACAAGGTGAAGAGGTTCGTGGCAAGGACGCGCGACCCTCGGGCAGACGCGTCGGACGCGTTAGTGGCCCCGTGGCATCAGTACAGGCTGATGTACGCGTTTCCACCGATTCAGTTGCTGTCCAGGTTCCTTCGCAGGTTGCACTCGGAACGCAGCACGGTGATTCTTGTGGCACCGGACTGGCCTCGCCGGTCCTGGTACGCAGACCTCGTGAATCTGGCGGTCGACGCTCCTTGGCGTCTGCCTCTTCGAGACGATCTACTGTCTCAAGGACCGATTTACCATCCTGCTTTACAGTCGCTGGCTTTGACGGCCTGGCTGTTGAGACCGAGGTCCTGAAGGAGAAGGGTCTCTCTCCAGAGGTCGTTCATACTTTGATCAACGCGAGGAAGTCTTCCTCGGGGAAGGTTTATTACCGTACTTGGAAGGCCTATTTTGCCTGGTGTGAGTCCAGGGGGTTTTCACCCCGCACGTACTCGGTTTCCCGTGTGCTGTCTTTCCTTCAGACGGGTGTCGATCAGCGTTTGGCGCTGGCTACGATTAAGGGTCAGGTGTCGGCGCTGGCCGTTCTGTTTCAACGTCCCGTGGCTTCCAACTCCTTGGTTGGCACTTTTATTCAGGGTGTGCGGCATCTGGTTCCTCCTAGGAGGGATCCTTTGCCCCCTTGGGACTTGAATCTAGTTCTGTCTGTGTTACAACGTGCTCCTTTTGAACAGATCAGGGAGATCTCGTTGTCTATGTTGTCCAAAAAAAGTCGCCTTTTTGGTGGCGATCACTTCGGCTCGCAGAGTGTCGGAACTGGCGGCTTTGTCCTGCAAGTCTCCGTACCTGGTTGTTCATTTGGATAAGGTGGTCTTGCGACCTAATCCTTCTTTTCTACCGAAACGAGTTTCGGAATTCCATCTTAACGAGGATATTGTTTTGCCTTCGTTGTGCACGAAGCCTAAACATCCAAAGGAGGTGAGATTGCACTCTCTGGATGTTGTTCGGGCGATAAGGGTTTACCTTAAATCGACTGAGTCTTTTCGTAAGACTGACTCCTTGTTTGTTCTTCCAGAGGGTCCTCGGAAGGGCATGGCGGCTTCCGCCTCTACCATTGCCAAATGGATCAGGCAGACCATTGAACAGGCCTATGCCTTGCAGGGGAAGGTTCCCCCTGTGCCTGTGAAGGCGCACTCTACTAGATCACTGAGTACGTCTTGGGCCTGCCGTCATGGGGCTTCTGTAGCCCAGGTGTGTAAGGCGGCGACTTGGTCGACCGTACACACTTTCACAAAATTCTACAAAGTAGATGTTCAGGCATCGGCGGATGCTTCCTTTGGCCGCAAGGTTCTTAGTGCGGCTGTTCCATAGGGTCCCTTATTGGGGACTCCTGGCTGTTGGGATAGCTTTTTTGTATCCCCTGGTTTTTTTGTCTTTTCCTGGGTTGTTGCTCCTGTTGAGCACTTATTTTTGCTGTTGCCCAGCTGGTTTCCTTCCTTTGGTAAGGTTCC
Organism: Pelophylax lessonae; assembly: GCF_965119305.1. Lineage (NCBI taxonomy): Eukaryota > Metazoa > Chordata > Amphibia > Anura > Ranidae > Pelophylax > Pelophylax lessonae. The sequence goes on along the minus strand of NC_138769.1, from coordinate 209,740,991 downwards.
TTTCTTTGATGTGGAGACTGCGTTGCCTTTCGGCGCGGATGCGTTTCCCACCCCTCATGTTTGCACTGCTTTGGGACGTCCCCATATGTGACGAATATGAAGAGGCGGCGACTGTCGGAGGACGTAAGAGAAAACGGAATTTTTGTAAAATCTTACCTGTAAAATTCCTTTCTCTGAGTCCTCCGACAGTCGCCGCCCCCGCCCCTCTTTTGGGGTTTGAATGTATACTCTACTGCTATTCCACTAAAACTGAGATATGGTTGCAGGAAGTAGGAGGGTATTGACTGAGGGGACCACCCCTTGAGGGTGGGATATGTTAAAGTTTTATTGTTAACATATTCTGTTGCCTAGCTACTCCTTCGGAGCAAAGTCTAATACCCCATATGTGACGAATATGAAGAGGCGGCGACTGTCGGAGGACTCAGAGAAAGGAATTTTACAGGTAAGATTTTACAAAAATTCCGTTTTTCCGATTTATCAGGGATTTTTTTGTGTAATGTTAGTGTTACTAAACCCACAACAGTAAAATCAGTCTGTATATGTGGTAAAGTATGCTTGTTACTCAATGTGAAACCTAAAGGGTTATTCCTCCACATTGTGTAAAAAGGCTGCTTGATCCTGTCTTTTGACCCTCCCCTTCTTCGACTGTCCCTAGTCCATATCCTGATAGTGCAGAGCCTTTGGAGTCACTCTGCACATGCGCAGTATGGTTTGTATTGCTAGAGTTTTTTTTTCCTCCGGAGGATGCATGTGATCAGCACAGGGCCAATCAGCACTGTCCAGACAGGGCCAGGGGTTCTTCTCCTCCTGCAACTTAACTAGACACTGATAGAATTCACAAGACTTCTATATACTGCTGATGAGAAAGGGTATTTAGCAGATTATATTTACTAAAAATAATTGCATTTCTATGTACTGTAGGAGACCAGATATATAATGAATGCAGGTTTCGGTCTTTAGTAACTTCTTCTTTAGTAACAACTTCCATACCGGGCCTTTTTTGGCACTCCTATCCTACATGTAAAAATAATAATTTCTCTTTCTTTCATTGATGGACACAGCTCCTAATATTTATAACCATTGGGTTATACTGCCCCCTAGATGAGTAGGACACTAGGCAGAAAATAATCCTAGCTACACCCATGGGCAGTCCCAGGGGGTATACTCCCTCTCTTTGCTATAGTCACTCAGTTTTTTTTTCTGCCTAGTCAGGAGCAAGGACCTAGTCCCTTGCTGGGATCTTTGGTCCTGGTAAAATTTTTTAGATGGAACATTTTTTTGCTCCCTGAATTTTTTTCCTGTTAGATCTACAATGAACTGCCGGACTGGGTGACGGGTTGGATAATCTAGACCCAGTAGTCACCCCAGTCTTGCCAGCGAGTGCGCGCAGACCTCAGCTCTGCGATAGGTCAGCCACGACTTTGCCCCACTGGACAGTGGCTGACCTGCTAGTTAAATGCCTTGCCAGGTTGCATAAGACCGGGTCTCAGCCCGAGTCGCAGCGTTCCTCCTGGCTGGCAGCCCCCTCATTTTAATAAGGGTTTTGTCAGTAGCGGTGCCTGCCTGGTTCCTGGTATGGTGAGTAGCTGTCCCCCCCCTCTCCCCCTGGAGGGTTTTGGGGTGGACGTGGGCCCCTCCTTTGGACGGTCAGTGCCCCGGTTCCCTTTCTTCCCGCAGGCACCCCCCTTGCCATGTTCCTCATCCTGCCCCCCTTCCACGCTGGGGCTATCTGGCCAGTTTCCTGGTGGGGGCTCCTGCCACGGCCTCCTGTCCTGCCTAGATCTGTCCTTGAGGCCTGGTCTCCCTCCTGGGTCCCTGTAAGCCTCATAGTGCCGCCATTTTGTTGTAGCCTGTGTGTTTCTATACACGGCCGTCATGTTTGTGTAGTCCAGCGGCTATTTTCTTGTGGTTTGCCATTGGAAATCGTGGTGGCCATGACAGTGGAACCTTGTGAGCGGTGATTTCGATGGTGGGAGCCCCTCCTTATCCCCTGGTGCTGACTCCTGGATCATTTTACTTCCTGATCGCCTCACATGTAGTGTAGATTATCCTGGTGCTGCAGGTGCTTGTCTCTGTGAGTTTGGTTGGGTCCTCTCCCTGTCTGCTGTGGATCACTTGGTGCTTTGTGCTTGGTGACCGAGTGGTGCTGTCAGCACTGTGGGGGTTGTCCCTTAACAGTATTTTACACTTTTTGTGGGGTCCCTCTGGTGACTCATGGAGTCTTTGGAGCACATTTCCCCACCTGATCCCCTCTTTGAGGCTGCGGGGCCCTCCGGATCCCAACCAATCCATCAATGCACTGACGGCGATCCTGGAGTCCCTTGTGTCCTAGGTAGAGGTGGCTTGCGGATGACTGGATAGCCAAAATGCGCCCCTCGCCTCCCCTTGCTTTATAGGTCTCATCCGATCCTGAATCAGATTCGGCTGCCGCGGGTCACCCTGCTGGGTCTGCAACTATGTACTTAGAATCCTCAGATTAGTGAGGATGATTCCTCCACGTCTGCGACCGCGCACGAAAAGGCGCTGGTGGATGCACTGATTGTATCTGTGCCTGAGACCCTGAAGATGGAGGACACAGCTGAAGCTGCGACGGATGCACAGGTACCCTTTGGCACTCACAAGCCATCTAAAGCGGCAAAAGTGTTTCTTTTACCTGCCTATTTTGACAGAATTGTCGCTAAAGAGTAGGGGCGACCAAAGCTTCCGCGTGGGGTCCCTAAGTGCTTTACTAGGCATTACCCCTATGGTGGTGGACCCTCCGCTTTCCAGATTACTCAAGGCAACCATGATTCCGGTTGAAGTGTCCCCAGCCTTTAAGGATACGGCTGACGGGAAGGCGGAGGCTGTGGCCCACACTATGTACACTCTGGCTGGTTCGTCAATAAGGTTGGTATTCACCATTGTCCTAGTTTCGCTAACTCTAACCGAGTCGGCTAAGCTCCTGCACCGTGACCTGGAGGGGGGGGGGGGGGAACAGCTCTCTCCTGCCTTTGCTGAGCTGGTGAACCAGCTGGTCCAGGGGCTGCAGTTTATCTGTGATGCCTTTTTGGATGTGGCTCTCCTGATAGCTCGCCTCTCTGTTTCGGCGTGCTTTTTGGCTGAAGTGCTGGTCTGCGGATCAGACTTCAAAAATGGCATGACTGATCCTCTTTATTAAAAAGGAGATCACCTGTTTGGAGCTACCCTGGATGACCTTAATAGTCGTCTCACGGGGGGGAAGAGTACTTTTCTTCCGCAGGCTACTAAGGGCAAGGAACCTCGTCGTAGACTTGGGCCCTCCTTCTCGATGCATACGTTTTTGTTTTTTTTTGTCCCTCAGGGTTGTCTGACAAGGGCTCAAAGCCTTTCAGGGCTTCTTCTGGAGGAACGAAACTAACCTGATCTGGCAAGCCAAGATTTGGCTTCTCCAGACCCGGGGACAAGGCTCCTTCTGCATTAAGGTTTGCCCTCACTTGTATCGGGGGGGGGGGGGGGCATATTCACTGGTTTCCTAGCCTATGGACTTCCTTTGTGCAAGACAAGTGGGCCCACAAAGTCATTCGGTCCGGCTACCAGATCGAGTTTCGCTTTTGTCCCCTGGCAAGGTTTTTTCCTTCCAATTTGCGCCTGTCCCCAGACCGCTTCCGGGGGTCTGTTTGGGGCAGTACAAGACAGAACAGAAATTTGGCCTGGAGTACAATCAAGGGCCCAGGTGTCTGCTTTGGCCACACACTCCCTGGTGCGTACCTTTCTTCAGGGTGTCCGACATTTGGTTCCTCTGGCGCGGGCTCCGTTGCCACCTTGGGATCTTAATTTAGTGCTTTCAGCTTTACAGAAGCCTCCCTTTGAAAATATTCTGAAGATTCCCCTGCTTGCGCTGTCCCAGAAAGTGGCCTTTTTAGTAGCCATTACCTCTGCGAGCAGGGTTTCGGAACTGGCGGCGTTATCCTGTTGTTTACCTTACCTGGTGATTCACATTCCTTCCAAAGGTTGTCTCTGATTTTCATTTGAATGAAGACATTGTGTTGCTTTCCCTGTGTCCCAGACCTAAACATCCACAGGAAATTGCCCTGCATGCCTTGGATGTGGTCCGGGCAATTAGGGTGTTACTGGCAGCTACGGAGTCTTTCAGGAAATCAGACTTTGTGCTCACGGATGGACCTCATGGATGGACCTCAAAGGGTTGTCTGCTTCCTCTGCGACCATTTCCTGATGGATCAGACAGTGGTTCAGGCCTAGTCCATCAGGGGTCAGGTCCCTCTTTTCCCTGTCAATGGGGCGCTTAGTGCCTCCCTGGGCTTTCCGTCATCAGGCTTCAGTGACGCAGGTTTGCAAGGCAGCCACATGGTCGTTGGTGCACACTTTTACAAAGTTTTATAAAGTTGTTGTGTTGGCATCTGCGGATGCTTCTTTTGGCCGTAAGGTTTTGTAGACTGCTGTTAAAGGGGACCTGATCCCCTTTGAGGGCTTGTTTTTTTTCATGTGGGCTCCAGTTGTTTGGTTGAGCTCCTGTTGCCTGGTTGAATATTGTTTTTGGCCTTGGGGAATTTTTTTGTTACCACCACAGTTTAACACTGCTTTGGGCCGTCCCAATGGTTATAAATATCAGAAGCTGTGTCCGTCAATAAACGAAAGAAAAAGTGGATTTTTGACTTTCCTGTAAAATCCATATCTCTGATGATCATTGACGGACACAGCACCTACCCCTCTGTGGAGTTAGAATTCTCCTGACACTGCTTGTAACAAAACTGAGTGGCTATAGCAGAGAGAGGCAGTATACCCCATGGGACTGCCCATGGGTGTAGCCAGAATTTTTTACTGCCTAGTTATACTCCTGTAGGGGCAGTATAACCCAATGGTTATGAATATCAGGAGCTGTGTCCATCAGTGAACATCAGAGAAATGCTTTTATGGCAAGTCAAGTCACTTTTTTTGCTAGAAAAATCCCCAAACTTTTTTTTTTTTTTTTTTGCAAAAAAAAAAGTTAGCCCAATTTTTTTGTATAATGTGAAAGATGATCTTACGCTGAGTAAATAGATCCCGAACATGTCACGCTTCAAAATTGCGTACACTCGTAGAATGGCGCCGAACTTGGGCTAGAATTGTTGCTCTCACTCTAACGTTCCTGATGATGCCTCACGTGTGGTTTGAACGTCTAACGTATGTGGGAACGATGAACGTATACGTTAGCTTCTGTGTGCAAGCATGCAGGGATGGGGGTGCTTTAAAATTTTATTTTTACACTTTCCTTTTTCATTTTTTTTAATATATTTTTTGATCACGTATTCTTCTTACATCCCTTGTAATAAGAATGGGACATGGCAGGTCCTCTTTATGGAGAGTTGTGGGGTCTGTAAGTCCCCACATCTCTCCTTAAGGTTGGAAAGACTGAGATAAAAAAAACAAAAAAAAAAAAACGAACTTTCGTAGCCTTTCCAGCCCAGATCAGGGCAGTATTTTATAACTGCTAGGCCGGATGTGACGGGCCTGGGCCTCCGAGAGCCATAGAGACTGCCAGGGACCATCAAGCATGGGACGGCAGCAGGAAGGGGGGGGGGAAATGGAACGTGACATCACTGGTGCCCTTCCTTCAGAGCCCCGTGCCGTGACCGTCGGCTCCCGCGCGCGCAGGAGTGACGTCACCGCGGCTCTGGCCAATCAGATGGCTGGATGCTGCGATCCCGATAGAGATGCGATCCCGATAGAGGTAAGCGGGCGGCACGGCGGGGGATCGTTCTAAGGTAAGAATTTATATGCGATGCATACTAGCTCATTGTGTTTTTCAGGTTGAAAAAAAAAAAATAACATTTTTGGGTTTACAACCTCTTTAAAGTAATACTAAACTTTTTTTTGTTGCTTCGAAATAAGAAACATGTTATACTTTTGCACAGAGCAGCCCAGATACTCCTCTTCTTGGGTCCCTGTTTGGTGCTCCTGGCCTCTCCCTCCTGTTGAGTGCCCCTACAGCAAGCAGCTTCTCTATGGGGGGCACCCAAGCTGAGCCGCAGCTGTGTGTCCATTCAGACACAGAGCTGCTACTGGGCTCCGACCCCTCTCTCTCCTCATTGGCTCATTGACTTTGACAGCAGGGGGAGCCAATAGTGCTCCACTGCTATCTCAATGAGGAGGAAGAATCCCGGGTAGTCTAGTCTCTCCTGCAACATCGCTGGATAGAGAGGGGGCTGAGTGGGGCTGCTGCGCACAGGTTTTTTTCTTAAGGCATAGAATGCATTAAAATAAAAAAACACCTTTCTTTATGACCACTTTAAGTTATACATAAACCCTCAAAACAATCAAAGCGAATGTTCTAGTATACATTTCAAAAAGAGAAACTGCTTTTTTTTTTCTTTTTTTCCCTCAAATTTCAATGTTAAGTTGGGAAATATTTTCCTGCCTTCATAGAATGCATGAAGGTAAAAACCTTGAGCTTTTAGAACAACTTTAAAGCTGACACTGTACTGCTGTTTTGCAGAAATCAGTCCTGCCTTATAAGTTTAGTAGGGGCACATAACTTAGACAAGAACACGGAGTATCTGCCTCCACAGTAACATGCCGGGGGGTGGTGGAGAATATAGAATGAAGGTTGGAGAAAATGCTTTAAGTTGGCCATAGACGGCTCGAGTTCAGTAGAACCAGCCTGTCGGTTGTTTGTTTTTTTTAGTTTTTTTGATCACTGCCGATAGCTCTAGCTACAAGCAGTGATCATTGTATTCTGATTGCAGGGAACCTCCTGCTGTCAGAACACAATAGCACAGCGGGAGTGATTCCTCCATCAACTTTGACTGTGTTGATGGGTGAACCAAGCAGTTTTCATTCCTGCAACCCATGATTGCAGGAAAGAAAATTGCATAATGTATAGTCTGCCTTAGTCTGAAGAAATTAAACGCTTGGTACCTATCATAGCTCCCAATTGTTAAATTGCCCTTAAACCCCTACACGACCGCCCGCCGCAGATTTACTGCGGCAGGCAGCCACACCTGGGCGAACCGATGTAGCTCTACGTCGGTTGCGCGCAGACAGCTAGGGGGCGAGGAAGCCGGCGCATGTGCCAGGCGGCTCAGATTGCCGTCTGACACTCTCGATCGTTCCCCGCTGAGAAAGGATGGTCGGCTGTTGTCCTTCTCCCTGGGATGATCAGAGACAATGTGATCCTGCTATATAGGATCGCATGTCTCTATGGTCATCTCACAAGCCCCGCCCCCCCCCACAGTTAGAATCACTTCCCTAGGCTTACATTTACCCCTTGATCACCAACAGTATTAACCCCTTCCCTGCCAATGGCATTACAGTAACAGTGCATATATTTAGCACTGTAGTAATGTCACTGGTACCCCCAAAAGTGTCAATGTCGGGGTCCGATCTGTCTGCCGCAATGTCGCAGTCCCCCAAAATATCGCAGGTCGCCGTCATTACTAGTAAAAAATAAAAAGACAAATCTTTCCCGTAGTTAGTAGACGAGAGAACTTTTGTGCAAACCAATCAAAATACGCTTACTGCGATTTTTTTTATTTAATTTTTTATTTTTTTTTTATTTTTTTTTTTACCAAAAATATGTAGCAGAAAACAAATTGGCCTAAAATGTTAAAAAAAACTTTGATTTTTAAATTTTTATTTTTGGGAATGTCATAGCAGAATGTGAAAAATATATTTTTTTTTTTAAATTGTCGCTCTTTTTATGTTTTTATAGCGCAAAAAATAATCACACAGATGATCAAATGCCACCAAAAGAAAGCTCTATTTGTGGTTAAAAAAAAGGACGTAAATTTTGTTTGGGTACAGCGCCACACGACCACGCAATTGTCCGTTAAAGTAACAGTGCCGAATCGCAAAATAGGGCCTGGTCATTAAGGGGGCAAATCCTTCTGGTGCAGAAGTGGTTAATGGGTGTACCAAGCAGTTTTCTGTCCTGCAACCCATGGTTGCAGGAAAGAGAAAATTGCATAATGTATGGCCTGCCTTAGTCTGAAGAAATTAAACGCTTGGTACCTATCATAGCTCCCAATTGTTAAATTGCCCTTAAATCTTGCAAAATGGAACCCGATTAGGTTGCATTGATGACATTTTGAAAGCGGTGGATTTTTAAATTTTATTTTTAAGAAAACCCGAGGCATTGGCCTAAATCCTGGCACTGCACGCTAGATGCTATAACTTACGCCAATCAGAAAGCAATATCTGCGTGGATGAAGCTTTATTATGATTCCTTTTACATTAGTTCTTAAAAAGCCATCTGTTTTCTCTGCCTATTACAAGAGCAAACTTAAATAGCATTCTACATTACTCGGACACACTGCAATGAATTTAACTGCCAGTTTAAAATAGTATTGTTTATAATTTCACATTTTATTAAACACTCTTTAACAGATGCTGCAGAAAGTGTACCGGTCACACATTTCTCTTTTAGTCACGGCTATTTATAATAAGCCATCACACCAAGCTTTTATTGTCTTTCCTACTGTTATGACCATTTTTTATTGACTCATTCCAGCTTGGTAATGGGAGACATCACAAGCAGAAAAGACAAACTTCCAGCTGATTTATTGAGAGGCCTGTAAAGAGACAGACACAATGCCAGCAGTCTGGGTTCTGGTCTACCAAGACGAGCAGCCTGCATTCTTAATCACTACTGGATGAAAAAGCTAATGATGAATTTTTATCTGTGAATGGACTACACTGTAGTCATGTATTGTCACTTGTACTCTGCATTTACTTCTGCTAGGGTTAGCTGTTGTCTTATGTATACAGATAGTAGATGTGTTTTTAACCACTTTACCACCAGAGGATTTTGCTGTTTTCCGTCCAGGCCACTTTTTGCGATTCGGCGCTGTGCGAATTTAACTGACAATTGCGCGGTTGTGCGATGCCGTACCCAAACGAAATTTACGTCCTTTTTTTCCCACAAACAGAGCTTTCTTTTGGTGGTATTTGATCACCTGTGCGATTTTTTACTTTTTGCGCTATAAACAAAAAAAGAGCGTTTATTTTGAAAAAATAACAATATTTTTAACATTTTTTTTATATGAAATTCCCCCCCAAAAAATGTAAAAATCAAATTTTTTTAAAAATTTTTGGCCAGTTTGTTTTCTGCTTCCTATGTTTGGTAAAAAAAATCGCAATAAGCGTATTTTGATTGGTTTGCGCAAAAGTTATTGCGTTTACTAACTAAGGGAAAGATTTCTGTCATTTTTGGTGTTTTTTTTTTTTTTTTAACGCGTAATGGCGGTGATCTGCGATTTTTTTTTTTTCTTTTTTTTTTTTTTTTTTTGCGGGACTGCGACATTGCGGCGGACAGATCGGACCCTTGACTTACATTTTTGACACTTTTGGGGGTACCAGTGACATTACTGCAGTAATCAGTGCTATATATATGCACTGTTACTGTAAAAATGACACTGGCAGTGAAGGGGTTAATTTTATTGGAGAGGGAGGGGTTAATGTATGCCTGGTGCTTACTGACGTGTGGGGGGGGAGGTGACTTTGTGAGACAGGGACAGATCGGATGTCCAGCTTTGCTGAACACTCCGATCTGTCAGTCCCTGTCACTTAGGAGATCCGCCCGCTCTGGTTACACAAGCGGGCGGATCTCCTCACTCGATTCCCCGACGATCGGGGCAGAGCAGCGGCGATCGCCGCTGCTCCTCCCCTGGCCCGACTCCCGCTGTGAATGAAAACAGCGGGAGCGCGCCTCCGGCGGCGCCGCCTACAGGGGGAGGAGTCCAGCGACGTAGGTCTACGTCGCTGAACGGGATCGTGCCACTTTGCCGCAGTACGCTCAATGTGAGCGGTGGGCAAGTGGTTAATATTTGGTATAGTCCTACACTGTCAGAGTATGCTGGGGCAAGAGTTCCTTAAATTATTGAAATCCTTAATTAAACCTGTTTTTGTGTGCACCGCATACTTGATAAATATCCTATCTATCTATCTATCTATCTATCTATCTATCTATCTATCTATCTATCTATCTATCTATCTATCTATCTATCTATCTATCTATCTATCTATCTATCTATCTATCTATCTATCTATCTATCTATCTATCTATCTATCTATCTATCTATCTCAATAATTCAAGGAACTCTTGCCCCAGCATACTCTGGTATAGTCCTGTTTTTAATATTTGGTATAGTCCTACACGGTCAAATATTAAAAGTAAAGATTTCAATAATTCAAGGAATATATATAGAAATAAAGTTTACAAACTAACGGATCATTCAGATTCATAGCAGTAAGCTAGAAATAATTGAAATATAATGTGGAAATTAATATAATTTACATTCTAAGATAAACTTTAGCCACTTCAGCTCCAAAATGTTTTACCCCCTTAATGACCAGGCCATTTTTTTGCGATTCGGCAATGCGTTATTTTAAGGAAAAATTGCACGGTCGTGCGACGCTGTAACCAAATACAATTTGATGACCCCCCCCCCCCCCCCCCACAAATAGAGCTTGGTTTTGGTGGCATTTGATCACCTGTGCGGTTTTTAGATTTTGCGCTATATACAAGAGCAACAATTTTGAGAAAAACGCCATATTTTTTACTTTCTGCTATAAAACATTCCCAATAAAAAAATTTAAAAAATCCTAATTTTTTTATCAGTTTAGGCCAATTTGTTTTCTGCTACATATTTTTGGTAAATAAAATCCCAAAAGTGTATTTTAATTGGTTTGCGCAAAAGATATCGTAGCGTTTACAAATTACAGGATAGATTTTTGGAATTTTTATTTATTTTGTTTTTATTAGCAATGGGGGCGATCAGCGTTTTTTAGCGGGACTGCGACATTGCAGGTGACAGATTGAGCCCCTAACTGACATTTTTGACCCTTTTTGGGACCAGTGACATTGTCGTCATCAGTGCTGAATATTATGCACTGTTACTGTAAAAATGACACTGGCAGGGAAGGGGTTAACACTGGGGGTGATCAAAGGGGTGTAATATATGCCTATAGCCCCTTTCACACATGGGAGTCCATCGGCTGACTGTTTTTCTCAGCGGGGGATCGATCTGCCGATCCACGCTGAGCAAGCGGATGGCATCTCTAACTCCATAAAATCCATTTACGTTTTTGGTTGTAACATGATAAAACGTGGAAAAGGACAAGGGGTATGAATACTTTCTCAAGGTACTGTAGGTGAGCACAGATTTTCACCTGTCAGGAGAAACCGCATTTTACAGTATACCCGTGTGCTGTGATTGAACTTGCCTGTTCCTCATTTCAAAGCTTCATTTATATTGGCTGTTCATATAAGGATGAGCACTTGTTAGGTTCTATACGCTTATCAATCAGGATTTCTTTCCAGTGTAGACTATAAATATACTCCTCTGGTTCTGTGAGCTACAAACCTCCTTATGTGTGATGGGGACAAGGGCAGTCAGTGCTGTTTGATATGAAAAAACATTCTGGATGCAAATGTGAGTAGTTCTTCATGGTTGATCGGGAAAACCCCTTTAGATCGTTTCTTCCTATTACTCTTTTCTAGTGGTGAGCAAATACAACATCCATTCCATTTTATACTGGATGACTTGTTTTTTAATTTTTTTATCCTTGTGTGACATTTTTTATTTGACATATGTGAGTGATTCTTTCATACAGATCACTTCTGCCCTTTCTTTTTCTCTGTAAGATTTGGCTCCAACTACATAGGAAAAAAATGAAGTGACCATTCCGTGGAGAATTTCTAATGACTTGTACTGAAAAAAGGATAAGTTGGCATGCAGAATCCAAGACAAGCGCCTTGTGGTTCTCTCCCTTTGTGTTTTGATGAGAGTCGCTTCTCTCTTCACTGCCAGCAGCCATCTCAGTGTACAGACCCCTCATTGGAACTTTCCTGCCCTTCCCATTCCCTCCTTTATCCATTACGGACTGCCTGAGTATTACTGGCTATCTGTCTTGCGCCAATACCTTTTTTGTTTTATACAGAATGCAAGAGCGGGAGATTTCAACAGAAGGGTATTAAAACGGTAAAGCAAAACTTCACCCAAAAGGGGAAGTTCCATTCTCCCTCCCCCTTTTCCTTTTTTTTTTGTTGAGGGGGTGGCGGGTACCTAATTTTGACAGGTACCTGCTCCCCCACTTCAGGTCAGATTGCTGCTGCAATCTCATAAGTTCAGCCCCCCCCCCCTTCCCCTGCAGCCTTCTGGGATACATCACTGGTCCCAAATGACTGCGAAACCAATTGGAAATCCCAGACAACTTGCACATGCATAGTTAAAAGCTGGCTGTAAAGTGAAAGGAGTTGTAATGGCAGAAGGCTTTTTATCTTAATGCAATCTAGGCATTTAGATTAAAAAACCTTCTGTTTGTAGCAGGCTTCCCAGCACCCCCTAATACTTACCTGAACCCCTTCTCTATCCAGCGATGTCCACGAGCCTCTCGGCTGTCCAGGACTCTCCTGATTGACTGAGACAGAGCTGCTGCGCCATTGGCACCCACGGCTGTCAATTAAAGTCAGCTAGCCAATCCGGAGAGAGAGGGGGCAAGGCAGAATGGCAGCTCCATGTCTAAATGGACACAGGGAGCTGCGGCTCGGCTCAGGTGCCCCCATAGTAAGCTGTTTGCTGTGGGGGCCCTCAATTGAAGGGAGGGGCCAGGAGCTGCATAGAGGGAGAATGATTCGGGCTGCCCTGTGCTGTGCAAAACCAACTGCACAGAGGAGGTGAGTATAACATTTCTTCTTTTTAAAAAAAAAAAAAAAAAAATGCTTTACAATCACATGAACCCCCCCCCCCCCCCCATAGAGCTCATCATGCTTTTGGACTCAATGAGACCATTATTTTTTTTTATGAAGCACTCGTCCTGCCAATTATAGGAACTTACAGATATGGAGGGGGGCTGTATTTAAATGCCAGGACGGGGGCCATCCACTGAAATTAGAATGCCATGGCTCTATGTTCATGTGTTAACTGTGTCTGGCTGATAAACTTGTATGTAGCATTTTGAAAATGGTGCAAGTTTTAGGCCAGGTGGTGATCCTCTTCCAATGGTTTATTCTATAGGTCTCATAATTTATCTGGAGAAGGCTGGTAAACTTGTGGTTGCCTTGTGCTTCTGTTTTGTTCCCTGTAAATGTATTGAGACAATTGAGAACTTAGGGCAGCGTTTTTCAACCTGGGTGCCACCAGAGGTTGCCAGGGTTGCTGCGGCATCTTGGTTAAAAAAAGGCATTTAGCCCAGATCAAGCTCCCACTGCTACACTGAACTGTGCATTGGCACAACGGGAGCTCCATCAGGACAGTGAGTGCAGAGCAGAAGGAGAGGAAGGCGTCTTCCCAATCCAGACCTCTCCGTCTCCTCCGGCAGTGCAAATGCATGTACAGTACTGCAGTTGTCTTTATGTATGTACTTTACTTTTAATCTTGACCCCTAATCTGTATGTTCAGAACAGCTTTTTTTATGGCTTGTTCATAATGGTGGCAAGGAGTGTTGCTCCCCTGAAGAGCAATCCATGCTCAGATCACTTTTCAGAGGCTTTTGACAGGCAGTGAAGAAGCGGTGTATCACCTCCTCACTGCCTGTTTTAACTCCTGATGGGAGAAGATTTGGTATTCCGCTTTTTATGACTTTTCTTGTAAGAACAAGGTTCATTTAAGAAGGTGAGGGCACATCTTGTTGCACACCTGGGTGAAAGCTGCTATTATATTGGAAGGTTGCTTACTCAAGACACTGACCAACGGGGAAGCGTTTTTTTGCACCTTTCTTATATATTTTGTTTTTTTAGAATTTTCACATTTGGACTATTATTGGACTGGGTGTATGAATGTTTTTATATATTTCGAAGCACACCAACACCAGCACTTAGGCTGCATTCCCACCTCTACTTTTTGAATCGCGGACAGATTTGACACGATTCTGCTTGCGATTTTAAAGCGCCAAGGTGAGAATGACAAATCGCGGAATGATTGATCTCACTGCAATCGTGGCAACCCACATAGCGTGAAGCGTGTCACCCAAAAAGTAGCTCCTAAACTTTTTTGGGGTGACCAGCTTCACGCAAAACAGACTGCTGCGAGTGCAGCGTGATTTATCCTGGCCACTGTGATTTTAGGTGCCATTCAAATGTGCATTCTGTGATTTTATTTTTTTTTTTTGTAATTTACGCCTTGCGCTTTGAAATCATGGCAAAATATGCTAAGTTGTGAATGCAGCCAAATTTGAGTTGACAGAATATGGTTTTCCTCAAATAGGTTTAAGGTTTCAAGTGAATTTCATATTGATTTCACATTGCAAAATTTTTAACCATGTGGTATGCATTTTTATTTTTCATTTAATTTCATGTTTCATTCAGCCTCTAAGGTCAAACTATAAGGGTCCTTTCACACGGCACGGTCCGTTTTTTTTTTCTTCAGTTCAGTGACTTTTTTTTTTTTTTTTTAAACGGACACGGATGTCGCGTTTTTAAGGTCCGTTCCGTATGTCCGTTTTTCATCCATCCGTTTGCGGATGAAAAATAGACATAATGTATGTCTATGGGCTAGCGGATGACATCAGCTGACATCCATTTTTGCGTCCGTTCCGTCTTTAACCACTTAAGCCCCGGAATATTTTACCCTCTTCCTGACCAGGGTTTTTTTTTTGCATTTTTTTTTTTTTTTATACTGCGTGACTTTAACGGACAATTGCGCGGTCCTGCGACGCTGTACCTAAACGAATTTGACGTCCCTTTTTTTCCCCACAAACAGAGCTTTCTTTTGGTGGTATTTGATCACCTGTGCGATTTTTTTTTTTTTTTTTTTTTTTTGATCATACGCTATAAACAAAAAAAGAGCGTCAATTTTGCAAAAATAACAATATTTTTCACATTTTTTTTTTTATATGAAATTCCCCAAAAAAAAGTAAACAAAATTTTTTAACCTTTTCAGCCAATTTGTTTTATGCTGCATATGTTTGGTAAAAAAAAATCGCAAAAAGCGTATTTTGATTGGTTTGCGCAAAAGTTATCGCGTTTACTAACAAAGGGAAAGATTTTGGTCATTTTTGGTGTTTTTTTTTTTTTAACGAGTAATGGCGGCGATCTGCGTTTTTTTTTTTTTTTTTTGCAGGACTGCGACATTGCGGCGGACAGATCGGATCCTTGACTGACATTTTTGACACTTTTGGGGTTACCAGTGACATTACTACAGTAATCAGTGCTATACATATGCACTGTTACTGTAAAAATGACACTGGCAGGGAAGGGGTTAACTGTATTGGAGAGGGAGGGGTTAAGTGTGTCCTAGGGGCGTGTTTCTAACTGTGATGGGACATGGCTACTAGTGTAAAAACCGAGATCAAAGGTCCTACATAGAACCGTCTGATCTCCATTTTTACACAGGGGAGAATGACAGGCGGCTTTTACATTAGCCGCCTGCCTTTCTCCCTTCCCGGCGAACGATCGCGAATGACTGGCGGACATCGGGTCCGCCGGTCACACGCACTGACTTCTTAGGGAACGAGTCGGGGCGGGTGCGCGCTCACCAGCTATTGGCTCACAAGCCGGTGACAGGCTAGTGACGTACCGGTGCGTCACTTTGCCTGGCCGGGGCTGACCGGCGCATTATATGTACTTGCGGCGGTCGGCAAGTGGTTAAAACGGAAGAGAAATAGGGTTCTCTTCCGTCTCCAAAAATGGAACTTGAACGGACGAAAAATGGATGTCAGCGGATGGTTGTCCGCTAGCCCATAGACATACATTATGTTTGTTTTTCATCCGCAAATGGACATACGGAACGCCCGTGTGAAAGGACCCTTATACACATTCTATGATACATTGGGGGGAATTGGCTATATCTACAGACCTCTATAAAAAATTATAGTGAAGTGTAGGGAATTTGTTTTAAGAAAACATTTTCGATTCTGCTCCTTCTGATTTTTTTTTTCTTTGCTGCAGTGGAAAACAAATGACAATTTGACCCCGACTCATGATTGGAAAAACGATTGGACTTTCTTACAACATTATTTTCTAAGAATTTTGCCCATCTTTGGTCAGCTTAGGGGCTTGATCACACTTGACAAAATTCCTGTCTTCTAACAAACGCTCCTATAGCGTTAATGCACTTTAGTATGGGCATTAGACTGGGGTTTTACAAGCAATTAATGACCCTTTAAAAATGCTCCTCAAACACCCAATGTGTGGTTTTGACACGTTTTTACATTAAGGCACATTAAACTCGCTCCACAAATGCCTATTATTTTTATTTTATTTAAAGGGAAGTGACATTACAGAAAATAGTTTGAGATGTGGCTTGTCGTGGTGAATGTTTTCTGTGCTTACTGCATTAGCAGGGAAGGCAGCAGCATGGATTCTGTTTAATATGCTTTATCTCCTATTTGACGACCTGAAGAGGATGCTGATATATAAGCAATTGGCTGAGCCGTGGAAGAGAAGGGCCTCCAGGCGATAATTGGGTACATCCAATGGTGTTTCAGATATTCTAAAGGGCACTTTCATGCCCTGTATCATGATTTATGCACCAACCCTCACAGGTTGTCAGCCATCTTCAAGCAGCACAGAAGGAAGTGACTGCTCGCCTCTATCATTTACAGGGTGTTGCGGAACAATCTATTCCTCCTTTTAAACACACTGCAATTGCCTGCCAGTGACTTTTGTCAAGCGTTTCCAGACTAGACTTGAGGATTCAATTTTGAAGCATGGTGCTAACGCTTCATGTTTTGATAATGTGATCAGCACTGTGCGCTCTCCTTAGTTTCATTTGCATGGGCATTTGAGGAGTGTTAAAAAACGCCCCTCAATTGGCTGCTTTCAATGCCCGTGTGAACTTGGCGTAAGGCTGGGTTCACAATTAGAATGGATGTGGCTTACAGCACGGGTCCGGTGCATCCCCATTCTACATTTCAGGGACAAATCGGGCCGAATTTTTGCCTGAATTCAGACCTGAAACTGAGCCAAAGATGTACAGGACTCCTGTGCAACCCGCTCAGCAGCTGACCTGGAGATGTGTAAACTGGCTCCATTGAGAGCCGGTCACCATCTCCTGTCATGCGATTTGGATGCAGAGAAACCAGCATCCAATCCGCATAAGTGTGAACCCAGCCCAAGATTTCCCGTGTGTGTATGTGTTTTATTAAGAGTATTTTAACTCTATTTCTTTCAAGTCTTTTTATATTTGTATAGAGCAGGGCTTCCCAAACTTTTTTGGGCCGAGACCCACTTCTGAATACAGTTATTTTTCGGGACCCACTTGCTTGTAATTGAATATTGTAAAGCGCTACAGAATTTGTTGGCGCTATATAAATGCAAATAATAATAATGCATATTTTAAAGGGAGGGGGATGTTAAATTAAAAATATCAATTTACTACTTTTTAATTTATTATCGAATACACTTAATATATAAATAAATATAAGGCTACATGGCACTCACCCTCCCTCCTTTCCCAGCGGTCCACAGTGAAGGTGAAGCCCCTGTTTGCTCTCTCCAGGGCCCAGCACACCTCACCCAGAGTCTCCATGATGAGGAGCTCTATGTTGGTCTTGGTGTCCTGGCTCTTCTCCTTCAGATTCTCTACTGGGGTCACAGAAGCTGCCATGAACTCCTGACACCGACGGGCCACCTGGTCCTCCTATGACACCAAGGCTGCCCTTTCTGCCCGCTATAGCTGAGAAAATCCCGCTGCCAGTCTAGCCACCACCGCTGACGCCAGCAGGACTGAGGAGCTGGCTCTGCACCCCATGAACATATCCTACATACGTACGCATTGATGCAAGTATCCTCCTCGTGGGAAATGCAGACCAGCCTTTGTAAACTGCATGGGCGGGGTCCTGAATCCATCGCAATTTGAATCCTTTGGCTCTCTGTAATTTGCTCAGGCTCACACAGCACAATTTAAGCGTGCCTGCTCTCAGTGGGTCCCGACCCACAGTTTGGGAACTCCTGGTATAGAGGTATGCTATAATCCAGTAACTGAAATCGGAAATTGTAAAATAGGAAATTCAACAAGGATTCCTTTCATGGTAATCCAGGCAATAATGTAGAATTTGTGCTCACTATTACCACGCTATACTTTTTTTCCTTTTTACCATGTTTAATCATGAGAAAAGTTAATGCATATGGATTGCTGCATTGTGAGATGTCGGGAAACAAGCTGTCTATGGCTGTGTCTTTGGTTTTGGCCTGTTCACATTTTGTCTGTTTTCCTTCATGAAAACTCATAAGGTTTATTGCATGGCTGTGGACTTTAAGTAGAAATCCTAATCATCGGTTTGGTGCGGAGTGCTTTGGACTTTTTTAAATTAATCTGTTGTTGATTCAAGTATTTTTCTAAACTGTGAATTGTAAATAAAAGGTTTAAATAAAAAGTATTTGTCCAGGCTGTACACATTTTACCTATGGTTTTTCTAAATCTATGACCTCCTTTGATCATTGGCTCCATCTAGTGGCTAAAATGTGGTATATTTTCTAAATTAGGTATTTGAGGAAAAAAAAAAAGAAAATTGGCCACTAGATGGCGCTGACGTTTATATGAAGCCATAAAACTAGGAAATTCCTGGAAATTTGTGCAGCCTGGATGACTGCTTGGACATGGGGGTTGCAGCCATGCTTCTGAGTAGACCCAAATGGCCTACAGGTAAAATAATTTAATTAATGATCCTTTTACAAAGCTGCACAAATTTTGATCTACTGGGGCCCCTTGATTGCAAGGTCTAATTTCTGGAAAATGCGAACATAGCCTTTAAAGCATCAACTATGAAAAATGTTGCATACCCAACTTCATTGTCATTTCCCGGGAGTGTGCAGTGTTAGGGGCTTGCCATGCTGGGTGTCTATTTACGGTACTCTGTGCAACCTCATCTTTTATATTTTACTAGAAGAAAATAGTTTATCAAGCACAAATTTGGAGTAAAAAATAACTTACGTTTATTTTAGGGCACTCCAATGAAAAATACCACCATTGCCCTAATATTGTGACACACTTCCCAGCCACCTTAGAAAAAAAAAAAAAAAAAAAAAATTAATCCCATAATCCAGTGCTTGACAAATTTGCCTGAAATCTAGGAGCCAGCTAAAAAAGTTAGGAGCCAGTTTTTTTTTTTTTTTTTTTTTAAACTAACAACCAAGCTTTATTTAATAAGACGTATACTAAATTTACACATGAATACGACTAGAACCCCACTCTCCTCTATAGCGCAATTGGATGGAAACAGACTGTCTGTCTCTTTTCATCCGATGCCATCTGATCCGATCCACGGGGTGGATAGAAAATAGACCCACCATCCGTCTGTTTTTGGCAGACAGGATCAGATGGCGGCAGATTACCGCTACATAGAGGAGAATGAAGGTCCGATCAGGTCTGCCTGAAAAACTTACAGGCGGCCCTGATCAGACAGCCCGTGTGAAAGGGGCCATCGGTTGTGGCTGTGGAATGGCGATGAGGAAAAAAAAAAGATAGATTTTATATTATATATATATATATATATAATAAAAATATAATTTTTTTTAATAAGAATTGAAAAAAAAGAGAATTTTTTTTATTTTTTTTAATAATTAAAGTAAAAAAAAATTTTTTTTTTTTTTTAATTTAAAAAAATTAATAACCACACTCCCTATCCACTTACCTTTTTAAGCAAAGGTAACTGGACAGGGAGATGAAGCCTGCAAAAACTTCCCTCTCATCTCCTCTTAGGAAGGCGATGGGAATGCATTGACAGGCAGTGGAAACAGTCATTACTTCCGGCCACCACAAGAGGGCGCCAGTTTCCCAGCCTCTCATCTCACAAAAGAAGGCCGAAAAGCCGGGGCCTCAATTTTCGGACGGCGCGGAAGTCTGTGCACTTGGGGAGGAGGTGGGGGCGCAAAAGGGACAGGACACCTCCTGCAGGGCACCCCAGGCGCCAGGTCGCTAATTCTAGTCGCAATTGCGACCTGGCGCCCGGGGTTTGTCGAGCCCTGCCATAATCATTTGGTCATTAGCACTTTACTTTACAATTGTTCTGCTGATCATCCTTCCTGTCTGAGTTTACAAACATTTAGCCAGTCCTTTTGTGTGAATGGAATAAATGCTACTGATGTTTACACTTGTGATTTGGTTTATAGCCATCACAAAGTACAGAACCCTTCTAATTGGCTCTGTACATCATGCCTGATCTAAACTTTTTTGCACTGACAGCTGAGATGACAGCGATTGATGTGGGGGGCACTTGAGAAACATACACCCACTTCCCTGACCTTTTCTTTGTAATTTGGCAGTATGGAGGTGGTGAGATTTTCTGCTAGCTGTACTATATATGTAGATTGTATACTGTATATGGATTTTACTTGCTATTGTGTCAAAATTAGTCCCCATTTTTCCTGGCAGAAAAGAAAATGGTTTTTACTGATTTTTTTTTTTCCTCAAGAATTTCACTGTAGTTTGTAGAAGTGTTTTCAAGAAACATGAAATGCAGAATAAATGTTGCTTGTAGTGTAATCCTAGAACATCTGACTTCAGCTCACATACTATTTCCTGGCCTCTGCATGACTCCATTCCCCCCCACCGAGTGCAGTGTCTTTCTTTATGCTTAGATGTGTTCACAAGGCAAGGTTTGTTTTTATACAGTTTATAATCTGTAATTGAGAGATCACCTACTGCCCTCATGCAGAGTGGGTAGAGTTTCACTTTAAAAATTGATATGCCAGTAGATCTTTGGACATAATCTTCATTCTAAATGAGTACTTTGAAATCAAGCTTGTCCAAGCTCCTTGAAGGCTAACTACTTCTTTAGTATCCTGTTATTTATTACAGGTACTTGTATAGCAGCGCTTTATGTGTACAGTATATTGTACATTCACAGCAGTCCCTGCCCTCAAGGGACCTACAATCTAAGGTTACATCAGTATTTTGGGTGTAATATGTTGCCAAGCAGACCTTTGTTTCAAAAGGGGATGAACGGTTTCTGTAATTGCTTAAAATGTGTTTGCTGGAGTTCAACTTGAAAGTGGTTCTAAGAGTCCATTCAGACTAGCGCGACTTGTCAGGCGACTTGTCAGCCTGACAAGTCGCGCTTGGTCGCTCGCCATTGATTAGCACAGGACCCGTTCTAATAGGAGCGACACAAGTCGCTCCGACTTAGAAAAAGGGTCCTGTACTACTTCGGGGCGACTTGCATAGACTTCCATTATGTGAAGTCCCTGCAAGTCGCGCCCAAGTCGCGGTGCACAGATCATCCTCTTCCGCTCTCTGTGCTGAGACGGAGGTGTCAGATCTCTGCTGTCCTCTGAGGGAATCGGATGAGAACGGGCCACCTGTCCGTTCTCATCCGATCCACCAGACGGATGGAAAATAGGGTTTCCATCCGTTCGGATTTCATGGACCGGATCAGATTGGACATGTCTCCGTTGACATCCGATGCCCCATAGAGATGCATGGGGCATCCGTTCAGATCTGCCTGAAAAACTGACAGGCGGATCTGAACGGTCCGCGTGTGTGAAAGGGGCCTAAGGCTTTAGAACCACTTTATTTGTTGGTTCATCTAACATCATCCTTAGAACAATATTGCCCAAAGTTGTCCCTGTTGTTCCTCCACCCAGAGTGCAGACAACCTAAAGCAAGACATAGATTTTGCAACAGTCAGTGTTAATGAGGGGGGAATCTCTCGCTTTGCGCTATTGTTTTCTGACCCCAATCAGGTGCACTATCACTTTAAAAATTGTCACAAAGTCTAAAGAATAACAGATAAATTCAATAAAGTCCACCAAAGTGAAATAGAATTCTGAAAGTGCAATATTTACATTTATTCCAAATGATTACAGCCAAGAGAAAATCCCAAAAGGAGTCGGTGTTCTAAGAATATTAATGCCACCGGAGTTCACACCCTGCTTATGCCTGGTACACGCGGACTGAATATTGTCTGGTTTCGGCTGGTTCAACAGAAACCGGCCTATATTCGTTTTGTGTACAGCAGCCTGTCCGGCTTCGGTAGAGGGGGCATGACTGGAAAGCATCTGCCAATAGGCATCTGGTCAGCACTCACAACTAATGGCTGTGTGAGCACTGATTGGTGTGTCCTGGCAGGAGCAGTCCCCCTGTCAGAACACAATAGCTCAGTGGGGAGATCACTGTACTAAAATACATTGTTAGTACAGCGACATCATCCCCAGCTCCTCTGTTTTTTACACAAAAAACCTGTGTATTAGGCATTGCCAGAAAAATAGAATCTCAAATAAATAAGATCATATGAACTCAGGTGGCACACAGGCATACACCAAAGGATGCGACTCCAATCTGTCAGGCTTCTATGCCGACTTCCCTTTCACTTTATGGCTCCACTACAATGCTTCCTGTATTGCTTCTTATACACATCTAATGGGGTAAATATTTTACGAGTGAGTGCCGGGTCACACTTATGCAATGCGGGAAGACTGCGAATTCGCAGCCTGTTCCCGCATCGCAAACGCACCCTTGGCAGTTCACACTGCCATATGCGATACGCTGGGGGTGTCAATGAAATGTTAACGACACCCCCAGTTTGATCGCATATCGCAGTGAGATCTGACAGTTCGCACATGATCGGATCACACAAGTGTGAACCACTGTGCAATCCGATCCTGATGCGGCTGAAAAAAAGGGTCATGTGCGACTTTTGTGCGGGCGCAGTGCGAATTTAGCCATACAAAGTGTATGGCTGAATTCGCACCACACAGCCGATCGCATGTAATGAAGGAGCAGTGCGCTCCGATATTACATGCGATCGCCGCAGCCGCAAGAGTGTGAACTGGCACTCAACTCCTCCTAGTGCAACCCGTAAAAAAAACAAATACAATACATTTTGCTCTTGCATTCACATGTAAGGAATAAGTAAACCGCATTAACAGCATCAAATATGGTGCTGCCGGAACTTCCACCGGCATGCGCAATGTCACAGGATACAAGCTCTGCTCAGTATGTTTCTTCACAACTGTCATTGTCAGGGAAAGGAGGTTTTCCTGCTGTCAGAATGCAGTGATCACGCAAGAAAAAAGAAAATAAAAACTGGTTGTACTGAAGCCGATCGATAGATCAACTTCAGTACAACCAGCCTGCCCATAGATGGATCAAATCTCTGAATTTTGTTCCATTTATGGCCAGCCTTAGGCCCTGTTCACACCTGAGCATTTTTTTACAGCTCGTAAAACACTCCTCTGAAGTCTCAAAACACCCAACAAGCAAAATCGTATTCATTTCAATGGCACCTGTTCACATCTGAGCGTTGTCGTCTGAAGCAAAATGCCTGAAGCTCAAAATATGAGATTATCAGCGTTTTTGTTAGATTTCAATGCATGCCTCCAAACGCCTGAAAAAAGCCCCAAAAAAACACCTGAAAACGATCCGCTCAGGTGTGAATGGAGCCTAAGACAGGAAGTATTTTGTGATTTCCATGTACTGCTGCTCCAGTTTTGTTACCCCCCCCCCCCCCCCACCTCCAATTGTTCTTTGTTTAAACACCTCCTTGTTTATGGCCAATCATAACCATTTTTAAATAGGAACAATGTTATTTTTTTTTATAAATTGTACATTCTAGCAGTTAGAATTAGCTGTGAGCCCATTAAAATCGTCTGTGATCAGATGTTATGATATATGAAGTAAAAAATAAAAAAAGGCAAAAATGCTGTAGCGCAGTAAAAATGTATGAACAAGATATCGTAGACGTGCAGATGGGGTTGCCAAATCCAGAAAATATTTGATTGCCTAATAAATAAATCACAATCTAATTTGCATGAATATGCTCCTAATTCTTAGCTAATCCATTCATATGTGTTTTATAGTCTCAATTTGAATAATTTATGATGTTTATTTAATACCCGTTTCAAGGAAAAAATGTAGAATAAAACTGACATGCATGTTTTTTATCCAAATAAATAGGAGTATGATTTTTGCATATGGGAGAATTTCTTTGCTACATCTGCTTGCTTTTAAGCATAATAATACTGTTAAATGTTTTAATAACCTCAGCTTCTACTATTCAGGAAGTATTACTCATTTTAACCTGCTTCATAAAGGAACAATTCGAATCTATTCAATTTCCTGAAGTGGCAGTTTTATCCATAAATGATGTTCTAATTTGCTTTTGCTGTGTTATTTGTGTTAGGAAAATATATCCTATCCATTGTTTTCCTTATAAAATGCATAGCTTTTAGATGTAAAGAATATAAGGCTTTGTTTCACAGAAGCGAGCAGGAGGTGGTAAAACCGGGTTGGCCCGTGGTTTTACCTCCCGCCTAAACACTGGCATCCAGCTGCTCACAGCTGTACACATGCTGCGACCGTAATGTTATGCTTTGCGGCAAAAACGAAACCACGTGTCTTTTTTGGCAGGCATTAACTCCACCAAACATGACCAACGCAACCCCATGGGGTCGCAGCTATCTCCCCCAACCACAAGTATGCAATTGGGGCGCGGTAGTGCGGCATTCACAGGGGTAAATTGGGCAATGAGGAAGCACCATAAGACCTCCTCATGCTTGTCAAAGACCCTCCTAAAAAATGCGGATCACCTTTCAGAGGGCAGTGTGTGTGTGTGTGTGTGTGTGTGTGTTTAAATAAGCTCTTGCTCCTTTTTTTTTTAACACCTTTTTTTTGTTTTCTTTGTGTACAGGGGTCCATTCAGTGTTGTCCGAAGATGTATAAACCGAGAAACTGGACAGCAGTTTGCTGTGAAAATAGTCGATGTGGCAAAGTTTACATCAAGCCCTGGATTAAGCACAGAAGGTAATGATTTTAAATTATAGGTGCAACCTGTTAGCCATGCAATCTAATAACTGCACTTGTGACAGGAAGATCAGCCAGTTATTTACTGTTCAGCTTTCTTTTTTTACAGTTTTAAAGGTTTGACCTGGTTTTCTAATTTCCTGTTGAGTCTGACAGGTGACATTGAGACAAACAAGGTCATCTTGACATCCTAGATCCTAAAGATTGTTTATATACAATAGTTCTGTAATATGAGCTGGTCATATTACTGGTTAAAGGAGTTGTACAGTCAGGTTTTTTATCCTAATGCATTCTTTGCATTAAGATAAACCTTCTGGGTGTAGCTGCCCCCCAGCACCCCCTAATACTTACCTGAGGTTCTTCTCTTTCCAGCGATGTCCACCAGTCCCTTGGCCGCCGGGGACGCTCCCTCCTGATTGTCTGAGACACAGCAGCGTGCCATTGGCCCCTGCAGCTGTCAATAAAAGTCAGCCAATCAGGAGAGGGAGTGGGTGGGGCCGAATGGCAGCTCCCTTTCTGAATGGGTACATGGAGCTGCAAGTCGACTCAGGTGCCCCTATAGCAAACTGCTTCCCTTGGGGGCACTTGATAGGATGGAGGGGCCAGGAGCAGCAAAGAGGGACCTGAGAAGAAGAGGATCCAGGCTGCCCTGTGAAAAATCAACTGCACAGAGGAGGTTAGTTAAATGCAGTCCTGGAGTCTCTTGTGTCCTAGGTGGCGGTGGCTTTTGGGTGACGGGCTGGCATAAAGCGCCGCCTTCCCCTGCCTCATCTGTACTCTCTGGCTGGTTCAGCAACGAGGCCGGTATTCACCATTGCCCTAGTGCCGCAAACTCTAAACCAAGTGGGCTAAGCTCTTACGTTGTGAACTGGAGGGGGAACAGCTCCCCCTGCCTTTGCCAAGCTGGCAGACCAGCTGGTCCAGGGGCTGCAGTTTATCTGTGATGCCTCTTTGGATGCGCCTCCCCTGATGGCTTGCCTCTTGTTTTGGCGGTGGTCTTTTGATGTGTCTCTTCGCTCAAGTGTTGGTCTGCGGATCAGACTTCAAAAAAGGCTTTGACTGTTCTTCCTTTCCAAGGAGATCGCCTGTTTGAAGCTACTCTGGAAGACAAGACATCATTAAAGGTCTCACGGGAAGGGAAGAGTACTTTTCTTCCGCAGGCTACTAAGGGCAAGAAACCTCGTAGGAGACATGGGCCCTCCTTCTCAGCTCATACAAAGTTTTTTCGTCCCTCAGGTTCGACTGACAAGGGCTTGAAGCCTTTTAGGGCTTCCAAATGAACCTGGTCTGGCAAGATAAGATTGTGCTTTTCCAGACCCTTGGACAAGTCTCCTTCACCATGAAGGTGCGCCCTCACCCGTATGGGGGGTGGGGGGACGTCCTTGCTGGTTTCCGAACCTGTGGACTTCCCTAGTGCAAGACAAGTGGGTCCACAAAGTAATTCGGTCCGGCTGCAAGATCGAGTTTCGCTTTTGTCCCCCGGCAAGGTTTTTTCTTTCCGACTTGCGCCTGTCCCCAGACTGCTTACAGGGCCAGTTTGGGTCGGTTCAAGGGGTGATTGTCCCGGTTCCGACTTCGGAACGTTTTCAGGGTTTTTTTCTCAAACCTGTTCACAGTCCCCAGGAAGGAAGGCAAAGTGCGTCCAATCCTGAACCTCAAGGCGCTAAACTGGTTTGTGCGGGTACAGAAGTTCAGAATGGAGTTCATTCGTACGATGGTGGCATCCCTTCGTCGGGGGGATTTCCTCGCCTATATCGATATGTAGGATGCCTACCTTCACATTCCAATATGTGCCAGCATTTTCTCGGCTGTGCTTTGGGAGAGGAGCATTATGAGTTTGTAGCGTTACCTTTTGGTCTTGCTTCTGCTCCTCGGGTCTTTACAAAGTGTTAGCCCTGGTGCTAGCCTTGCTACACCAATGGGGGATCAGGGTACTGGGCTACTTGGACGATCTCCTTTTGCGAGCGGAGTCTGTCTGCTCTGGTGGATAACCTGGAGATCATAATACCAACTCTGTGGGAGTTCGGTTGGATTCTGAACCTTCAGAAGTCTGCTCTGGTTCCGTCCTCGAAGCTGGACTAATCTGGGCCTGACTCTGGACTCTGCCTTAGCCAGAGTGCTCTTTTCTCTGGACAATCTCCAAAAATTGCAGGCTGAAATTCGCCTCCTGCTGTCCAATAGATGGTCGTTCCTTCGGACTTGCATGTGGGTGCTGGGCCATTTGCACAGTTCCAAACGAGGTCCCCGCAAAGGAAGGTACTGACCAAATGGGACAAGACTTTGGAATTTTGATCTAGCTGAGTCAGGGAATGAGGAGTTCTTGATATGGTGGCTTCGTTCTCTGGTGCTTTGGCTGGGAAAATCCTTCCTCTGTGTTGGACAGTGGTCACCACGGATGCCAGCCTGTCCAGCAGGGGAGGCGTCCTCTGCAAGCATTCTGCTCAGGAAATCTGGACGCTAGAAGAATCCAGACTACCGATCATTGTCTTGGAACTCTGAGCAGACTGCCTAGATCATTGGACAGATATTCTTCAGGGTTGTCCAGTGCGCATTCAATCAGAAAATGCCACGGCCATGGCTTATGTCAATCACCAAGGGGGCACAAGAAGTGTTGAGGTAGCTGGCTCTGTAAGGGGGGCAGAACGGTTCGTTCCAGCCCTACTCCGCCGTACGCATTCCCAGGATGGAAAACTGGCAGGCGGATTACCTCTGTCGGCAGGGGTTGAACCACGGGGAGAGGTCCCTTCATCCGGAGGTGTTTCAGCAGCTAGGTCTCTGGTGGGGCACCCCCGAGGTGGATCTGTTGGCGTCTCGGCTCAACAGAAAGGTGCAGAGGTTTGTGGCTCAGTCAAGAGATCCTCTGCCGGACGCCACAGCACAGATGCGCTGGTGCCTCCGTGGGGGACAGTATCATCTGATTTACACCTTCCCTCCTCCTCAAGCTTCTGACCAGACTTCTACGCAGTATCAAGGCAGAAGTCCGTGATTCCTACTATCTTGAAAGCTAGGAAATCTACTTCTAGGATCTACCATAGTACATGCAAGACATGCATTGCATGGTGTAAGTCTCTTGGGGTTCTTCCTCGCTCCTTCTCGGTGGCTTGGATCTTAACCTTCCTTTCGGTTTTGTTGAAAAGAAATTGGCCTTGAGTACCATCAAGGGCCAGGTGTCTGCTTTGGCGGTCTTCTTCCAATGACCTTTGGCCACGCACTCCCTGCTGCGAACCTTTCTTCAGGGTGTCTGACATTTTGTTCCTCCAGTGCATGCTCCGTTGCCGCCTTGGCATCCTAATTTGGTGCTTTCAGCTCTGCAGAAGCCTCCTTTTGAAAATATTTGGGAGATTCCCCTTTTTACATTGTCCCAGAAGGTGGCCTTTTTAGTGGCTGTCACTTCTGCGTGCAGGGTTTTGGATCTGGCGGCGTTATCCTGTCCACCTTACCTAGTGATTCACAGGGATAAGGTGGTTCTTCGCCCCTGTCCATCGTCCCTGACTTTCGTTTGAATGAAGACATTGTGTTGCCTTCCCTGTGTCCCAGGCCTAAACATCCGAAGGATATTGCCTTTCATGCCTTTGGATGTGGTCCGAGCAATTGGGGTATACCTGGCAGCTACGGAGTCTTTCAGCAAATCAGACTCTTTTTATTTGTGCTCACGGATGGACCTCAAAAAAGGGTTGTCCTCTTCCTTTACGACCATTTTCAGATGGATCAGACAGACGTTGGTTCAGGCCTATACCATCTGGGGTCAGGTTTCTCCTTTCCCTGTCGCCTCCTGCTGTCCAATTGATGGTCGTTCTACTTTTTGAGGCAGTTCCATTTGCACAGTTCCAAACGAGGTCCCCGCAAAGGAAGATACTGACCAAATGGGACAAGACTCTGGAATTTTGATCTGGCTGAGTTGGGGAATGAGGAGTTCCTGGTTGGCGTCTCGGCTCAACAGAAAGGTGCAGAGGTTTCTGGCCCAGTCGAAATCCTCTGCCGGACGCCAGAGCACAGATGCGCTGGTGCCTCCGTGGGAGTCAGTATCATCTGATTTATGCCTTCCCTCCTCTCAAGCTTCTGCCCAGACTTCTATGCAGGATCAAGGCAGAAGGGATTCCGGTCATCTTAATGGTTCCAGACTGGCCTCGCTGGTCTTGGTACACCAATCTGGTGCGGCTAGTCGCCGACGTTCCTTGGAAGCTTCCTCTCAGGGAGGATCTTCTGTCCCAAGGACAGATCTTCCATTCTGCTGTACAGTCGCTGGCTTTGGCAGCTTGGCCGTTGAATGCCAGGTGCTGAAAGATGGGGCTTTTTCGGAGTCCGTGATTCCTACTCTGTTGAAAGCTAGGAAATCTACTTCTAGGAAGATCTACCATAGTACATGCAAGACATGCATTGCATGGTGTGAGTCTCTTGGGGTTCCTCCTCGGTGGCTTGGATCTTAACCTTCCTTTCTGTTTTATTGAAAAGAAATTGGGCTTGAGTACCATCAAGGGCCAGGTGTCTGCTTTGGCGGTCTTCTTCCAACAACCTTTGGCCACACACTCCCTGCTGCTTTCCTTTCTTCAGGGTGTCTGACATTTTGTTCCTCCCAGTGCAGGCTCCGTTGCCGCCTTGGTATCCCAATTTGGTGCTTTCAGCTCTGCAGAAGCCTTTTGAAAATATTCGGGAGATTCCCCTGCTTGCATTGTCCCAGAAGGTGGCCTTTTTAGTGGCTGTCACTTCTGCGTGCAAGGTTTTGGAACTGGCAGCGTTTATCCTGTCCACCTTACCTGGTGATTCACAGGGATAAGGTGGTTCTTCACCCCTGTCCATCGTCCCTGACTTTCGTTTGAATGAAGACATTGTGTTGCCTTCACTGTGTCCCAGGCCTAAACATCCGAAGGATATTGCCTTTCATGCCTTTGGATGTGGTCCGAGCAATTGGGGTGTACTTGGCAGCTACGGAGTCTTTCAGCAAATCGGACTCTTTTTATTTGTGCTCACGGATGGACCTCAAAAAGGGTTGTTCGCTTCCTTTACGACCATTTTCAGATGGATCAGACAGACGTTGGTTCAGGCCTATACCATCAGGGGTCGGGTTTCTCCTTTCCCTGTCAAGGCGCACTCTACTAGGGTGCTTGGTGCCTCCTGGGCCTTCCTTCCATCATTTGGCATCGGTGACACAGGTTTGAAAGGCAGCCACATGGTTGTCTGTGCAGACTTTTACAACGTTTTATAAAAAAGTGGATGTGTTGGCATGTGCGGATGCATCCTTTTGGGTGCAAGGTTTTACAGGCTGCTGTTCAAGAGTACCTGATCCACTTAGAGCAGTGGTTCTCCACTTCGGTCCTTGGGACCCACCAACAGGCCAGGTTTGCAAGATAACAAAATTACATCACAGGTGATCTCATTTGCTGCTCAGTGATTGCAGTATTCTAGTCTGCATCTCCCAAAGGTAGTACTTAAAATCTGGCCTTTTAGGGGGTCCTGAGGACCGGAGTTTAGGACCACTGTCGTTGAGGCTTTTGCCTTGGGGAATTTTTTGGCTGTTCCTGCCCCTTTTGTTTAACACTGCTTTGGGACATCCCAATGGTTATAAATACCAGGAGCTGTATCCGTCAATGAAGGAAAGAGAAAATTGGATTTTTGACTTACTGTAAAATCCATTTCTCTGATGTTCATTGATGGAAACAGCACCCAACCCTCTGTGGAGTTATTCTTCTGACACTGCTTGTTACAAAACTGAGTGGCTATAGCAGAGAGAGGGAGTCTACCCCATGGGACTGCCCATGGGTGTTGCCAGAATTTTTCTGCCTGTAGGGGAAGTATAACCCAATGGTTATGAATACCAGGAGCTGTGTCCATCAATGAACATCAGAGAAATGGATTTTACGGTAAGTCAAAAATCTAATTTTTTTTCTGGCAGAGCAGGTGGCCTGATTTTTCTCTGTTGCAGTTCATTAGCACTTAGAGATCTGCTTTCTTGTGAAAATTGGAAGCTGCACACTGATGACCTCATCGCTCTGTAACTTTGCTCTCTCCTCCTATCCATATGCTCCCACAATGCAGCCCAACCCCTGGCGACTTGTGCTGCTCCTTTTGGTACGTGGCTTTCACACCTTTTAAAGCCTAAGTGCAGCCAAAATTATAATAAAAAAAATCAGTACAAGGGACCTAAATTGTAACCAAATATAACTAAAGGCAAAATATTTTCTTTAATTTTTGATAGAATGGAGATGGATTAGAACCCCTGTCATATTTTTTTTTTTTTATTGCTTTCGGTGCCCTCATTAGGGAGATTCACCCCCTTTGTCTTGCTTATCATTATCATTTAATGTAGAAGTAAATGAAAACCACAGATTTGGGGTTGTCTCCAGAAAAGCAAGAGGTGAAATTTCTTGATGGGTACACTTGTTCTGGTGGCCTGGGGGGGACCTCAAAGTGATTCTATCCATTTACGGGGATTTTCCACTAAACAGCACTAGGAGCTCTTTCTTGAAGTGTTACCTTTTTATAAGTTTATTGGTTAGGAGACTTATTTTGCAAACTCTGTAGCCTGGGTCTGCACATTGGCTCACATGAGGTGAGTGCTGTGGCTTAAATGCTGGTCAGCTGAACTGCCTTGCATTAAGCAACCAGAATGCATACCTTCTGAGGGTGGGAGCCTACGTTAGTAATATCTTGGATGTTTTTATCCAGATGAGTATAAGCAGAAAGGGCACACTTCTACCTTTAGAAGAAGTGACTGAGGGCTGCAATACCAAAGCAGGCTTCGGGTGCCAAATCCACTTCCCAGTGAAGGGGTGGGGACGTCTGGCAGCCTTTGCAGCTGTATGGCCCCAAAATGTGTCAAACGTTTGTCAAACTTTGTGTCTAGAGGCTGCAAGCTGAGAATATTTGTCTCCTCCATGCTTTCTGTTTTCAAATGTGCCTACAGCACCCAGCAAAGGAACAGCTTCCTTGCTGCACTGCAAAAAGATTAATGCTGCTAAAAAGAGTGCTTGTAGTGTAGTACAGGGATTCCCAAGCTACGGCCCTGCAGTTCAGGAACTACAATTCCCATCATGCCTAGTCATGTCTGTGAATGTCAGAGTTTTACAATGCCTCATGGGATGTGTAGTTCTGCAACAGCTGCAGGGCCGTAGTTTGGTAATCCCTAGTACATCAAACATTTTATCAAAAGTATAAAAGAATCCACTTCATAAATTGTGTACATCAGCCTTGTATAGCATAGAACTGTTCCTGTCACTGTCAGGCAATGTTCAAGAGCTTGTGGTGAGATCCGCCCATCGGGGGTGATGTCACGACCCCATTTAACTGATGCGATGCATCTAATCGGGACCTTCTCAAAGGGACAAACTACTCCATCACCTTGCACGCCTGCAAAATAAAATGAGTGCTTTTTGTCATGCTTTCTATTAGTGATCAACCGATATCGGTTTTTCATTGCCGATATCAATATTTTGGCCAATGTATATTGGTATGGGACGATATTTTTGTACATTTAAAGTTTTTCTTTTTACACTTTACAGGTACTCTTGTGGAGGGATCTGGGGGTCTAAAAGACCCCAAACCCCTCCTCTGCACTTAAAAACATTCAAAACGCCAAGTTTGGCTGTTTTTGAATGCTGTAATTTTTTTTAATCTGGCGCCAGATAGTACCAGGAAGTGATGTCGCTCATGACATCACTTCGGGGTTTTTTGCATGGAGACCCGATCAGAGCCGAATGCGGCTTTGATCGGGTCTTCGGTGGTCCTGCAGGCTGGTTGCCCGGGTCTCCTCCCGCGCCTTGTGATGACAGCCGATCGGCTTCTCAGCCACATCAGTTGTCATTACAAGACAGCCGATCTTTCCAGGACAAGCACTTTCCCGAAATATCGGTAACCTCCGGGGCCGATTCCGATATATCGGGGAAAGTGCATATCGGCCCTTGATATATCTGCTTTGCCGATAATCGGTCGATCTCTACTTTCTATATTGCTGTTAATCTCCAAATGAGAGCAATAATGCTGGATCCCTCATTTACAATTTAATCTAAACAAATTAGCTGTAAAAACGTTTAAAGCATTGGCTATAGATACTTTTGAGTGCCATCATTTTTTGCCGTTTTTCAGGCACATGTAGTTTTGAGGCTTGACACATTGGTGTCTATATACTCTATAGTGCCTCATCTTCTATTTTGTACATAAAGTTACAAGTGTCATCTTTTTATTCTGCAGAGCTTCCCCCTTTACAAAATGCAGGTGCATCTCATAAAATTGGAATATCATCCAAAAAGTTAATTTCTTTCAAGAACTTATGTTTTATATAGACGCATTACACACAGAGTGATACATTTCAAGCATTTCTTTCTTTTAAATTTGATGATCATGGCTTACAGCTAGTGAAAACCCCAAATTCAGTATCTCATAAAATTAGAATATTACAGAAGACAAAAAAAAAAAATGTATATATATATTTGTTATACAGAAATGTTGGCTTACTGAAACGATATGTCCATGTACAGTATATAATATGCACTTAATACTTGGTCGGGGCTCCTTTTGCATTAATTACTGCATCAATGGCACTGCTGAGGTGTTATGGAAGCCCAGGTTGCTTTGATAGTGGCCTTCAGCTTGTCTTTATTGTTGGGTCTGGTGTCTCATCTTCTTCCTGACAATACCCCACAGATTCTCTATGGGGTTTAGGTCAGGCGAGTTTGCTGGCCAATCAAGCACAGTGATACCTTATTCTATAAACCTGATATTAGTACTTTTGGCAGTGTCCGCAGGTGCCAAGTCGTGCTGGAAAATGAAATCAACATCTCTATAAAGCTGGTCAGCAGAGGGAAGCATGAAGTTCTCTATAATTTCCTGGTAGAGGGCTGTGCTGACTTTGGACTTGATAAAACACAGTGGACCAACACCAGCAGGTGGCATGGCTCCCCAAATCATCAGACACTGGAAAATTTTGCATTTTCATTTAGAAATCAAGGTCCCATGGTCTGGAGGAAGAGTGGGGAGACACAGAATCCAAGATGTATGAGGTCCAGTGTGAAGTTTCCAGTCAGTAATGATTTGGGAAGCCATGTCATCTGCTGGTGTAGGTCCACTGTGTTGTTAAGTCAGCACATCCCTCTACCAGGAAATTGTAGAGCGATTCATGCTTCCATCTGCTGATGACCATCTTTATGTAGATATCATTTTGCAACAGGACTTGGCGCCTGCCCACATTGCCAAAAGTACCAATACCTGGTTTAATGATCAGGATACCAAGTATTTAGTGCGTACTATACTGTACATGGACATACTTTTGAGTAAGCCAAAATTTCTGTAATAAAAATACGTTCTTTTATTAGTCTTATGTAGAAATCAAATTTTTTGAGATACTGAATTGTGAGTTTTCACTAGCTGTAAGCCATAATCATCAAAATGAAAAGAAAGAAATGCTTGAACTATATCACTCTTTGTGTAACACATCTATATATAATAGGAGTTTCACTTTTTGAATTGAATTACTGAAATAAATCTACTTTTTGATGCTGATCTAATTTTATGAGATACACCTGTATATAAATGTGTTCTGCTTTTTGCAGTTCATTTCAGCTTCTTGTACACAAATAGTTTCATTAACACACAAATATTGAATGGACCATCTTTGATGGTCCAGTAAAAAAAAAAGACTAAAATTGCCATCTAATGATACTTGACAGCTACTAATTTAATTCTGCCTAATTCTCTCAGTATTTTTGTATTTGTATTCATGGCTTGCTTACCTTTTCATCCTCAGAGTATGTAACCATGACATTTGTCCGCTGTAATGCAGTCTATTGACATCATGTCACTGTAAAGTGCTTGCATGCTCTGCTGGAGTAGTGCCAGGCTAGTGACTCTAAGCTGCATACTGCAGCTTGCACTATGTGTAGAAAACCGTTTTTATTTTTATACCTAAATTGCCCAATGAAAATATCTATAGCATTTGTACACTGTATGAAAAAAAAAATCAAGCTGTGACCTGCAGTTGTGGCGTTGCTATCCTGAAGGATAAAATGGTGTTTTGTGCAGCACGATTAAGAACCTCAAAGCTTTGTATTCTATTGACTATTTTATAATGTAAACCTTCACATTATGTGGGTACATGTTTTCATATTATAGGCGCTTTAAAGGCCCGTACACGATACCAAAATCGGAAGTGAAATTTAGTCCGACTAACCATCTGCCGATTTTCGGATTGTTAGTATAGTGCTTTCGACAGCCGATTACGAATTTTCAGACGACAAAAACTGGATGTGCAGGCTATAAAGTTTTTATGGTATGTCAACACAATGTCCGATTTTTCGTTAACTAGTACAGTTTTCGTCCGAAAAAAATCGTAAGAGCAAGACTAGGCATGCTCAGCAAAGAAAGAAAGAACATCTAAAAAACATTTCAACACATGACATCACTTCTGAAGTAGAATTCTGTCGTACGGGAATTTTCATATGAAAGTAACGTCTTCACTTTCGACATGAGACTAGCATGCAACAAAAAACTGACTAAAGATCGCCCGATAGTCTGATCATGTGTACGAGGCTTTAGTCTTGGGCCATGAATGTGCCTTCAGGTGACTGGACACTGGCAAAAAAGCTGCAGGATAGCCCTGTATAATCCCTTCCACTTTTTTGCTAATGTCCAAACAAAACCGATGACGTATGTCTGCTGAGAGAAGCAATCTCCTTTTTATCTTCTATTTTTTTTATTTTTTTTGCCTTTTCCCTAAGATATTCTTCTAGCAAGATTACTTTGCTACAACATAGCCACTGCAGCTTCTCTTGTGGCTTCCAGATTATGGGTTCTTTGGCTGAGCCTTGTGATTGTACCCAGACCCCACCAGAAAGAAGATGCTGGACTGGCATGTAATATTGTAAACAAAAACACTGACCTAAATCAGTAAGTCCGCGCTCGCTGTTCCACAATGAAACCGTCCCCATGAAAGATGAAATAAATGGAATGGTAATGCAAATATGGGATACAAACAAAGCAAATATGGGATACAAACAAATCAATGATGAGAGTACAAAAACCTCATCTGTAAACAAAGTCCTTCTGCAGTCATGTGGTGATCACAATGGTGACCGTTCCTTGTTGAGGATGGTCATAAGGTCCAGATCAGGGTATATAGGGCGTATATTGTGCAGGCAGCTCCTCAAGAGGTAGGGAATCCTCCAAGCATGCAGCAGAAAAAAAAGAACAAGGGCGCCAGGTCACAATAGAGAATGAACAGATGACAATTTATTGTAGCAACTTGCATATTAAACAACGATCCAGAATACAGCCAATGGGACGTGAATCAGCAGTACCCGCAGTAGGACACATAGGGGATGATCAGATCCAGGGACCTACTTGACAGTCCTGTGCTGTGTGGCGGTAACTCAGTTCCAGGTGCCAGCTGCCATGGGCGCCCACGTTACTTCCGGTTCCGGGTTATCGCCCTTGCCGGCCTCGCTGCATACGGACATCTGCGAGGCTGCCCATCCAGGGAGCCTACGCCATTCACAGTAATAGCTGGCTCCTGGAACTGAGTTACCGCCACACAGCACAGGACTGTCAAGTAGGTCCCTGGATTTGATCATCCCCTATGTGTCCTACTGCGGGTACTGCTGATTCACGTCCCATTGGCTGTATTCTGGATCGTTGTTTTAACATGTAAGTTGCTACAATAAATTGTCATCTGTTCATTCTCTATTGTGACCTATCGCCTTGTTCTTCTTTTTTTCTGGTATGTAATATTGCTTAAAGCACTGGATCTTGCTTTTGGCCCTTACGTAGGCAGGCAATGCAACACAATGATTCAGCTTGCAGGTATGCTATACAGGTCCAGGGCTGTGGAACCATGTATCTGAAGACCCCCTTAGGCGTATGCCCACCAGGAAAGGGCAAATCTGGATGCATTTTGGTTCTCTTAATTTTCCTTGGTTGAGTGAATCCGCAGACATTGGTGGTAAATCAGGGCTCTGTACTATTTTGGAACTCCTGTGCTGTCACTCCAGTCACTTAAGGGTTAATATTCAGTTGCGCTGGCATGGAAGCATTCAGTTACGCTGGCTGTGATGTCTTCAAATGCGCTGGTGGTGACTCATTTAATTGCAGTCGGCTGGAGCAGTTTGGCTGTGCCACTTTTAAAATTTGGCTTCCCTTTTCCTCAAGCCAAGCAGCTAGGACTTGGGTCAGGAGAGCTACGTGGCCGGCACAGCCTCTTTCCCATGGACCATATTGGTAGTCCAAACTGCTATCCCCATTTTGAGTCATTACCCTCTTCTGAGGCCTCCTTAGCAAGTTGTGGGGTGCCCCATCTTGCTGTTTGTCCAGAGAGTAGTTTTTAGCCTGTAGATCTGAATTTTTAGTTAGGTTTTCAGCCCTCCTGGATACCTCAGACCCACAAGCAGGTCCCCTCCTACTCGCCCACAGAGTCAATTTCTGAATACCATGACTGCTTCTGTACTAAATGAGAAGCTCTGGTAGATGAAGGTTCCTGCTAGCAAGTCTTTGACCCTAGCAACGAAAAAGTAATCCTTGCCAAAGGCAGGGGAAACTTAAGCCTCGTACACACGCAACGATTATCGGCCGACCGATCGGCCGTCTTTTGTCCAGTGTTGTTGTGTTTGAAATGTGCTCTAGACTGCACACAAATTTTCTTGGCCAACAAAAATCTACTTCAGAAGTGATGTCATGTTCTGGTTTACTTTCCGTGTGTGTTTTTTCTTCTCTGAGCATGCCCAGTCTTGCTCATCAGATTTTTGTCTGCCGAAATCTGTACTGACTGACGTAAAATCGGCCGTTGAGTTGACGGGCAACAAAAATTTTATAGCATGCACACCAGATTTTGTTCGGCCGAAAAGTCGCAGTCGGTTGTCGAAAGCATCATACTAACAAGCCGAAAATTGGCCGATCGGACGTTGGCCGAAAATTCACGGCCAACTATCGATGCCTGTGTACGGGGCATTACTCTGCTCTTGAGTCAGTTTTTGTCTCCCCTCACCCAGGAGATTTTTTTGGGCTCTGTTGATATCAAGGATGCCCAGCACAATAAGGCTACCTGCATTTTGCTGTGGGCTCACATTACCATTAGGTTCTGTCCCTTTTTGGTGTTACCGGCTTCTAGGAAAACTTGTCGGCTGTGAAGCTGTAGGGAAAATCCCCTTGCAAATTACAACTGCACTAAAAAGTCTACTTTCCTTTAGTTATCTCTACTGTCTTGGTATAAGAATCTGCATACTTGTTTCAGAATAGTAACTCCTTGTATTAAAATCAGGTCAACATAACTGGCAGTCACCTGTCATTTTAAAGCAATCTGCAATGGGAGCCTTTATATTTTTCTGATTTACTTTTGAAATATTTTATTTTAATGAAATAGTATTCTTCTCTTGTGTATTCTGTTCTGTGTGTGTAAAACTTTTAAATCCTGACAGTCAGGCTGATGAACAAGAAAGTCATCGCTGTGTTACTAACCTAAAAAGCTATGTCTACTTTTGCAGCCAAATTGAGATGATATGCCCCCGTTTACATACCAGAAAAAAAAAAAAAATTGCAGCTTATCTTGTTTTTTATATGCTCATTTATGCTACTGGAACCTCCAGTAAGGAAAAATCCTAGGTAGTTCTGTTTGAGGGGGTTAGACCGCTTTGTTGCCATATTTATCTCTGTCCTGTAATTGTAATGTGCAGGCAGAGCTTAATTATTGGTTATAAAGTAAATGCGAACATGGTCTGTCCTAATAAGCTTCTTACATTGTGTGTTAATGAGGACAGACTTGGGACAGTCTCACTTTAGGGCAGACCATAGATTTGATTTTCTTTCTTTTCACCACAGGTGGAAGCAAAGAAAATGGCTCTATTCCCTCATCAACACAGTGTTAATGGAGGAATGCCTCTCACAGCACTAATGTGTTCTGCCAGTGGTGGGGGCGCAGGGGGCCTTCTGGGCAGCAGAACACAATGATTACTGCTAGTGGCTATACTGGCCAGCAGTAATTGCATTTAACCACTTACCGACTGCCTAACGCCGATCTACGCCGGCAGTCAGCCCCTCACAGGCAAAGTGACATAGGGCTACGTCACTAGCTTGTGAGGGTCTAGGGAGCGAGCGCGCGCCGCCGGAGGCGCGCTCCCGCGTGGTCACGGACCCCCCCGTGCGTGTGACCAGCGGACCCGATGTCCGTCGGTCACTCGGCGATCGGCGGGGGAGAGGGAGAATGTCAGGCAGCTTGTGTAAACAAGCCACCTTTTATTCTCCTCGCCGTAAAGACACTGATCACACGGATCTAGTATGTAGATCCGTTGATCAGTGTCCTTACAGCTCAAGCCACAGCCAATCACAGTAGAAAGCACGCCCCTAGGGATACACACAGCCCCTCCCTCCCAAATAAAGTTAACCCCTTCACTACCAGTGTATTTTTACAGTACAGTGCATATATATAGCACTGATTACTGTAGAAATGTCACTGGTAACCCCAAAAGTGTCAAAAATGTCAGTCAAGGGTCCGATCTGTCCGCCCCAATGTCGCAGTACCGCAAAAAAAATCGCAGATCGCCGCCATTAAGCGTTAAAAAAAAAAAAAAAAAAATGACAAAAATCTTTCCCTTTTGTTAGTAAACGCGATAACTTTTGCGCAAACCAATCAAAATACGCTTTTTGCGATTTTTTTTTTTTTTTTACCAAACATAGGTAGCATAAAACAAATTGGCCGAAAATGTTAAAAAATTTTGATTTTTACATTTTTTTGGGGGAAATTTCATATAAAAAAATCTGAAAAATATTGCTATTTTTGCAAAATTTAAGCTCTTTTTTTGTTTATAGCGCATGATCAAAAAATCGCACGGGTGATCAAATACCACCAAAAGAAAGCTCTGTTTGTGGGAAAAAAAGGACGCCAAATTTGTTTAAGTACAGCGTCGCATGACCGCGCAATTGTCCGTTAAAGTCACGCAGTGCCGAATCGCAAAATACCCCCTGGTCGGAATGGGGGTAAAATCTTCCGGGGCTTAAGTGGTTAAAGAAATCTGACTGGCTGGTTGTACCAGCTCCATCGATCGACTTGGGTACAATCAGCCTGCCTAAATGTGGATCAAAAATTTGGTTCCTGCTGAACCGGCTAAATTTCGAACCATGTATGGCCGGATTAACATTGCTCAAAAACCTTGTCAGCCATGATACCCCCTCCTGTAAAACATCTATAAGGCAAGATTTTTTCCCTTTTTTTTTTTTTTTTTTTTTTTTTTTTAAATTTTTAATGGCTCTAATATGACTGCAAAAGTGAAAATACGCTTTAAAGAAAATTGAGTTTCACACATGGATTCTTTTTTATGTTTTTTTTTTTTTTTTTTCCTTGTTCCCATGGGTAAAGCAAAAATCTGTTTCCCCTGAAGAAATGGAGGAGGCTTAAACCAGAACCATACCCTTTGTAATGGTTCCAGACAGACACACCAAGGACCCTTCATATTACAATGAAAATAATTAGGCTTATGGAATTGTTAGTCTCATTGTTCACTTATTGCACAAAATGACAAAGGAATAGATGGATTTTAAACCTAAATTAAATACTCCATACTTCATACAAGATAATATACTTAATAAAGTTTTTTTTTTTTTTTTTTTGGAAATGTATTTTCTCTAGATTTATTTATTCAAAACGCAGTATCCCTAAGGATCCAGTTTTGACAGTTATATTTATTCTAGAATGCTTAAGTTTCAAACCATGGACTGGTAAAAATGACAGTTGGAAACTGATAATTTCCTCTTTCAAACAGTTCCTATAGAGCAGTGATGGCGAAACTTGGCTCCCCAGATGTTTTGGAACTACATTTCCCATGATGCTAAACTACACTTCAGAGTTCATGAGCATCATGGGAAATGTAGTTCCAAAGCATTTGGGGTGCCAAGGTTCACCATCACTGCTATAGAGCCTTATGTATGAAAATTGTATGATGAGAACCTTTTCTTATTATGCATTACAACCAAACTGGATAAATGGGGAAAAACAAAAAAAATGTGTGTGAACTCAATTGTTACCTACGTGATTTACATTTGCCACATATATTACATCTGCCTCATAGTTAAACCCAATCTGCTAAATACATTCCAGGTATTCAACACAAAAGGTGTGCAGATTTGTACTGTTTTATTTTTTAAATTATTATTATTATTTTTTTTTTTTATAGTGAAGTTTCTCTGCAGAGGTCTGACACGCCTCATGCCTTGATCTCCAATCGGCAGGAAGCATAGGTTTGAGGATGGCAGAACTATAGGGGCGTGTTAGACCTTTGCAGATAAACAACTGCCTCCACACAGAAATCAGGGTTCCTTCTCTGCACCGTGCTGTCAAGGGAAAGGCTTTTCTACTCAGCTTGTGGCTCTATGAAACAAACATTTTGTAACACTTTTTGTTTTGCTACACCTGGAATGTATTTAGGCAGTTTAGACCCCATTCACACTGGGGCGACCTGTCAGGCGACCTGGTCGCCTGACAGGTCGCCGTAGGTCGCCTGCCATAGAGAAGCTGTTAGCCGTTCTAATAGGAGCAGACACAAGTCGCTCCGACTTAGAAAAAGGGTCCGGAGCTTCTTTGGGGTGACCCGGAGCGACCTGCATTGACTTCAATGATATTAAGTCCGTGCCGGCTGCTCCGAGGTCGCGGTGCGAGCTGCGCACCGTGACCTGTGAGGTCGCCCCGGCAAGTCGGATCGCCCCAGTGTGAGCGGGGTCTTAAACTGACAGTTCAGTTGGCCTGTATTTGTACACATGTATATGCAAAAACCCACATCTAATTGCTGGGGATTCAGTATATATTTCAAAGAAAACAAGCTGAGTTTTGCTAACATACATGTGGAGATTGTTTTTCATTGTGAATGCTACAAGCTGCCACTTTCTAATACTGATGGCTGGTCGCTGAAGCTTTCTACTCAGCAGGACCTTCTGATCTATCACCTCCATGTGCTTGGCTGTCATTGTTAATGTAATAGGAATTGGATTTATAAAGATGAGAATCACTATTGCTGCAAACCATTTGATGTAAGTGACATCTTGTGATGCCTCTACATCAAGGGGCCTTTTTCTCCTTATCTGTTGTTGCTTGCCTTCATGTATGCACATAGTTAACACTTTATAACATACAGGCACACATCTCTTTGTATTGCTTCAAGTATCTGTAAAGAAAGTTATTTGTAGAGTACATTTTTATTTAAGCCAGAGATTGCGAGGCGCACTGCAAGGCACGCGGAGCTGCCCAGAGACTGCGAGGCGCACTGCAAGGCACGCATAGCTGCCCAGAGACTGCGAGGCGCACTGCAAGGCACGCGGAGCTGCCCAGAGACTGCGAGGCGCACTGCAAGGCACGCGGAGCTGCCCAGAGACTGCGAGGCGCACTGCAAGGCACGCATAGCTGCCCAGAGACTGCGAGGCGCACTGCAAGGCACGCGGAGCTGCCCAGAGACTGCGAGGCGCACTGCAAGGC
The DNA here is from genome assembly GCF_965119305.1 of Pelophylax lessonae. Taxonomy (NCBI): domain Eukaryota; kingdom Metazoa; phylum Chordata; class Amphibia; order Anura; family Ranidae; genus Pelophylax; species Pelophylax lessonae. The sequence continues at coordinate 209,698,922 of NC_138769.1, read as the reverse complement.
ACGCGGAAGTGCCCAGAGACTGCGAGGCGCACTGCAAGGCACGCGGAGCTGCCCAGAGACTGCGAGGCGTGCGGGGTAGAGCTGCCCAGAGACTGCGGGGTGGAGCTGCCCAGAGACTGCAAGGACTGCAGGGCAGAGCTGCACATAGACTGCGGGGTGGAGATGCCCAGAGACTGCGGAGCTGCTCAGAGACCGCGGGGCGCACGTGGCGTGGCTGTCAAGAGACTGGGCGGTATGCAGCACTGGCCTTTACAGCCCATTTACAAATTGGTGCTTCCACATTTGATATTTATCCCAGCAAGATCTGTCATTTAAGTAATGAACCGCGTAGAAAAAAGTAACTTGTATGGAGAAACCCCCCCCACACACATTATTTAACTACTAGAATCCAGTTGTGCATCAAAACACAGACTACTGTTTACAGTGCCCCCAAGACTGCATATTAAGTGCCAAAGGACCCATGGACAAGGGGATGGGCACCATGGCTTTAGATTTGGCTAAACCTCACGATAGTTTGTCCATTTTATGTCAAGCACAATCGTCAACGACCAATAAGCAGTCAAATTATGAATGTGATATAAAAGGTATTGATAATGAAGTGGTTAGCGCTTTTGCCTAGCGGCACCAGGGTCGCTGGTTCGATTACCAACCACAACACCACCTGCCTGGAGTTTGCATGTTCTCCATGTGCCTTTTATGGGTTCCCTCCCACACTCCAAAGACATGCTGGTAGGTTAATTGGCTCCTGTCCTAATTGAAAAGAATACATAGAATGTGTATGTATGAATGTGAGTTAGGGACCTTAGATTATACGCCTCTTGAGGGTTAGGGACTGATGTGCATGTGCTATATATGTGAAAGCGCTGCGTAAGTTGACACCTGAGTACCTGTAATAAACATAAACCTATTTTCTGGCATTACATAAAATCATTATCGGCTTATAATTAGGAGGTGCAATTAGTGTGAATGATCCCACAGATTGGTCAAATCACAATGACGCTGTAAAATCAACAAACAAGCAATTAGAAGAAACCATTTCCAGGAAAGTCACTAGATTATTCAAATAAAGGTGGTTTTCTTCAATAAAGATAGGCATTTACATCTTTCCCCTGTTTATATCTATGCTTAGGCCTGTTTCCCATAAATACATTTTGAAGCATACTCAAGTTATAATGTTGAAAAATGGTACAGTGCCCATGATTAGTATCTGCATAAACCTTTGCAGATTTGGATTTTTTTGCTAAATACATTTAAAAAGGCACTTTTCTGTTATAAAATTTTGAAACTAATCATTCTTAATAAATTTAGGCCAACTGTATTCTGCTGCCATTCTTTGGTAAAAATATCTGAAATCAGTTTTCATTATTTAGTCTTTAGGAAAGTAATAGTCCACAAACTATGGTATATAGATATGTAAAAAAATTATCAATCCTGGTGTACTGATGGCCTATTTCATTTCTTGAGGCCTGAAAATGCCAGGACAGACAAATATCGCCCAAATGACCCCTTTTTGGAACGTAGACTATTTTTTGGAAAATAAACACATTTCTAAAGAATGGTTTTCTTTCAGTTTTTGCTGAATTTCACTGGTATAAACAACCATTTTTACTGACAAATTGATTAAATCTGCGTATATTGTTGTGATTAGCTGTGATCTGCCATGGCTAATCACATGGTACAGATGGGCGCTGATTGTCCCTATCTGTCTGTGATCGCTGTGACCAATCACAGCTAGCAACATAATTGTACACAATGAATGGCATGAATGCAAGCTATTCATTTACAATTATTGTGATTTGCTGTGATTGGTCACAATGATCACATGGTACCAGCAGCGGGCCGGAACACTGATCAGTCAGCCGCTATGTCTGGTGGACACAGGCAGTGGCAGATCGCACTGCAACGTGGCCCGTTTCAGAAAAAAGTCGTATGAAGTCCACCCGGAATGACAAAGGTCCCGCCCAGTTGTCATTTGACAATAGGCTGGGAGGGAAGTGGTTCAACTTTTGTGCAATGCAAGCCGCTATAAACATCTTTTCTCTGTCGCTCATTGACAGACGTAGTCTTCTTGATTCACAAGAACTGGGTTATGTTGTCTCCGCAGGAGTAGGACTAGGCAGAAAGAAAAAACGTTCTGGCTCCACCCTAGGGGCAGTCCCAGAGGGTATATCCTCTTCCTGTCTGCTACAGAGAATCAGTTTTTTCTGTCTAGTCAGGAGTAAGGACCTAAGTTCCTTGCTGGGATCTCTGGTCCTGGCAAGATTTTTTTAGAAAAAAATATTTTTTTAGGTAGTTTTCTCCAGTGTTTTTTCCTGTGAGATCTTCAAGCAAATATGCCGGACTGGGCGACACTAGTGGTCACCCCAGCCGGCCTACGAGCGCGCGCAGACCATTGCATTGCGCTTGGTCGGCCGCGACACATTCAAGTAAGTATGCGGGGCCGGGCGACGGGCTGGATGTTGAGATCCAGTGGTCACCCCGGTTTCTGCCTACGAGCGCGTGCAGACCAGAGCTCCGCGCTGGGTCGGCCGCGATGGAGTCCCATTGGAGGGACTGACCTTGCGAGTTAAAAGTCTCACTTGGACGCCAGGAACCAGAGAGTCGAGGCGTCCAGAGTGGTCCACAACCCCCCACCCCGGTGGAGAGGGTATTGTGAAGAGAGGGTGCCTGTCGGTTCGGTATGGTGAGTAAATGTTTCCTTTTTCCTCGTTATGAGGCAGTTTGGAATATGGGCCCCTCCATACATGGTCAGTATCTGTCTGACACTAAAAGTCCCCCCTTGTAAATACAGCATGTGTTTGGTGGGCAGGTGGACTTGGTTTGGGAGTTAACACTCTACCCAGCAGACTGCAGTATTGCAGCAGACATAGGAGGTATAATCCTACCTTAATTGTAGTAGACCTCCTGCAGATCGATAAACCGCCATTTAGCAGATATGCAGGTGAATGTGCTGGGAAAAACGATATTTCGGCAATCCGCCGCCATTTTGCTGTAGACCAGGTGCATGAATGTCCTCAGGTCACGCCGGCCGCCATGTTTTTGGAGTCTATGGTCTCCTGTATGGGGGCGGCCATGTTTGAATAGCCCAGCTAACCTCGTGGAGAGCTGGGAACGCCGGAAGGCGTACACAGGGGGCGGAGCCACTTCCTTTCTACCCGGGAAAACGAACACAGCTCTTTCCAGTCTGTAAAGACAAACGCTGACTGCAGTTGGTTGGAAACTTCTCTGCATCGGGTGGTGAGCCTTGAGGGTCCCTCTCTGTGGGGATCAAGAAGCAGGTACTCTGAGGGGCGCTATTGCGCTAGGGGGATACACATAAAAAAAAAAAAAAAAAAAAGAGGTATTTTTTATTTAAAAAAAAAAAAAAGAGATGTTTTTTCTTTTTTACTGGCAAAGTGTCCTGGATTAACATGGACCCTGCCACTCGGGTATCTCCACCAGATCCCTTTGAGGGGTCTGCAGGATCCTCCAGCACCCCACTGACAATTGAATCATTGTCAGCTATTATGGAAACTTTTGTGTCCCGGGTGGAAGTGGCTTGTCAGGGACAGGGCGCAAGCCCCCGCCTAACCCCATATTATCTGAAACTTCGGATTCAGAATCTGAGCCTATTTCTGCAGTTGCAGGTACCTCATCTGGGATTGGTGGCTCGGGTACTGTCTTTTCAGACAGTGAGGAGGATGTTTCGGCATCAGCCATAGCCCGAGAGGAAGCGTTGGTAAACGCACTCATTGTATCTGTTCAAGAAACCTTAAGATTACAGGGTACTCCATCGGAAATAGCTGAAACTGAAATCCCCTTTTGGGACTAAAAAACGCATCAAAGTGGCGAAGGTTTTTCCATTGCCCAAATGTTTGGGCAATCCAATCAAAGAAGAATGGAGTCTGCCAAAACGCACTTCTGCTATTTCTAAACGCATTAACAGACGTTATCCGTTTGAGGAAACCCTCATTAAGAAATGGACAGAACCACCTGTGGTGGATTCCCCAATTGCTAGATTGAATAAAGCCACGGTTATTCCATTAGAAGACTCTCCGTCTTTTAAAAGATCCGGTGGATCGCAAGATAGAAACTATGTCTCGCACCACGTTTTCCTTGATTGGATCAGCTTTCAGACCAATAATTGCTATTGGGCTGGTTTTGCAGACTGTAACCGAATGGACCAAATGGTTACGCCGGGACTTAGAAGAGGTCCCCCAGGCGGTGTCAGATTTGTTGGAACAGATGATACAGGGGTTACAGTTTGTGTGTGATGTGGCGTTAGACGCCTCTCCATTTTTTGCGCGAGCATCAGTTTCAGCAGTGGTTCTCAGGCGTACACTGTGGCTAAAAGGTTGGTTAGCCGACCAAGGTTCCAAAAAAGCATTGGCTAATATCCCCTTTTTAGGAGAGCGTTTATTTGGAGCCAACTTAGATGAGATCATTAAGGATCTCACGGGTGGAAAGAGCACCTTTTTACCGCAAAATGCTAAGGGTAAAGGAACTCGTCAAAAACGAGGGCCTTCTTTCTCTGCTCACAAAAAGTTTTTTCGCCCCGCGGGTGAAAAAATTAAGTCCTCCAAAGCTCCTTCAGGAGGCTTCAGGGGACGTTGGTCGGGCAAGCAAAAGCCCGCCCCCTCCAGACCTGAAGATAAGTCGACCAAAGCCTGAAGGTGCGCCCCCACCCATAATTGGGGTGGGGGGACGTCTTCTCCGGTTCCCGGATCCATGGCTTTCCAGAATCCCGGACAAGTGGGTTTGCGAAATCATAAGATCAGGGTACAAGATCGAGTTTCGATCTCTCCCACCGGCGCGATTCTTCCCTTCCAATATTCGACTATCCCCGGATCGTTTAGAAGATCTGCGGAGAGCAGTCACGGATTTACTACAACAAGGAGTGGTAGTCCACGTTCCTTGGACAGAACGTTTTTTCAAGGGTTTTATTCAAACCTATTTACAATACTCAGGAAAGAGGGCAAAGTGCGTCCAATTCTGGACTTAAGGGCACTCAATTCCTTTCTCAACATAAGAAAATTCAAAATGGAATCCATTCGCACAGTAGCAGCCTTCCTCCATTCAGGGGATGTCCTAGCGTCCATAGAATCTAGGACGCCTATCTTCACATTCCCATTTTTCGCAGGACATCAGCGGTTTCTACGTTTTTCCGTAGAAGAGAACCACTATCAGTTTGTGGCGTTACCTTTTGGTCTCGCCACGGCTCCTCGGGTCTTCACGAAGGTGTTGGCCCCAATGTTGGCACTACTGCGCCAAAGAGGCATATCGATTCTAGGTTACCTAGACAATCTCCTGCTTCATGCAGAGTCTCCTCAGACCCTGCTACAAAACCTAGAATTTACTATAATTTCTTTACAGGAATTCGGGTGGCTGGTGAACCAGCAAAAGTCATTTCTGGTTCCCACCCAGAGGCTCGAATATCTGGGTCTAATTCTAGACACGTTCAGGACAAGAGTTTTCCTTCCGGTAGGGAAACTCCGGAAGATTTAATCAGCAGTCCAGTTGTTACTATCCAACAGCTGGTCTTCCCTTCGGACTTGCATGAGGGTTCTGGGGTTGATGGTGGCTTCCTTCGAAGCAGTCCCATTTGCCCAGTCCCATACCCGAATTCTTCAGCAAGAGATTCTTCTCAGATGGAATCGGAATCCGGAATCTCTGGACTATCGGATCCGATTGAGCAAACAGACCAGAGAGTCTCTGGTCTGGTGGCTTCAGTCTCCGATACTCAGCCAGGGAAAGTCATTTCTGCCAATATATTGGACGATAGTGACCACGGATGCCAGCCTATCCGGATAGGGAGGAATTCTCGGTCTGTTATCCGTTCAGGGACTTTGGTCCCCGGAAGAATCCAGGTTACCGATAAATGTGTTGGAACTGAGAGCGATCAGACTTTGTCTGATTCACTGGACCGAGCAGCTCCAGGGCAGCCCGGTTCGGATCCAGTTGGACAACGCCACGGCCATGGCTTATGTCAATCACCAGGGGGGCACCAAGAGTGTCCGAGCGGCCAAGGAAGTGGCTTGCATTCTTCGCTTGGCGGAACGATTTGTTCCAGCTATCTCTGCGGTGTTCATTCCGTGGGTGGAAAATTGGCAGGCAGATTATCTCAGCCGTCAGACTCCGGATCAGGGGGAATGGTCCCTCCATCCAGAAGTTTTCCACCAGTTGTGCCTACGTTGGGGCACCCCGGATGTGGATCTGTTGGCATCACGATTCAACAGAAAAGTACAGAGATTCGTGGCTCGCTCCCGCGATCCTCTAGCAGAGACCGCAGACGCACTGGTCACCCCGTGGGGGCAATACCAGCTAATGTATGCCTTCCCTCCTCTTGGGTTACTGCCAAGACTTCTTCGCAGGATAGAGGAGGAAGGAATTCCAGTAATCCTGGTAGCTCCGGACTGGCCTCGTCGAGCTTGATACGCCGACTTGGTCAGACTGGTGGCGGACGTCCCGTGGAGACTTCCTCTCAGGGAGGATCTACTGTCTCAGGGACCGATCTTCCATCCTGCTTTACGATCGCTGGTTTTATACGGCCTGGTTATTGAGACCCAGGTGCTGAAGGACAAGGGATTGTCAGCTTCAGTTATTCCTACTCTAGTTAAAACAAGGAAAGCGACTTCCAGAAAGATTATCATCGTACATGGAAGTCTTATATTGTGTGGTGTGAATCCCTTGGGTTCCATCTACATCTTTATTCGGTAGCCCGAATATTGGCTTTTCTGCAACAGGGAGTTGAGCAGAAGCTGGCCTTGAGTGTTATCAAGGGTCTGGTTTCAGCATTTGCTATCTTCTTTCAGAAGCCTTTGGCTACTCATTCCTTGGTGCGGAATTTCATCCAGGGGGTGCGACACCTGGCTCCGCCAGTGCACGCGCCGTTACCATCCTGGGATCTTAATTTGGTGCTGTCGGTTCTTCAGACACCTCCCTTTGAAAATATCAGGGAGATTCCCTTGCTTACTTTATCCCAGAAGGTGGCCTTCTTGGTGGCTATCACTTCTGCACGCAGGGTGTCAGAACTGGCTGCATTATCCTGTTGTTCCCCAGATCTGGTGGTTCATAGGGATAAGGTTGTTCTTCATCCGAATCCATCCTTCCTTCCTAAGGTGGTTGCAAAGTTTCATTGAATGAGGACAGTGTATTGTCCTTCCTATGTCCTTAGCCCAATCATCCTCGAATTTGCATGGCATTCCTTGGATGTAGTTCGGGCGATCAGGATATATTTGAATACTACGGATTCAATTTGTAAGACGGATTCACTGTTTGTGATCACGGATGGCCCTAAGAAGGGGTTGCCTGTTCTGCTGCAACCATCTTTAGATGGATCAGACAGACGGTGGTATAGGCTTATTTTATCTAAGGGTCGGGATCCCCCGTTCCCTGTTAAGGCGCATTCTACTCGGGCGCTTAGAGTTTCCTGGACCTTCCGCCATCAGGCGTCAGTGGTTCAGGTTTTCAAGGCGACGGTTTAGTCGTCGGTTCATACCTTTACAATATTGTATAAGGTTTATGTGATGGCATCGTCAGATGCCTCTTCTGGCCGCAAGGTTCCTGCAGGCCACTGTTTGAGGAGACTGTTGGTCTACCTCGAGGATTTGTGGGGTAGGTCTCATCTGTTTACTCGATGAGTCCTTTGATACTTCTGGTTGGCTCCGGTTGGGCCTTCTAGATTGCATTTTGATTTCTGTCAATCCCACCCCTCATTTGTGGCACTGCTTCTGGATGTCCCAGTTCTTGTGAATCAAGAAGACTACGTCTGTCAATGAGCGACAGAGAAAATCGGATTTTTGTAAGATCTTACCGTAAAATCCTTTTCTCTTAGCTCATTGACAGACGTAGTACCCGCCCCTCTATCATTGAGTTGGGTTGGGTTAAATTCTCTGTTGCTGCTTTGTGACAGAACTGATTCTCTGTAGCAGACAGGAAGAGGATATACCCTCTGGGACTGCCCCTAGGGGGGAGCCAGAACGTTTTTTCTTTCTGCCTAGTCCTACTCCTGCGGAGACAACATAACCCAGTTCTTGTGAATCAAAAAGACTACGTCTGTCAATGAGCTAACAGAAAAGGATTTTACGGTAAGATCTTACAAAAATCCGATTATGTCAGAGGTTCTTGCATTTTTTTTTTTTAGCATGAAACCCTTGAGTGTGATCTATGGTTGGGCTGATGGACGCAATATGTCAGCTCAGGTTTTTGGAAGCTAAGTGAATCACACAAGTGATAAATTTGTGAGACCTTCTTTTGGATTTTTAATAGTGGGGTGGTGGGTCCAGGGCTGACACCTCAGGAGTAAAATGGATTTTTAATAGTGGGGTGGTGGGTCCAGGCCTGACACCTCAGGAGTAAAATTGATTTTTAATAGTGGGGTGGTGGGTCCAGGCCTGACACCTCAGGAGTAAAATGGATTTTTAATAGTGGGGTGGTGGGTCCAGGCCTGACACCTCAGGAGTAAAATGGATTTTTAATAGTGGGGTGGTGGGTCCAGGCCTGACACCTCAGGAGTAAAATGGATTTTTAATAGTGGGGTGGTGGGTCCAGGCCTGACACCTCAGGAGTAAAAATGGAAAAGTAGTGAGGAGATGGAACAGGAACTAGACCACAGAAAAAGAGCAGTGCCCCACTAGGTGTGTTGGGTGGGGGGCAATCTGTTGGGGGTTGATTAAGATCATGTCGTAGCTAAAATTCTTGCCCATTGTATAGAAGCGTTTTTCTCTTTTTGGGGAGCCAATAGGTTATGATTAGAATCTTGCAGGGAGGTGGTGGTTTGTCTATGGTGTCCAGACCCAATTGAATTTGTGGCCATTTTGTAAAAACAAATTAATTTTTTGTTTAACTTGTGCAATCGTGGGGTTTGAGTATTACCATTTTATATGCAATAAGCATGTACCTTCATTCTAGGATTCTTTTGTAGATACCACAAGTGCAATAATGTGTTTGTAAAAGAGACAATTGGTGCCTTTTATAGCAAAGCTGTAGTGTCACAAAGCAGGCACATTTGATTGCTTGCACATTATATCTTTCTTCTTCATAAAAATATGAGATCCAATCAACATCCCTAATCTCATTCTGTTTTCTACTCCTGACCATAAGCTGATTAAATAGCTTCCACTGATCAGTAATGAGCATAAAGGAGTTTTCCAAGGCTACCAGGTACCCAGGTAGTAAATATATTTCCCGCGACCTGGTCATTATCGACACTATGCGTCATTATGAGTACACTGAAGGAATAATAGATGTGCAGACAGCAGTCATTTATGGATGTGACACTTCAGGTTTGCTTTCAAAAAGTATATAGATTCAAGCCGTATTGATAATTTACCCCTATTGTGTTGGAAACTGATATCCCTCACTCACAACCTGTGGGAACTAGCTGACTTCCATGTGTGGCATTTTTCTCAGGTTGGTTGGGCTGTTGTCTGCTGAATAGAAGAGGAAATTCAGGCTAGGCAGATTCCAACATGCCCATCTACTAAAAGTGGCGTTAAACCCAAAAAACAAACAATTTAATGCAGCTTACTAATTCTTAGATGTGGTGGCCTCATTTGTTTTTTTTTTTGACCTGGTGATCCAGTCAGTAAGTCTGTAAATTTCTACTTCATATAAGCTGGCTATTGGGCACTCAGCAGGGGGTAGGGGCCAGGAGCGCAAGTCGGGTACCCGAGAAGAGGAGGATCCGGGCTGCTCTGTACAAAACCACCGCACAAAGCAGATAAGTATTAAATGTTTGTGCTTTAGTTTTAAATGAGCCTTTCACTAACACTCTAATTTATTAGTCAAGTTTATTTTAATTTGACAGGGCATCTAACATCACCCTCTACCCAGATTTACAATGCTGCTGTCCAAAAGGACACCCTAAGACAGGAAGCCTGTTACTGGCTGGATTACCAGGGGAAAATAGAAGCAAAAAGTCTAAAAATGGAAAACAAACACATCCACTATAAGGAATGAAGAGCTACAATATATAACAGTTTTTGGGTTTAAGGCCCCTTTCACACTAATGCGACACAATTTTACCGCGATTTTGCGGCGCGATTTTGACAGCAATGGCAAGGCTATATGCCTCAAAATGCATTAAAATCGTGGCAAAGTAGTGCAGGAACTACTTTGAAGTCGGTGCGACTTCAAAACGCACTGATATGAATGGGGCTCATTGAAAATAATGGAAAACGACTTGTCATGCGATTTTGCGGTCCAAAATCGCGGGACTAGTCGCACTAGTGTGAATGGGGCCTAATACCACTTAAATTTTTTAGTCTTAGCAAGCATAATAAACATATAAATGCATGTTTACACTTTTTAGACTCGAAAGCTTAAGTGGAACTTCAGCTTCGTCCTAACTGTCCCCTCCCCTCTTAGCACCTATGCTAACTAACCTGCATAAGAAATACCTATTATACAGAACCCTCCGGCCTGATCACGTGATCTCCCCTGAGGCCACCACTGGCTGACATGGGAAAAGAGTGCGCTCCACAATGCCTGGCAGCTGTGATGTCACCCATAGACTTCAATGGCCCATCAGTTGTCAGCACTCCCTTCGCCATCCTGCAGTGGCGCTGGCTGACAGGGGTGTGGTATCACATGACTGAAGTGACCTGTAAAAGGGTAAGCACAGTGCATCCGAAAAGTATTCACAGCTCTTCACTTTTTCCACATTTTGTTGTTGCAGCCTTATTCCAAAAGGGATTAGGTTCATTGTTTTCCTCACAATTCTACAAACAATACCCCATAGAGACAATGTGAAAGACGTTTGTTTGAAATCTCTGCAAATTTATTAAAAATAAATAACGAAAATCACATGTACATAAGTATTCACAGCCTGGGGAGTGGTTCAGCGCTGATGTGAGCCGCGCATGTAGCTCACCTGTGCTCCCGTAATCCTGATGACCTGATGTGCTGACTGTGTGCCGAGTGAGAGTGGCGGCGGGAGGACGTGTAGAGGAGCAGTATCCTGGACGCTGGTGCTGGCGAAGGGGGTAGGTCTCTTGCTGGGGTCTATCCAGTCTGTCCTGCGCCGGTGATGGAGGAGGCAGCCCTCGGTGTCCCCTGTGTGTGCAGCTTGGCTGGAGAGGAGGGGGAGAGCATTTGGTGGGGGATGGGAGCGCTGTGTGGTGGAGAGCGAGGTGTGGTGGTTTCTCTGCGGCCCTTGTCGGCTTCTCTGGTGAGCTTCGGTCCTCCTCGGCTCTTCTGTGTTCCTCAGCCCCATTCTGCTTTCATTAGCTCCTCTTGACTCCACTTGGCTTCTGATTGTCGTGGCTGTTCACTTTAGTTAGCATAGGTGTTGAAAGGTAGGTGTGTGTGTGTGTGTGTGTGTGTGTGGGGGGGGGGGGGGGGGTAGTGTCAGTTTTAGGAGTTAGGCTGATGCTGGAATTCCACTCTCCGCTTTCATTTAGCCAATAAATTGGATACATCTGAAGATGGAATTGTAACTCTGAAGCACTGACTTGAGAGAGGGTCGGTTTGGACCTATAATTTTACGTTGCTTTGCAAAAACGTGATAAATCTTTCCTGCTAAGCATCAGAGGGTGAACTCCGCTCCATTACTGTATCTGTTGTGATCCTAGAACAAAGCAGTCAATTCATCTTAATAAATAAATGATTGTGCCTTTGCTGTTTTTAGTTGAGTCACGTGTTTCCTGTCTTGCAATGCCCCATGCCTACCTAGATAAAGTGTTGATAAGGAATGCATTTGCCTTGTGACCGTTCAGTCTTTTTGTATCAAGGCATTAATCCATATATTTTGTATGTAGAAAAGGTGTGCCAGTTCATGAAGGGAAACTTTTGGCTGAATGTTTTTAGCTTTAGAATGATTAGTAACACTTGTATGTATTACTGCCGATTCAGACTAAATTTTAGGCGGATGCATGCGATTATTTAAAGTGTTACTAACCGTAAAATCAGTCTATATATGCAGTAACGAATGCTTGTTATATTCATTGTGGAACCTAAGGGGTTAATTCTTCTTCTTGTGTTTTAACCACTTAAGCCCCGGAAGATTTTACCCCCTTCCTGACCAGGGCCTATTTTGCGGTTCGGCACTGCGTGACTTTAACGGACAATTGCGCAGTCGTGCGACGCTGTACCTAAACAAATTTGGCGTCCTTTTTTCCCCACAAACAGAGCTTTCTTTTGGTGGTATTTGATCACCTGTGCGATTTTTTGATCATGCGCTATAAACAAAAAAAACGTCAATTTTGCAAAAATAACAATATTTTTCACATTTTTTTTTTTATATGAAATTCCCCCCCAAAAAAATGTAAATATCTAAATTTTTTTAACATTTTAGGCCAATTTTTTTTTACCATATGTTTGGTAAAAAAAAATCGCAAAAAGCGTATTTTGATTGGTTTGCGCAAAAGTTATTGCGTTTACTAACAAAGGGAAAGATTTTTCTCTTTTTTTTTTTTTTAACGCGTAATGGTGGCATTCCTTTTTTTTTTTTTTCTTTTTGCGGGACTGCGACATTGCGGCGGACAGATCGGACCCTTGACTGACATTTTTGACACTTTTGGGGTTACCAGTGACATTACTACAGTAATCAGTGCTATACATATGCACTTTTACTGTAAAAATGACACTGGCAGTGAAGGAATTAACTGTATTGGAGAGAGAAGGGGTTAAGTGTGTCCTAGGGGAGTGTTTCTAACTGTGATTGGCTGTGGCTTGATGTGTAAGAACAATGATCAACGGTCCTACATAGTAGAACCGTTTGATCACCATTCTTACACAGGGAGAGCTGACAGGCGGCTTTGTTTACACTAGCTGTCTGCCTTTCTCCCGCTGTCACGGATGATCGCGAGTGCCTGGCGGACATCGGGCACACGCGAGCCGGGGGGGGGGGGGTGTCCGTGACCGAGCAGGAGCGCGCATCTGGCGGTGTGTGCTCGCTCGCTCCCAAAACCTTTACAGGCTAGCGACGTAGCCCTACGTCGCTCTGCCTGTGAGGGGCTGACTGCCGGCGTAAATAGTCGTGCAGCAGTCGGCAAGTGGTTAAAAGGCTGTTCGATCTTGTCTTTTGATCCTCCACTTCTTCCACTGTCCCCAATACATCTCCTGATAGTACAGAGCCTTGGGGGCACTCTGAACATGCTCAGTTTGGTGTGTATTGCTAGAGATTTTTTTTCTTTTTTTTTCTTGGGAGGATGCATGTGATCAGCACAGGGCAAATCATCACTGTCCAGACAGAGGGTCAGGGGTCATGCAGCCTCCTTGCACAGTTAGTAGAATGAAAACTCCTCCTGCAAGCTTTAACAAGACACTGATTGAAGTCACGAGACTGCTATATACTGTTGATGAGAAAAGGTTTTTAGCAGTTTATATTTACTAAATCAATTGAATTTCCATGTTCTGTGGGCTGACTAGATATAGTAAATGCAGGATCCTCGGTCTAGTAAAATTTCAAGCCTTTTATCTCACTAGACCTGATCTGAGAAGGCGGACTAGGATGCAACTGAGGAGTAAATAGACGTAAAATAAACAGAGGAAATAATTCAAAGTGTGTTTTTTGATCAACTGCTGAGGTAAGAGGAGGGGTAGAGAGAGATAACAGAAAAATGTGAACTGGTAAGTGACAGTGGAGGTGAAAGAGAGGCTATACACGGATGGTGATCATGGTCAAGGGAAAGAGGGCAGATAATGGCATCTGATCATGGTTGTGTAGTCAGAGATGTATAGTAACTAAGTAGAACTACTGTACTTAAGTACCGAAAGGCGGTATCTGTACTTTCCTAGAGTATAATTTTTTTTCTCCTACTTCCACTTTTACTTCACTACATTTTTTTGATGATTTCAATACTTCTACTCTATTTTTTTTTTTTGTGCTGCATAGTTACTCGTTACAATTATAAAAATTACCACTGCCAGAACAGTAGATGGCAGGTTTCATGAAGCTCAAAAAAATGTGTATAATGTCATGTGTACTTTTGACTTTTGACTTCTTTTGACTTCTTTCTTTAATAACTACATAACACAGTACTTGTACTTTTACTTTCAGTACTTGAGTAGCAACATTTTTTAAAAAAACTACTTGCAATACTTTACAAAAAATGTTGAATACTTTAGTACTTCTACTCAAGTCACTTTTTGATCGAGCACTTGTACTTTTACTCAAGTATGGGTTTTGAGTACTTTTATACAACTCTATGTGTAGTAGAGAACACTGAGTGTAATCTTATAAAGGACAATTGACCTGGGACCTAAAGGACAATAGTATCTGGGAAGGAGGTAGAGCTGATGGAGGAGTTTGTGGACAGGGATTGAGAGAAGGCAGGGTGAGAATTGAGTGTTAGTGGTGAAGGAGGGGGGAGGAGCGTTGAGGAAGAGGGGGCATTGATTGTATACTGGAGTGAGAATTTTTATGAGAATTGTCGTTTCTCCCTTCTGGAGGACACCAGTTCATACCCTTTCTCTTGCTGTAAAGATTTGGTGCAAATGTTTGCACTAGCTTTGACACGCCCCTGAGAACAAATGAGATCCTCAAAGTGGTGTGGCTTAGTCAAAAGATTTCTTGTGGGTTTATCAAGTGCTAGATACCATTTATTTGCTAAAGTTGTGTACCGTGCATGGTAGCGTTGCACTGATATCAATGTACGCGTACTCATGCAAATGCTCTGATACTAAAACAGATACCTTTCTCTATCGCTCATTGACAGACGTAGTCTTCTTGATTCTCAAGAGCTGGGTTATGTTGTCTCCGCAGGAGTAGGACTAGGCAGAAAGACAAAACGTTCTGGCTCCACCTTAGGGGCAGTCCCTGAGGGTATATCCTCCCTCTCTCTGCTACAGGGAATCAGTTTTTTTCTGTCTAGTCAGGAGTAAGGACCTAAGTTCCTTGCTGGGATCTTTTGGTCCTGGCAAGACTTTTTTTCTTTAAGAAAAAGACATTTTTTAGGTAGTTTTCTCCAGTGTGTTTTTTTCCTGTGAGATCTTCAAGCAAAAATGCCGGACTGGGCGACACTTGTGGTCACCCCAGCCGGCCTACGAGCGCGCGCAGACCATGGCATTGCGCTTGGTCGGCCGCGACATATTCAAGTAAGTATGCGGGGCCGGGCGACGGGCTGGATGTTGAGATCCAGTGGTCACCCCGGTTTCTGCCTACGAGCGCGTGCAGACCAGAGCTCCGCGCTGGGTCGGCCGCGACGGAGTCCCAGTGAAGGGACTGACTTTGCGAGTTAAAAGTCTCGCTTGGACGCCAGGTACCAGAGAGTCGAGGCGTCCGGAGTGGTCCACAAACCCCCACCCCGGTGGAGAGGGTATTGTGAGGAGAGGGTGCCTGTCGGTTCGGTATGGTGAGTAAACGTTCCCTTTTTTCCTCGTTATGAGGCAGTATGTATTATGGGCCCCTCCATATATGGTCAGTATATATCTGATACTTACAAGTCCCCCTTGTAATACAGCATGTGTTTGTGGGAAGTGGACTTGGTTTAAGAGCTAACACTCTACCCAGCAGACTGTAACATTACAGCAGACATAGGAGGTATAATCCTACCTTATGTGTAGTGTATCTTCTGTAGATCCATATATCGCCTCTTAGCAGAGATGCAGGTGGATGTGCTGGGAAAACGATTTCGGCGGTCCGCCGCCATTTTGCCGTAGACCGAATGCATGTATGTCCTCAGGTCACGCCGGCCGCCATGTTTTTGGAGTCTTATGTCTCTTCTATGGGGGCGGCCATGTTTTGTGAGCCCAGCTACCTCGTGGAGAGCTGGGAACGCCGGAAGGCGTACACAGGGGGCGGAGCCACGCATTCTACCCGGGAAAAAGCAAACAGCTCCTTCCAGTCTGTGTAAGACAGACGCTGACTGCAGTTGGTTGGAAACTGCACTGCATCGGTTGGTGAGCCTTGGGGGTCCCTCTCTCTCTCTGTGGGATCGAGAAGCAGGTACTCTGAGGGGCGCTATTGCGCTAGGGGGAGACACACACAAAAAAAAAAAGTTTTTTTGTTTTGCTGGCAAAGGTGTCCTGTATTAACATGGACCCTGCCACTCATGTATCTCCTCCGGATCCCCTCGAGGGGTCTGCGGGATCCTCCAGCACCCCATTGACAATTGAATCATTGTCAGCTATTATGGAAACTTTTGTGTCCCGGGTGGAAGTGGCTTGTCAGGGACAGGGCGCAAGAAAGCGACCCCCGCCTAACCCCTTATTATCTGAAACCTCGGACTCAGACTCTGAGCCTATTTCTGCAGTTGCAGGTACTTCATCTGGGATTGGTGTCTCGGGTCCTGTCTCTTCAGACAGTGAGGAGGATGTTTCGGCATCCGCCATAGCCCGAGAGGAAGCGTTGGTAAACGCACTCATTGTATCTGTTCAAGAGACCTTAAGGTTACAGGGTATTCCATCAGAAATAGCTGAAACTGAAATCCCTTTTGGGACTAAAAAACGCATCAAAGTGGCGAAGGTTTTTCCATTGCCCAAATGTTTTGGCAATCCAATCGAAGAAGAATGGCGTCTGCCAAAACGCACTTTTACTATTTCTAAACGCATTGACAGGCGTTATCCGTTTGAGGAAACCCTTATTAAGAAATGGACAGAACCACCTGTGGTGGATTCACCAATTGCTAGATTGAATAAAGCCACGGTTATTCCTTTAGAAGACGCTCCGTCTTTTAAAGATCCAGTGGATCGCAAGATAGAAGCTATGTCTCGCACCATGTTTTCCTTGATTGGATCAGCTTTCAGACCTATAATAGCTATTGGTCTGGTTTCGCAGGCTGTAACTGAATGGACCAAGTGGTTACGCCGGGACTTAGAAGAGGTCCCTCAGGCGGTATCAGATTTGTTGGAACAAATGATACAGGGGTTACAGTTTGTGTGTGATGCGGCGTTAGACGCCACTCCATTATTGGCGCGAGCATCAGTCTCAGCAGTGGTTCTCAGGCGTACACTGTGGCTAAAAGGTTGGTTAGCCGACCAAGGTTCCAAAAAAGCATTGGCTAATATCCCCTTTTCAGGAGAGTGTCTATTTGGTGCCAACTTAGATGAGATCATTAAAGATCTCACGGGTGGAAAGAGCACCTTTTTACCGCAAAATTTTAAAGGTAGAGGAACTCGTC
The DNA here is from genome assembly GCF_965119305.1 of Pelophylax lessonae. Classification (NCBI taxonomy): domain Eukaryota; kingdom Metazoa; phylum Chordata; class Amphibia; order Anura; family Ranidae; genus Pelophylax; species Pelophylax lessonae. Next base: position 209,681,880 of record NC_138769.1, on the reverse strand, counting down.
AAAGACGAGGGCCTTCTTTTTCTGCTCATAAGAGGTTTTTTCGTCCCGCGGGTGAAAAAACTAAGTCCTCCAAAGCTCCTGCAGGAGGCGTCAGGGGTCGTTGGTCGGGCAAGCAAAAGCCCGCCCCCTCCAGACCTGAAGATAAACCATCCAAAGCCTGAAGGTGCGCCCCCACCCATAACTGGGGTGGGGGGACGTCTTCGCCGGTTCCCGGATCCATGGCTTTCCAGAATCCCGGACAAATGGGTTTGCGAAGTCATAAGGTCAGGGTACAAGATCGAGTTTCGATCTCTCCCACCGGCGCGATTCTTCCCTTCCAATATCCGACTATCCGCAGATCGTTTAGAAGATCTGCGGAGAGCAGTCACAGATTTACTACAACAAGGAGTGGTAGTCCACGTTCCTTGGACAGAACGGTTTCAAGGGTTTTATTCAAACCTGTTTACAATACCCAGGAAAGAGGGCAAAGTGCGTCCAATTCTGGACTTAAGAGCACTCAATTCTTTCGTCAACATAAGAAGATTCAGAATGGAGTCCATTCGCACGGTAGCAGCCTTCCTGCATCCAGGGGATGTCCTAGCGTCCATAGACATCAAGGACGCCTATCTTCACATTCCCATTTTCGCAGGACATCAGCGGTTTCTACGCTTTTCCGTAGAGGAGAACCACTATCAGTTTGTGGCGTTACCTTTCGGTCTCGCCACGGCTCCGCGGGTCTTCACAAAGGTGTTGGCCCCAATGTTGGCACTTCTGCGCCAAAGAGGTATATCGATCCTTGGTTACCTAGACGATCTTCTGCTTCATGCAGAGTCTCCTCAGACCTTGCTACAAAACATAGAAATTACTATGATTTCTTTACAGGAATTCGGGTGGCTGGTGAACCAGCAAAAGTCATTTCTGGTTCCCACCCAGAGGCTCGAATATCTGGGTCTAATTCTAGACACAGTCAGGACAAGAGTTTTTCTTCCGGTAGGGAAACTCCGAAAGATTCAATCAGCAGTCCAGTTGTTACTGTCCAACAGCTGGTCTTCCCTTCGGACTTGCATGAGGGTTCTGGGGTTGATGGTGGCTTCGTTCGAAGCAGTCCCATTTGCCCAGTCCCATACCCGAATTCTTCAGCAAGAGATTCTTCTCAGATGGAATCGGAATCCGGAATCCCTGGACAATCAGATCCGATTGAGCAAACAGACCAGAGAGTCTCTGGTCTGGTGGCTTCGGTCTCCGATGCTCAGCCAGGGAAAGTCATTTCTGCCAATATATTGGACGATAGTGACCACGGATGCCAGTCTATCCGGATGGGGAGGAATTCTCGGTCAGTTATCTGTCCAGGGACTTTGGTCCCCGGAAGAATCCAGGTTACCGATAAATGTATTGGAACTGAGAGCGATCAGACTTTGTCTGATTCACTGGACCGAGCAGCTCCAGGGCAGCCCGGTTCGGATCCAGTCGGACAATGCCACGGCCGTGGCTTATGTCAATCACCAGGGGGGCACCAAGAGTGTCCGAGCGGCCAAAGAAGTGGCTTGCATTCTTCGCTGGGCGGAACGATTTGTTCCAGCAATCTCTGCGGTGTTCATTCCGGGGGTGGAGAATTGGCAGGCAGATTATCTCAGCCGTCAGACCCTGGATCAGGGGGAATGGTCCCTCCATCCAGACGTTTTCCACCAGTTGTGCCTACGGTGGGGCACCCCGGATGTGGATCTGTTGGCATCACGATTCAACAGGAAAGTTCAGAGATTCGTGGCTCGCTCCCGCGATCCTCTAGCAGAAACCGCAGACGCACTGATCGCCCCGTGGGGGCAATACCAGCTAATATATGCCTTCCCTCCTCTCGCGTTACTGCCAAGACTTCTTCGCAGGATAGAGGAGGAAGGAATCCCAGTAATCCTGGTAGCTCCGGACTGGCCTCGTCGAGCTTGGTACGCCGACATGGTCAGACTGGTGGCGGACGTCCCGTGGAGACTTCCTCTCAGGGAGGATCTACTGTCTCAGGGACCGATATTCCATCCTGCTTTACGATCGCTGGCTTTAACGGCCTGGCTATTGAGACCCAGGTGCTGAAGGACAAAGGTTTGTCAGCTTCAGTTATTCCTACTCTAGTTGAAGCAAGGAAAGCGACTTCCAGAAAGATTTATCATCGCACATGGAAGTCCTACATTGCATGGTGTGAACCTTTGGGGTTCCGTCCTCGGTCTTATTCGATTAGTCGAATATTGGCTTTTCTGCAACAAGGGGTTGAGCAGAAACTGGCCTTGAGTACTATCAAGGGTCAGGTCTCAGCATTAGCCATCTTCTTTCAGAAGCCTTTGGCTACTCATTCCTTGGTGCGGAACTTCATCCAGGGGGTGCGACATCTGGCTCCGCCAGTGCACGCGCCGTTACCCTCCTGGGATCTTAATTTAGTGTTGTCGGTTCTTCAGAAACCTCCCTTTGAAGATCTTAGGGAGATTCCTCTACCCACGTTGTCCCAGAAGGTGGCCTTCTTGGTGGCTATTACTTCTGCACGCAGGGTGTCAGAACTGGCCGCATTATCTTGTCGTTCACCATATCTGGTGGTTCATAGAGATAAGGTGGTTCTTCGTCCGAATCCATCCTTCCTACCAAAAGTGGTTTCAGAATTTCATCTGAATGAAGAAATTGTATTACCTTCCCTGTGTCCTAAGCCCAGTCATCCTCGGGAGTTTGCTTTACACTCCTTGGATGTGGTCCGGGCGATCAGGGTATACTTGAAAACGACAGACTCGTTTCGCAAGACGGATTCACTTTTTGTGATCCCAGATGGACCCAAAAAGGGGTTGCCTGCATCTGCCGCGACCATTTCCAGATGGATCAGACAGACGGTAGTACAGGCTTATTCTATTAAGGGTCGGGAGCCCCCGTTCCCTGTTAAGGCGCACTCCACTCGGGCACTTAGTGCGTCATGGGCCTTTCGCCATCAGGCGTCAGTGGTCCAGGTGTGCAAGGCGGCTACCTGGTCGTCGGTGCATACCTTTACTAAACATTATAAAGTTGATGTAATGGCATCGTCTGATGCCTCGTTTGGCCGCAAGGTTTTGCAGGCCGCAATTTGAGGAGACCAGTGGTCTACCTCGAGGGTTTTTTCCGTTGGAAAATTTTTCTTTAGTCTCATTCTTTGTTTATAATGAGCCTTTAAAACTGCTAGTTTGGCACCAGTTGGGCCTTCTAGATTGGATTTGATTTTGTCAATCCCACCCCTCATTTGTGGCACTGCTTTTGGATGTCCCAGCTCTTGAGAATCAAGAAGACTACGTCTGTCAATGAGCGATAGAGAAAAATGGATTTTTGTAAGATCTTACCGTAAAATCCTTTTCTCTTAAGCTCATTGACAGACGTAGTACCCGCCCCTCTATCATTGAGTTGGGTTGGGTTAAATTCTCTGTACTGCTTTAAAACAGAACTGATTCCCTGTAGCAGAGAGAGGGAGGATATACCCTCAGGGACTGCCCCTAAGGTGGAGCCAGAACGTTTTGTCTTTCTGCCTAGTCCTACTCCTGCGGAGACAACATAACCCAGCTCTTGAGAATCAAGAAGACTACGTCTGTCAATGAGCTTAAGAGAAAAGGATTTTACGGTAAGATCTTACAAAAATCCATTTTTTTTTGCAATTCCATTGCCACTTGCATTGACTTCTGTTAATCAGAGGACCAAATCTGCCACACTAATCTGCTGCTTTGAAATTATGCTAAATAGCACGATTTCAAAGCCACTCTGGTGTGAACCAGGGCTTACAGTTCTTCTGCGGCTTTGATTTCAAAGCCGCCAAAGAACTGTTCTTCGCAATTCATAAAGAAAAGGTAATAATTTTTCATTTGTCTAAAGAAAAAAAAAAACTGTCAAATGACACTAAAAGTAGGTATCGGTAATTGGTATTGGCTAAAAAAAAAAAAAAAAAAAAAAACTGGTATCGGATCCCAAATGCATTTCTCTTTCGTTCTTCGATGGACACAGCATTCCTTAAATGATCACTCATCACTCATTCATAATCCCTTATTAATTATAACTACTGGGTTATATTGCCTCCTCCAGGGGAAGAACTAGGCAGAACAAAAAATACCTGGCTACGCCCATGGGTAATGCTCAGCTGGTATATAACCCCCCCTCTCTGCTCTAGGTAATTAGTTTTATTCTGTCGAGTCAGGAGTAAGGACCTAGGCTCCCGGCTGGGATCTCTTCTAGCAATTTTTTCTCCTTCCTTACATCTTTTTTTTGTTTTCCTCTTGGGAGATCTACAATCAACTGTCAGGCTGGGCGACGGGCTGGATAATCTAGATCCAGTGGTCTCTCCAGCCCAGCCAGTGAGCGCGACATAGCCTCACAGACAGAGGCTGGCCCGCAATTTGTTTGTCTTGCAGGGTCGCATACGACTGGACATGGGTCTGAGTCGCTACGGTCCCTTGGCTGACAGCTCCCCTACTTTGGTGACAAGGATTCTGTCTGGAGCATTACCTGCACCATGGAAGGGTAAGTACAGCCTCTCCCCTTTTGGTGTTTTTTTTGGGGTGGACGCGGATAACCTCCAGGGACAGTCAGACCTGCCTGCAGGTTCCCTCCTCCCATCCTTAAATCCCTCAGTGAGCTGGGCTTCCCCCATTCCTTTCCCCCCCCTGTCTGGACCTGGAGTCTGGTGGTGGTCTCAGGGCAGAGGATGCAGCGGAGACCCCTGGGGTCCCCCCCGCTATCCCAACTCTGTAAGGATCCTGCTTTGACATTGTGGCCAGTCTTTGCCTCAGCCCTGGTGTGTTAGACCCTAAATGAATGGGCCAAGATTTTGCGCCAGGGCCTGGGGGTGTGAGCAGGTCCCCACTGCTTATGTCGATCTAGCGAACCAGTTGGTCCATGGGCTGAAGCTTATTTGTAATGCAGCTTTTGATACAGCTCCTGTGCTGTCCAAACTTTGTTTCAGCGGTGGTGATTAGGCTTGTGTTGTGGCTTAATTGGTACGCAGACCAAGCCTCTAAGAGAGCTCCCATTGATCTGCCCTTTCAAGGCGATCACCTGTTTGGGGCTAAACTGGATGACATCATTATGGGTATCATGGGGGGAAGAGTACATTCCTGCCATAGTCTAGGAAAGGGAAGGAGCCTCGTCGCAGATGGGGGCTCTCCTCAGCACATAGAAAATAATTTTGTGCTTCTGGAACGGAGAATACGGGAAATAGATCTTTCAAATCTTCCCCGGGAGGATCCAAGCATCCTTGGTCGGGTAAGCCTAGAGCTAGCTTCTCCGGACCCGCAGACAAGACCCCTTCAGCATGAATGGTGTGGTGCTGCCCAATAAGATCAAAGAACTATGGACCCAATCAAAAGTGTAACACGTTTGTGTATAAATGCGATCTATAGATAATAAAAAGGGAAGTAAAATTCACCAAATCCTAAAAAATTACTTACTAGTGTGCAAATAAATAACAGTATAACAATGAATATATATCTAAATGACTTTGATATAGTAATGATAATCAATATAGCAAATCAAAGTGACTTTGTGCAGCAAAATAAATAAAATAAATCTGAATATAATAAAAAAAAAAAGTGTGTGTGTGTATATATGTGTGTGTGTATGTGTATATATATATATATATATATATATATATATATATATATATATATATATATATATATATATATATATATACATTCAATAATTAAAGGTGCATATAGTGACATAGATAAATATCCACTTAGGTGTGTAAATTCAGAGCAAATGTCCAACAATTATTGATAAAGTGACTCTGTGCATAAAAAAAGGTCCAAAAAAGGGTTGTTCGTGTCCAATTCTTGTGCCTCTCCAAATGAAGGTTAATCAGTGCAAATGTACAATGCTCTAATAACATATAAAGTGACTCTGTGCTGTAAAGAAATCCACAAGGTGCTTGTGTCCAAAAAATCTAGTGATGTTCCAAGTGTGGCCGGTGTGATGGATCAAGGTGCTCCCCTCACTCCCAGGACCGCACTCCCCAGAAGTACTCACCCCCAAGTTGGTAGTAAGCCTTGGATATATGGAGAAGTGTAGTTCCTATTATTGGTGTCCCATGGCTCCTAATAATATCCTGGGATCTCCTTGGAAGGTATATCCTATGCAACCAAAAAGCGCTCTGGATATAGAGACTAGGGAAAGAAAATTGCTTAAATCCCCCATCAACAGTCAGCTTTCTCTGCCTGGCGAATACTATAATTACTGCTAGCAGCTTTCGCCACTGGCAGTAAAAATGTGTAGAAATATGCAACAGGCTGGTTGTACCCAAGTGGATCGATGGATGCACTTGAGCACAATCATCCTGCCCAAACATGGATCAAAATTTGGGAGGTCTCTGCTGAATCGGCTAAATTTTGATCCATGTATGTCCGGCTTTAGTAATAATTTCAGAAAATAGATTGTGTTTTTGTTTCATATAATTTTTTGTACTAAATAGTTTTATTAATAGATAGATAACAGATGTAGCTAATAGTTACTAAATAATAGTTTTGCTATATCTGAATAATAGGATACACACAAACAGCAAAGTGAGATGCTTTTCTGTAATGCTTACCTTGCATTTCTTTTCATTAATTGCCTTCTTTTTGTATTTACAGATTTGAAGAGAGAGGCCAGCATATGCCACATGCTGAAACATCCACACATCGTAGAGCTATTGGAAACGTACAGCTCCGATGGAATGCTGTATATGGTCTTTGAATTGTAAGTCTTTCTGCTCCTTTTGACTCATTTTAACTGTTGTTCTTTGGTGTATGATCACTCCTGCAATGGAAGCAGACTCCTGCTCTGCTTAAGGTTTATGTTCTGAGCAATAATCATGCCTATAAAATCTAATGTTTCATTATCCCTGCTGCTCCAAATAGGGCTGCCAGAGTTATGTTATCAAATGTGTAAATGTATCTCTGCTATAAAAAATATAAAGCTTAATCACTCGGTTTCCTAGCAGTTCATTAGCGCTGAATTGCATAACTGTGAAATATTCAGAGTATATTCACAAAAATTATATGTTTGCTGTTGGTTTTAAAATGTTGCTAGGGTCAAAAAATTCAAGTCTTAAATTCAGACTTCACACCAAAGGCTTTTTTATTTATCATTTGATGCTCTCTCATGCACCTATTGACCATTTTTTTCCTATTTATTTTATTACATTTTTTAATTTTAGCACAGTTAAAAAAAAAAAAAAAAAAAAAATCTGATAACTTTTATTGCTGTCAAAAGCAATGTAAACATACCTTGTGACAGTACTAGGCAGTGACAGGTACTCTTTATGGAGGGATCAGGGGTCTAAAAGACCCCAGACCCCTCCACTGCACTTCAATGTATTCAAAATGCCGAAATCTGCATTTTTGAATACTGACACTTTTTTTTAAATTCGGCACCTTTAGCCGCCTAGTAACCCTGACGTGACGTCATCACGCGCTTCCCGGTTACTACATCGGAGACCCGATCAAAGCCGAATTCCGCTTTGATCCGGACCTTAACCAGCTGGTGGATGTCCTGGGCAGAGCCGCAGAAGGAGGCGGAGGCGTCCCCTCCTGCTCGCTGGGGTATTAGCCAGGTGCCTCCCAAGACACATCAGCCCTTATCACCTGAAAGCCGACCGCCGGCCCTAAAATATGGTACCGGGATGATGCCTCTAGCTGCAGGCATCACCCTGGTACAACCACTTCTCCGAGCCCACATAGAGCTACGTTGATGCGCGGGAAGTGGTTACCCAGTGAAGTAACTGTCCTCAGGTGATATAAGTTGTATCTGTCAATCTACAGCTCTCTTCTCTACATCTGTTCAAAGTGCTGAATATTTAAAGCTTGTCTGAGTTCAGGAAAAAAATAGTTTGGAGAATTACGGTCACAATCTGCAGAGCTCATTCACACAGGAACAGAGCTGAGGCTGTCAATCAGATTCCTCCTCTCTCACCATTTCTCTATCGTTCATTGACGGAAGCAGCTCCTGATCTTCTTAACCATTGGGTTATACTACCCCCTACAGAAGTAGACACTAGGCAGAATGCCTATGGGCAGTCCCTGGGGGTACACTCCCACTCTCGCTATAGGAACTCAGTTTATTTTTTATTTTTTTCTGCCTAGTCAGAAGTAGGGACCTAGTTCCTTGCTGGGATCTTTGGTCCTGGCAATTTTTTCCTTTTTAATGGATTTGTCCATTTTTCCTGCGAGAATCTACAATCAACTGCTGGACTGGGTGACGGCCTGAATATTTTTTTTTAAATCCAGGGGTCACTCAAGTCCGGGCAGCGAGTGTGAGCGTGAGCGCGAGCGGAGTCCTCAGCTCCGCACTACGTCGGCCACGACATAGCCCCACTGGACAGGGGGGGTGTGGCGGAGTGGGCCAAGCTTTTATGCCGGGACCTGGAGGGGGAGCAGCTTCCCCTGCCTTTGCTGAGCTGGTGGACCAGTTGGTCCAGGGGCTGCAATCTCTGTGATGCCTCTTTGGATGTGGCTCCTCTGTTTGCTAGGCTGTCTCAGCAGTGGTCCTTGGGCCTGTTGTTTGGCCTAAATGCTGGTCTGTGGATCAGACTTCTAAGAAGGCCTTGTCTGATCTCCCCTTCCTAGGCGATCACCTGTTTGGAGCTTCCCTGCATGACATCATTAAGGGTTTCATAGGGGGGAAAGTACCTTTCTTCCGCAGGCTAGTAAGGACAAGGAGCCCCATCGTAGACGTGGCCCATCTAGGCTCATAAGAAGTTTTTTTCGTCTCTCAGGGTCTCAAGACAAGGTATCAAAAACCTTCAGGGCCTCCAGAGGAGGATCCAGACCAACCTGGTCTGGCAAGCCAAGAGCAGGCTTGTCCAGACCTTCGGTCAAGGCTCCCTCAGCATAAAGGGCAGCCCTCACCCCTCTGTTGGGTGGGGGGATTTCTTTGCTGGTTTCTGGACCCATGGACCTCCTAGGTACAGACAGGACAAGTGGGTCCACGAAGTCATACGGTCCGGCTACAAGATCGAGTTTCTTTCTTACCCTCCGAAAGGGTTTTTCTCTTACGTCCTCTACAGTCACTGCCCACTCATAAAATCTGCACGTCTGGGTATTGGCCTTCTCCACAGGAGTAAGCTACGCAGAAGATTTTGTTAGAATATTCACAAAACTTTGTATAGACACACCTACAGGGGTCTGTCCCTATGGTCAATACCCCCAGCTAGCATCATTCCCAATTCAGTTTGCTGCTGCCTAGCTTAGGAGTAGGCTGGCTTTTCCCTGGCTGGGGCTGCGGTCTCAACTTTTTTCTTCTTTTTATGTTTTCTCTCTGGAAAAGTATTTTTTCTTTTAAAAGATAGCTTTTTCTTTGTTCCTGCGCTTAGTTTGTCGGACTTCGGAAGACTACAGTGTTTGCGGAGCTGGGAATCGCACTGGTTATTTTAGAGCCTTAAGGAATCCCAGCCTGCCATCGAGTGTTAGTAGGTTATGGTACGACCAGGCCTCGCAAACGACTATGTCCCTGACTCCAGGGTCGAGCCTGCGAAGTCGCTGTCTTCGCTGGGTTGTCTCAACCGCGGTACGCCTGCGAATTGCTAGCGTCCCCTTCGGCTGACGGCACCCCCACTCAGGGTGGGAGGCTTCCTGTTGCAGAGTGGTACCCACATTTTCGTTGGACCGGTGAGTACCATGCTACCCCTCTGTCTCTGACCATGTCTGTCGGGGTGTGTATGGGCTCTCTGTTTTTTATGGGGACGGCAGTTCGGTATGGGTTCTGTGAGGTGTTTGTGCATCTACAGTATTTGGAAAACCGTACATGGTGTGTGGGGGCTGCAATCGGCACGAAAATGCGTGGCCGCCATTTTAGGTGTGGCCAGGCTGTTTGGCCTCATAGTGAGGGCAGCAGCCATTTTCTACTATGATGTTGGCGCCGATCAGGCGCCATCTTTAGTGTGGGTAAAATGTCCTTATGTGGACAGCGGCCATTTTCCCAGAGCTTTTCCCATAGACTTGCATTGGCAACCCTTTTTTTTTGTGGCTCAGGGCTCTTTCTGCCTCTAGAGGCGTGAGGTCACTTCCTCTTTCATCACCTTCAGATCGTTTAGCAGTGTGGGGTCAGTATAGCACACTGTGGGGGGCTTTTATTGTATTCCCTGGCCTGCATTCCTGCTAGCATTCATTTTATAGCAGTTTCCTGTAGCACAGGACTTGCTCTCCATTTGCGGTGGGGACCGTGGGAATCACCGATTTTTAAAGGGCCAGTGTCATTTAAAATAAAATTGCTATTATGGAGTCCCAGGATAGCAAATTCCCCCCCAGATCTGGTGGAGGGTTCAGGTTCTCCTGAATCCTCTGCTATAGTCTCACTTACTGCTGCACTTGCGACTTTAGCGTCAAAAGTGGATTTGTTGTCTGACCGGGCTTATAAGCAAAGGCCTATGCCCTCTCAGTCTTCTGATTCAGAGCCAGATTTGGTTGCCACGGACAAGGCACAAGACAAAGGCAAGTCCTTCAAGGCCTCTAGTGGCCAGAAGAATCCTTGGGCGGGCAAGTCAAAAGCCGCCCGCGCTGGCACAGCGGCTCAGTCCGATTCGACCTGAAGGGGCGCCCTCACCCGTTTCAGTGGTGGGGGGAGTTCTGCGCTATTTTCCCGAACCTTGGCTGGCCAACATTCAGGACAGGTGGGTTCAAGAACTCATTCGGTCAGGGTACATGATCGAGTTTTGATCACGCCCAGCAGACAGATTCTTTCCCTCAAATCTTCATTTCCGAGATCTCCATCGGGTGGTTCAGGATCTCCTCGCCCAATGGGTGGTTGTCCCGGTTCTACAGTGGGACAGATTTCGGGGCTTTTACTCAAATCTGTTCACAGTGCCCAGAAAGGAGGGCAAGGTGCGTCCGATTCTGGACTTAGTTTCTAAACCGCTTTCTGCGGGTTCAGAAGTTCCGAATGGAGTCCATCCGGTCGGTGGTGGCATCCCTGAGTCCAGGGGATTTCCTGGCGTCCATCGACCACAAGGATGCGTATTTACACATCCCTATTTACGAGGGTCATCAGAGGTACCTCCGATTCGCAATAGCGGAGGAGCATTATCAGTTTGTGGCGTTGCCTTTCGGCCTCGCTTCGCTCCAAGGGTTTTTACCAAGGTTTTGGCTCCTGTCATCCTCGGTTACCTGGACGATCTCCTATTAAGGTCAAGCTCCAGTGCCACTTTTTTGCGCAATCTGTCGATCACTGTTCAGGCGCTCCAGGAGTTCGGGTGGACCATCAATTTTCAGAAGTCGACTTTGTCCCCTTCTGTTCGCCTCCCTTACCTGGGGATGATTCTGGACTCCACCCAGGCGAAGGTCTTTCTTCTAGGGGACAAGCTGCAGATCCTGCAGGACGAGGTCAGGTCCCTCAGGGACAAAGAGTTCTCCTCGCATCGGACCTGCATGCAGTCCCTGGGTTTGATGGTGTCGGCTTTTGAGGCGATCCCATTTGCACAGTTTCACACGAGATCTCTTCAAGCAGAGATTCTGGTCCGGTAGGACAGACATCCTCAATCTTTGGAACGGAGGATTTCTTTGAGCCCCCAAGTCAGATCGGATCTCCTGTGGTGGCTCCAGTCTCCAGCTCTGAAGGAAGACAAGTCCTTTCGTCCGTTGCTATGGACTGTGGTCCCCACGGACACCAGCCTGTCGGGCTGGGGTGGAGTTCTGGGCTAGTTGTCTGCCCAGGGCACTTGGTCGGAGGGGGAATCCTCCCTGCCGATAAATGTCTTGGAACTGCGGGCAATCAAGTTCTGTTTGCTCCGTTGGTCGGATCGTCTTCGTGGCTGCCCAGTGCGTGTGCAGATGGACAACGCAACTGCAGTGGCTTACTTCAATCACCAAGGGGGCACCAGGAGTGCCTGGGTGGCCAAGGAGGTGGCCGAAATTCTGTCCTGGGCCGAGACGCAGGTCCCGGTGATTTCGGCAGTTCACATTCCAGGTGTGGAGAACTGGCAGGCGGACTATCTGAGTCGCTAGACCCTGGACCAAGGGGAATGGTCCGTACACCCGTAGGTGTTTCAGATGCTGTGTGCGCGGTGGGGATCCCCGGACGTGGATCTGTTCGCGTCTCGTCTTAACAACAAGGTTGGAAGGTTCGTGGCACGAACGCGCGACCCTCTGGCGGATGCCTCGGACGCATTGGTGGTGCCTTGGAATCGGCTGATTTATGCATTTCCCCCGATTCAGTTGTTGTCCAGATTCTTTCGCAGGTTGGTCTCGGAACCGAGGTTGGTGATTCTGGTGGCCCCAGACTGGCTGTGCCGGTTTTGGTATGCGGACATCATGCAACTGGTCGTCGAGCCTCCCTGGCGGCTCCCGCTAAGAGACGATCTTCTGTCTCAAGGGCCGATCTTCCATCCTGCTTTAGTCGCTGGCTTTGACGGCGTGGCTGTTGAAAGCCAGGTCTTGAGAGACAGAGGTCTCTCGTCGGCGGTCATTCCTACCTTGCTCAAGGCTAGGAAGGCCTCCTCAGGTAAGATTTATTATCGTACCTGGAAGGCTTATTTCGCCTGGTGCGAGTTGCAGGGGTTCCATCCACGCTCCTTTTTCGGTGGCGAGAGTGTTGGCTTTCCTGCAAACTGGTGTGGAGCAGCGTCTTGCGCTGACCACTATTAAGGGCCAGTTGTCTTCACTGGCCATTCTTTTTCAGCGCCCTTTGGCGTCAAATTCCTTGATCCGCACCTTCATTCAAGGGGTGCGTCATCTTGCTAGGGCACCCTTGCCTCCTTGGGATCTGAATTTGGTTCTGTCTGTTTTGCAACGTCCTCCCTTTGAGAATATCTTGGAGATTTCTCTGCCAGGGCTGTCGTGGAAAGTGGCCTTTCTGGTGGCGATCAGATCTGCGATCAACGAGGACATTGTCTTACCTTCGCTGTGTGCGAAGCCTAAGCATCCTAAGGAGTTTGCCTTACATTCCTTGGATGTGGTACGGGCCATCAGGGTTTACCTGTCGTCTACTGAATACTTCAGAAAGTCAGATTGTCTTTTTGTCCTTCCTGAAGGACCTTGGAAGGGTACGGCTGCGTCTGCGGCAACCATTTAAAAATGGATCAGGCAGACGATTGTGCAGGCCTATTCGATTAGGGATCAGGTTCCTCCTTTCGATGTCACAGCGCACTCTACCAGAGCGATTAGTGCGTCTTGGGCCTTCCGCCATCAGGCGTCAGTGACTCAGGTGTGCAAAACGGCGACCTGGTCGTCCGTGCATACCTTTACAAAATCTTACAAACTTGATGTCCTGGCATCAACGAATGCCTCTTTTGGCCGCAAAGTTTTAAATGCGGCAGTGCCTTAGGGGAGACAGGGTAGTTTTTGGCCTGTCTCCTCCTGTTGGGGTTTTTTCCCTTTTTTGGTTTTGCTTTCCTGGGCTATCGCTTCTGTTTAGCTTTCTTGTTGCCCAGTGTTTACCTTTCTGGTTCAGAAAAGGTTCTTTTCTCTGACCTGGTGCTGCGTTGCCTTTCTTGACAGTTACGTTTTCCCACCCCTCACATCTACACTGCTGTGGGACATCCCGGACGTGCAGATTGTATGAGTGGGTGGCGACTGTCAGAGGACGTAAGAGAAAATAGAATTTTTGTAAGAACTTACCGAAAAATTATTTTCTCTGAGTCCTCTGACAGTCGCCCCCCCACCCCTCTTTTGGGGTTCGTGGATCTCTATACTGCTTGCTACCAAACTGAATTGGGAATGATGCTAGCTGGGGGTATTGACCATAGGGACAGCCCCCCTGTAGGTGTGTCTATACAAAGTTTTGTGAATATTCTAACAATCTTCTGCCTAGCTTACTCCTGTGGAGAAGGCCATTACCCAGACGTGCAGATTGTATGAGTGGGCGGCGACTGTCAGAGGACTTTTACGGTAAGTTCTTACAAAAATTATTTTTTTTCCCTCCAACTTGTGCCTGTCCCCAGACGATCTACGGGGTCTCGTTGGGGCAGTTCAAGACTTGTTGAGCCAAGGGGTGATTGTCCCAGGTCTGACTTCGGAACGTTTTCAGGGTTTTTTTTTTAAACTGGTTTACAGTCCCCAGGAGGAAGGGCAAGGTGCGTCCAATTCTGGACCTCAAGGTGCTAAACTTCTTTGTGCGGGGTGCAGAAGTTCCAAATGGAGTCCATTCGCACGGTAGTGGCTTCCCTGAATCAAGGGGATCTTCTTGCTTATATCGACATCTTGGACGCTTAATTTCATATTCCAATATGGGTTGGTCACCAGCGCTTTCTCCGCTTTGCCGCGAGAGAGGAGCATTAGCGGTTTGTGGCATTACCCTTTGGTTATGCCTCCGCTCCTCGAGTCTTTACAAGTGTTGGCCCCGGTGCTGGCATTGTTGTGTCAGCGAGGGATTGCGGTTCTGAGGTACCTGGATGATCTTCTGCTACGAGCAGAGTCTGACTGCTCTGGTGGACAACTTGGAGATTACTCTGCGAATTCTGAGGGAGTTTGGTTGGATTCTGAACCTTCAGAAGTCAGCTCTTGTTCCGTCCACAAATTTGGACTATCTCGGTCTGAGCCAGAGTGTTCCTTTCTCTGGAGAAACTCCAGGAAGCAATGCAACTTCTGTTGTCCAGCAGACGGTCATCCCTTCGGACTTGCATGCGGTACTGGGCCTAATGTTCGTTTACACAGTTCTCTGCAAAGAAAGATTCTGGTCAAATGGGATAAGAATCCACAATCTATAGACAATCTGACCGGTCTGAGCCAGGGTACGAGAGGGTCCCTGAACTGGTGGCTTCGTTCTACGGCACTTCGCCAGGGCAAATCCCTTCTCCCCCTGTACTGGACAGTGGTCACCATGGGTGCCAGCCTGTCCGGGTGGGAAGGCATCCTCCGAAAAGATTCTACTCAGGGTGTCTGGACACTGGAAAACTCCAGACTGCCGATCAATGTACTGGAGCCCCGAGCGATCAGACTTTGGATCATTGGACGGGTCGTTTTTAAGCGTGTCCGTTACGAATTCAGTAGGACAATACCACGGCTGTAGCCTATGTCAATCACCAAGGGGGCACAATAAGTGTCTTGGCGGCTCAGGAAGTAGCCGTAATTCTTAGGTGGAAAGAATTTCCTTCCAGCCATCTCTGCTGTACACATTCAGGGGGTGGAAAATTGGCAGGCAGATTACCTCAGTCAACAGGCGTTGGACCAGGGGGAATAGTCACTTCATCCGGAGGTGTTTCATTAGTTGTGCCTCCGGTGGGGTACTCCCGAGGTGGACCTGTTGGCCTCTCTTCTCAACAGGGAGGTGCCGAGATTTGTGGCATGATCTCGGGAACCTCGCGCTGGTGGCCCCGTGGGGTCAGTATTGTCTCATTTATGCCTTTCCCCTCTCAAGACTTCTGCGAAGGATCGAGGCAGAAGGGATTCCGGGCATCTTAGTGGCTCCAGACTGGCCTCCCTGATGGTCACCGATGTTCTTTGGAGACTACCTCTCAGGGAACATATGCTGTCCCAATGGCCAATCTTCCATCCTGCTTTGCAGGCGCTGGCTTTTAATGGCTTGGCTGTTGAAAGCTAGGTGCTGAAAGATAGAAATTTGTCTGATTCAGTGATTCCTACGCTGTTGAAAGCTAGAAAATCTACCTCTAGGAACATCTACCATCGTACGTGGAAGTCGTACATTGCGTAGTGTGAGTCTCTTGGGGTTCATCCTCGCTTCTTCTAAGTGCTCGGATCTTGACCTTCCTCCAACGGGGGGGTTGAGCATCACCTGGCCTTAAGTACTATGAAGGGCCAGGTCTCTGCCTTGGCAGTCTTCTTTTAATGAACTTTGGCCACACTTTCCTTGGTCAGTAATTTTATCCAGGGAGTTTGACACTTGGCTCCTCCAGTGCGGTCTTCAATGCTGCCTTGGGACCTCAATTTGGTGCTTTCAGTCCTCTAGAAACCTTTTGAAAATCTTTAGGGAGGTTCCCCTGCTTACGATATCCCAGAAGGTGGCCTTTTTGGTGGAAATCACTTATGCGTGCAGGGTGTCAGAGCTGGCGGCATTGTCTTGTCGTTCAGCTTACGTGGTGGTTCAGAGATAAGGTGGTTCTTCGCCCCTGTCCACAGTTCTTTCCAAAGGTTGTCTCTGATTTTTATTTGAATGAAGACATTTTGTTGCCTTCCTTGGGTCTCATGCCAAAACATCCTAAGGAAATTGCCTTGCGTTCCTTGGATGTCGTTTGGGCAATTAGGGTGTACCTGGCAGCTTTTAGGAAGTCACTCACTATTTGTGCTCACGGACGGACCTCGGAAGGGTTTTTGTCGCTTCTGCTGCAACCATTTCCGGATGGATCAGATAGACGTGTTTCAAGCCTATTCATTTAAGGTTCAGGCTCCTCCTTTCCCTGTAGTGGGGCTCTCTACTGGGGCGCTTAGTGCCTCCTGGGCTTTCCGTCATCAGGCATCAGTGATGCAGGTTTGCAAGGTGGCTAACTGGTCATCAGTGCACACCTTTTTACAAAAATTTTATAAAGTGGATGTGTTGGCATCTGCGGATGCTTCCTTTTGGCTGCAAGGTTTTGCAGGCTGCTGTTTAGAGGACCTGGTCCTGTTTGAGGGTGTATTGTGTTTTTTTTTTTTTTTTTTTTTTTTCAGGTGAGCTCCAGTTCTTGGTTGAGCTCCATATTACTTGGTTTGCCATGGTTTAGCCTTGGGGATTTTTTTTCTGCTGTTCCCACCCCTTATGTTGAGAACTGCTGTGGGACGTGCCAATGGTTAAGAAGACCAGGATCTGTGTCCATCTGTGTCCATCTGTGTCCATCAATGAACGATTAAGAAAATGGGATTTTTGTCTTACCGTAAAATCCATTTCTCTGATGTTCATACACAGCACCCACCCCTCTGTGGAGTGGACTTTGTTCTCACACTGCTTGTAACAAAACTGAGTGCCCATAGTCTTAGTCAAGCTTTTTTTCTGCCTAGTGTCCTACTCCTGTAGGGATCAGTATAACGATCTGTAGCGGTGTCCGCTAAATGAACATCAGAGAAATGGATTTTACGGTATGACAAAAATCCAATTTTTTTCTCCTGGTGTCAGGAAAGCTTGTCAGAAGTGACTCCTGCAGATAACTGAGGGACGAGACAGCAGACAGAAAGGACACTTAGTGTTCTTAATTGAGACAAGTACACAATGTAGGGGGGGATATTCCTTGTTCATATGTCATGTCTGAGGTTTACAACCATGTTAAAGGAGAATGAGACTCCATTATATTTTTTAAAAATAAATCGGGCCCCTAGGAGCTTTATGACATAGTGTGCTAGTATGCATCACATAATAGCACAGTATGGCATACTTGTCTGTCGAATTATGCCCTCCAACGATGCACTGTTAAAGCTCCTGATGTTCATGGGCGTTTCCATCTTCTGGTGTTTTCTGGGTTTGCTCTGTTCAGCCACTTGAATGGGTGTGCTGTGATGACATCACTTCTGCGCATGCACACGGGAGTCACTTCTGGCACAGAGTGGTGCTGTAAATTATACTGCGCTGCTCTTGCTCCTGACGGGCAGGGAGAAGCATTTTTGACAGTGACAAACAGGATTTTTCCTAAGTGTACATAATATAAATGGTACATAATATAAATGTGTACTAATATTTATAGGTAAAGTTGATCCGGGGAATATCCTGTTGCCTCTCGGGGGATCAGGAAGGAATTTTTTCCCATGCTGTAGCAAATTAGTTCATGCTTTGCTGGGGTTTTTTGGCTTTCCTCTGGATCAACTGTGTATATGGGATTGCATAGTTGGGTTTTCTTTGCTGTTTGTTTTTTATTGGTTGAGCCAGATGGACTTGTCTTTTTTTTCAACCTGACTAACTATGTAACTATGCATTAATCTACAGTACAAAACTATAAATTGTGTAACTAAGGATTTAAGAAATATTTCAACACTTCACTTTAGGCTTGTTTGCTACTGGAAAGATCAGAATTCTGGTCTCGACATGCAGCTACATCTGGTCGTGCACAAGAGTAAAATCCTGGTAGGAAAAAAATGTACTTTCTCTTTCGTTCATTGACGGACACAGCTTCATATCTTCATTGACAGTTGGGTTATGCTGCTCTTCATAGGAGTATCATGGGGTATATGCCCCTAGAGAGTATCAGGGGGTATACTTCCACTTCCTGCTATAGGATCTGTTTTTTTTCTGCCTGGTCAGGAGTAAGGACCTAGCTCCTTGCGTGGGATCTCTGGTCCTAGCATTTTTTCCTTTTTAAACTGAGCTTTTTTCCTTTTTAAACTGAGCTTTTTTCCTTTTTAAACTGAGCTTTTTTCCTTTTTAAACTGAGCTTTTTTCCTTTTGTGTTTTTTTTTTTTTTTCTTTCCTTCTACAATCAAGTCTGTTCCTGTGAGAACTACAGTCAACTGCCGGACTGGGTGATGCACTGGATATCCTAGATCCTTACGATCCCCCTAGTCTGGGCAGGGAGCGCATGTAGACTGTAGCTCCCCGCTCTGTCAGCCGCGACATAGCCCCCACAGGGCAGGGGCTGCCCGCCGAGTAAATTACCTCGCGAGGATGCACACGACCGGGTTGCGGCCTGAGTCACAGGGTACCTCTGGCTCACAGCACTCCTCATTCCGTGATGGGGAGGTGATCTGCCTAGAGTGGTGCCCATCTGGTTCCGAAGGTTTGGTGAGTAGTGTCCCCCTCCCTCCTTTGGGAAATCCCGGGTGGACGTGGGCCCATTTCCTGGGTTGGTCGGTCCCTCCTGTGTCCTTCCGACCTTACTGGCACCCCATCCTCGTTAGAGGGTCACCTGTGCTAACTCTCCCCCGTTCCACTGGCCCCATGGCTGAGGTGGCTGTGCTGGTAGTGTGGGGAGCTGTGGCTGGAAGGGGGTGGGAGCACGCAGCTACGGCTCCTTTTGTGGCACGGTGTGCATATGCCCTGGTGGGGGGTCTTCAGCTAGGCCCCCCTTGCTGCCAGAAATGGTCCTGGGGTCCAGCGAGGCACGCTCCCGCCGCCTGGTGCCACAATTTTCCCATAGCTGACTGTATGGGAGCCCGGCAGCCATTTTTTCATAGTTTTCCATTGAAGTCTATCGGCTGACATTTTCTTGTAGCCACAGGAGCGGTGCTCGGCGGTGGGCCTCTAGCGGCGGCACGGCAGGCTCTTCTTCCTTTCTAAAAGGCATGGAGAAAGCAGCTTGGCACTTCTCTCTCCCCCTGCAAGCGGTGGTGGGGAGTCCCTGGGGTTGTATGAGATTTCCTCCTCCTGCTAGAACGTGTCCTGGGACCTGTAGTACCATAGGTACAGCGGTGGTGGAATTTTTACAGTGTTTTTCAGAATTTTTTGTGCGAACACTTAGTGTTCCCCAGGTGCTGCAGCTTGGCGGCCATTTTCCTGGAGATCGGCGGCCATGTTTTTGGTGGTTTCCCATAGGTAATGTGGCAGCCATTTTCTTGAAGCCACATGAAGCGGTGCTTGGCGGGCGGCCTCTAGTTACAGCACCAGCCATTTCCTCTTCTTTTGGATTGGCGTGCTGTAGGCTGTTGGAGCTCTTCCCCTCCTCTTCCTTCTCCCTGCTGAGATACGTTTGGTGGTGAGTCCTGGGGCGGTATCTCCCTGCCTCCTCTGCTATTGCAGTGTTGCTGGGACCTGTGGTACCATGGGAGACAGCAGTGGGGGGGGGGGGTGTTCACAGCTTGTCTGACAATTTTACACTAGTTTTTACTGCCGGTCCCAGGGTGTCATGGAGCCTCTAGAACACGTGTCCTGACCCGCTCTGAGGGGGGGGAGGGGGACCCTCAGGGTCCCACTCTGCAATGGCAGCCATGACGGCAGCCCTGCAGTCTCTAGTGTCTAAAGTGGACATGGTCTTACAAATGAGACCTGGTAAAAGGCATCCTCCGCTTTCACCTGTTTCCTCTGCCGCCTCAGATTCTGAGGCTTATTTGGCCACTGCGGACGCGAGTCACCCCACGGGGTCGGCGTCTACGCACTTGAGTGCTCGGATAGTGAAAATAATTCCTCTTCCACTACCTCTGCGCATGAAAAGGTGCTTGTGGAGGCACGGATTGTATCAGTGTGCTAGAAACTAGAAAAATGAAGGACACAGCGGATGCTGCATCGGCTGCACTGGTGTATTTTGGCACCTGCAGACCATCCAGGGTGACTAAGGTGTTCCCCCAATTTCCTGCCTATTTTGATGAGATTGACGCTATTCTGTAGGGGTCCCCAAAACGCATGGTCGAGGATACCTAAGCATTTCGCTGGGAGATATCCTTTTAAGGAGTTTTACAGAAACTGACAGAGCTGCAATCTTTTTACTGTGGTAGGTTTAATCCTAAGGCCGGTGTTTGCTATAACCTTGGTCTCCCAGACCTTGACGGGGTGAGCGAAGCTTTTACTCCAGGATTTTTCACGTCGGCACCATCATGAACTGACGAAGCTGGCGGACCAGTTGATACAGGGGTTACAGTACAGTACAGGGAGTCGGTGACGCGGTGACCTTGCACCGCATTATCTGGTTGAAATGCTGGTCTACGGGCCAGGCTTTCAAAAAGGTGCTGACGGGTCTCTCCTTTGTGTGGGACAGCTTGTTCGGAGCCTCCATGGAAGAGTTCATGAAGGGTCTCACAGGGGCAAGAGCACCCTACTTCCCTCGCCGCAAATGTGGCCCTGTCTTTTCAGCTCACAAGCGGGCCCTTTCATCCCACAGGGTCGCAAGGACAAGGGTTCTAAATCCTCCTGGTCTTTCGCAGGGGGTTCCAAGAAACCCTGAGGTGGTAAGTCTAAGACAGCTCTGGTGTCGTGGATAAGCCATCCTCCGCCTGAAGGGATGCCCGCACCATTACTAGGGGTGGGGGGATGTCTTTGTTTCTTTCCGGACCCATGGACCTCGTTCATCCAAGACAAATGGGTACTCGAGTTGATTCGGTGTGGTTACAAGATCGAGTTTCTATCCTTGCCCTCGGCAAGGTTCTTCCCTTCCAATCTGTGTCTGTCTTCGGATCGTCTTCAAGGCCTTTCTGGGAGCAATGCAGGATTTGTTGTCGCAAGGTGTCATAGTACCAGTTCCAGAGTCTGAACTTTTTTCTTTACGGTCCTCAGGAAGGAGGGGAAGGTTAGCCCAATCCTGGATCTCAAGGCCCTGAACAACTTTGTGCGGGTTTAGAAATTCTGAATGGAATCCGTTCACACAGTTTTGGATTCCCTTCATCAAGGCGACTTTCTGGCCTCCATCAATATCAAGGACGCTTACCTTCATATTCCAATCTATATCGGCATTAGCGTTTTTCTTTGTTTTGTCATAGGCGAGGAGCATTATCAGTTTGTGGCCTTACCATTTGGTCTTGCCTCAGCTCCTCGGATGTTCACAAAAGTGTTGGCCCCAATGTTAGTCTTTCTGAGGCAGCAGGGGATTTCGGTACTGGGGTACCTGGACAGTCTTCTGAGGGCGGAGTCATCGTCTGTCCTGAAGGAAGATCTGGACAGCACTGTGCGAACTCTGCAGGAGTTGGGCTGGACTCTGAATTTTCAAAAGTCAGCCTTGACCCCGTCCAACAAGTTTACTTCCTGGGGCTGACTCTGGATTAAGCCTCAGCCCGGGTGTTTCTCCCAGAAATGAAACTCTTGAAATTGCAGCATGCGATTTGGCTCCTGTTGTCCAATCGCTGGTCGTCTCTCAGAACTTGCATGCAGGTGCTGGGCCTGATAGTTTCCACCTTGGAAGGGCTGTTCCATTTGCTCAGTTCCATACCAGACTTCTGCAAAAGGAAATTCAAACCAAATGGGACAAGAATCCACAGTCCCTGGATAATCTGATCCTGTTGAGTCTGGGTGCGAGAGGATCTCTGCTTTGGTGGCTCTACTCCCCTGTGCTTCAACAAGGGAAGTCTTTATTCTCCCCCTGTTCTGGACAGTGGTTACCATAGACGCCAGGCTGGTCCGGGTGAGGAGGTGTCCTGGGCACGGAATCAGCCCGAGGCTTCTGGTCTCGGGAGGAGTCCAGTCTGCCGATCAACATCCTGGAAATTCCAGCGATCAAGCCTGTCCTAGTTGACAGATCTGCAGGGGTGTCCGGTAAGGATTCAATTGGACAACGCCGCGGCTGTGGCATATATCAATCACCAAGGGGCACCAGAAGTGCCCTAGCGGCCAAAGAAGTGGACAGCATTCTAAGGTGGGCAGAATGCCCTGTTCCAGCCCTCTCTGGTGTGCACATTCCAGGTGTAGAAAATTGGCAGGCAGACTATCTCAGTTGACAGGCACTGTGTCCGGGCAAATTGTCCTTTCACCCTGAAGGGTTTCCTACAACTGTCTCCCCAGTGGGGGACCCCGGATGTGGACCTGTTGGCATCTCATCTCACCCGGAAGGTTCCGAGGTTTGTTGCAAGGTCTCAGCATCCTCTGGCAGACACTCTGGTGGCCCCTTGGGGCCGGTATCGTCTAAATGAATGCCTTTCCTCCACTGCAACTTCTGTAGAGACTTCTGCACAGAATCGAGGCAGAAGGGATTCCAGCGATTAGAAGACTGGCCACGTCGGCCCTGGTACACATGCATGGTAAGACTGGTAGCCGATGCCCCTTGGCACCTTCCTCTCAGAAAAGATCTTCTGTCTCAAGGAGTGATCCTGCATCCTGCTTTATGGTTGCTGGCTTTAACGGCCTGACTACTGAAAGCCAGGTATTGAAGGATAGGGGGTTGTTGGATTCAGTGGTTCCTACTCTGTTAAAAGCTAGGAAATCTACTTCTCTGAAGATTTACCATCGAGTTTGCAAGTCGTATATTATTTAGTGTGAGTCTGGGGGGGGGGGTTTCACCCCGTTCCTTTTCGGCATCCGTCTGCTGGAGTTTATAAAAAGGGGTGTAGATCAGCGTTTGGCCCTGGGCACCATTAAGGGCCAGATTTCAGCCTTGGCACTTTTCTTCCAAAGACCGTTGGCCACAAATGCCTTGGTTCAAACTTTCGTGCAGGGAGTTTGCCACGTGGGTTCTCCGGTACGGTCCCTGGTGCCTCCGTGGGATCTTAATCTGGTATTGTCGGTTCTTCAAAGACTGCCTTTTGAGAACATTTGTGAAATTCCTCTGCTTACCTTGTCACAAAAAGTGGCTTTCTTGTTGGTTATCACTTCTGCACACAGGGTTTCGGAGCTGGCTGCATTGTCCTGTCGGTCACCTTTTACCAGGTGGCTCACAGGGACAAAGTGGTGCTCCGTCCCTGTCAGTTGTTCCTTCCTATGGTCATTTCGGGGTTCCACCTAAATGAAGACATTGTGTTGCCTTTATTATGTCCTAAGCCAAAGCATCCAAAAGAAGTTGCTTTGCATTCTTTGGATGTGATCCGGGCCATCAGGGTGTATTTGATGGCGACTGAGCCTATTCGAATATCGAATTCCTTGTATATTCTTACGGATGGTCCTCGTAAAGGGCAGGCTGCATCTGCTGCGACTATTTCCAGATGGATCAGGCGGACAGTGGTTCAGGCCTATTCAGTGAAGGGTCAGGTTCCTCCTTTCCCTGTTAGGGGGGATTCCAGGAGGGCGCTTAGTGCCTCCTGGGCCTTCCGTCTTCAGGCGTTGGTGGTCCAGGTTTGCAAAGCAGCCACCTGGGCCTCTGTACACACATTGACCAAGTTCTACAAAGTGGATGTTTTCACACCTGCAGATACTGCCTTTGGCCGCAAAGTTTTGCAGGCTGCTGTGGCAGAGACTTCTGCCTCTTCAGGGTGTTTATTTTCTGGTAGGTGATCTCCAGTTGTTCCTGGTTGAGCTCCTGGTTTACCTGGTTGGCTAAGTTTAGCCCTTTTTGGGAATTTTGTTTATTGCGTGTTTTTCCCACCCCTCATGCTGATACTGCTTTGGGACAGTCCCATCTATCAAAGAAGATCGGAAGCTGTGTCCGCCAATGAACGAAAGGGAAAACTGGATTTTTGTCTTACTGTTAAATCCCTTTCTCTGATATTCATTGACGGACACCCACCCCTCTGTGGAGTTGGGTTATGTATTCTTCTGACACTGTTACAAAACTGAGATCCTAGAGCAGGAAGTGGAAGTATACCACCTGGGACTGCCCTATAGGCGTAGTTAGGCTTTGTTAATCCTTTTCCGCCTAGTGTCCTACTCCTAGGAAGAGAAGCATAACCCATCTGTCAAAGAAGATATGAAGCTGTGTCCGTCAATGAACATCAGAGAAAAGGATTTTATGGCAAGACAAAAATCCAGTTTTTTGTACTCCCTGTAAAATCTTTCTCTGAGTTCATGGACAGACACAGCACCCACCCCTAAAAGGAGTGAGGTTATATACCAGCTGAGGACGGCCCATGGGCGTAGCCAAGTGTATTTTGTTCTACCTAGTCCTACTCCTGCAGAAGGTGATATAATCCTGTATTTATGATTTATGGAGGGATATGTCCGTCAAACTCAGAGAAATGGATTTTACGGTGAGTACAAAAATCCCATTTTGCTGTTCTAGATTATTTTGTTCCACAGACTTTTCCATCCTGCTCCTTAACATTTTCTCCCCACTGCGAACAAAAACTAACAAAGAACTGACCGCACTAGCAATTAGAAAGTGAAAAAAAAAATTCTTAAAATTACAATTTTCAAAGGAAATTTTACTACTGTATGGGGGGGGGGGGGGGGGGCTTAGTGATTGTAAAGAGCAGCCCAGATCCTCCCCTTCTCGGGCTCCTCTTCGGTACTTCTTGCCCCTCCCTCCTTTTGAGTGCCCCCACAGTAAGCATCTTGCTATGTGGCTTCCCTAGCCAAGCCGCAGCTCCCATTGTCCATTCAGACCCGGAGCCCCAGTCCTGCCCCTTTCTCTCCTTATTGGCCAACTGACTTTGACAACAGCGGGAGCCAATGGCGCCGCTCTGCTGTCTCAGTCAAAGAGGGAGGGGAGTCCCAGGCAGCCAAGACACTCCTGCAACATTGCTGGATCTAATTGGGGCTCAGGTAAGTATTAGGGGGGGCTGCTGCATTCAGAAGGCTTTTTATCTTGATACAAAAAATGCATAAAGCTAAAAAACCTTTTGCCTTTACCACCACTTTAAGTATCACTACCAGGTCACCCCCATGTGTTCACAACATCATCACATTTACAGACCATGTATTAGGCTTTAGTGAGTGGGCACAGCATATCCAGTCTGTTTTCCTGAATCCCTCCTCCAGACGAAAGCTTGTAATACCACTTCAGCCAGACAGTTTGGCAGGAATCATTAATTGAATAAACATTAAAGCCTGGAAAAGGTCATCTATTAGCATGGGGCTAGCATTTTCAGAAAACCCACTAGTCTAGCTGCATTTGCTAAATGGCTGCAGTTCCGTTTTAGCAAAACAAGTGATTTCAGGCTGAACTTTGGTTTTTTAATACACGTGTAGGTAACTGGCTGCCTTCCTGTGTTTTTGTGTTTGGATGCAGTATCTGCATGTGTCACTGTGTGTCAGTGCAGCACCATGAAAGGGAATTGTTGTGCTTTTAAAGAAATAACTTAAGCTTCTAGTTTTCCTAGGTCAAAGCACTTGGCCATTGAACAATGTTCTGTGTAATGATGTTTGAGAAAAAAATTCAGACACAAATTAACTGTTCCTTAACATTCACGATCTTTTTACTTATTACCAATAATGTTTATTTCAAATATGTATTCCCAAATAGCTGTCGGCACTATGCTACATGATTTGTGGTGGCACCACCCTTACCAGTTATGTATGTCAGAGGTTTAAATAGAGGAAAGGAAGACTATTTAAAGAGGACGAATTAAAAAAAAAGCCAATAACAATATAATTGGGGTTGTGAATTTTTGAAGTAGCTTCACTTTATAAAATCAGGTCAGGCTTAGTTACCTTATTGAAGTTGATAGGTATAACATGGATAACTAACAGGTGTTGTATTTTAGAAAATCATTACAGGGAATACATCAAGTTAAATGCCTTTCTTTTGGAAGTTACCACTGCCTAAAGCGAACCATACCTGGTTCAGGTTTTTCAGCTGAACAATAAAAAGAAAAAAAACGTACCAATTCTGCTATCAATGTATAGGTGGTAGTGGGATCCGGACACCCCATCCCATTTAGAATACACTGATAGATCAACTTCTCAATGGGAATGACCATACATGAATCAAAATTCAGTCCAGGTTAAAGCTGGATATACATGGACAAAAAATAAATCAGCCAGTTCAGCAGGAACCAGCCAAATTTGGTCTGTGTGTACTACTGACAACTGTTCAACTGATGCTGGTCTAATGATGATGGGCTGGATAACCTTGATCTAGTGATCACCCCAGTTGGGCCAGTGAGTGTGTGCAGGCCTCAGCCAGCTCCACGCTCGGTCGGCTGCGACATAGCCCCACTGGACAGGGGCTGGCCCTGTGAGATAAACGTCTCGCGAGGTTGAATATGACCTGGCCTCGGCCTGAGTCGCAGCTTTCCTCCTGGCCGACAGCCCCCATTTCGATGGAGAAGAGGATCTGTCCGGAGCAGTGCCCACCTGGTTCCTGGTATGGTGAGTAGCTGTACCCCCTCTACCCCTGGAAGATTTTGGGGTGGACGTGGGCCCCTCCTTTGAACGGTCAGTCGTCCCCCCTTCCAAGTTCCTCTCCCTAAACACCCCTTCCATATACGCTGCAATCAATTGTGCGGGGGGCTTGTAACTGGTGGGGCCTCCTGTCAGAGCCCCCCTCCTGCCTGGATCTGTCCTGAGGACTGTTCTCCCAATTCTGGGTCCCTGTATGCCTTGTGGTGCCGCCATTTTGTTGTAGCCTGTGTATTCCTGTACACGGCGACCATGTTTGTGTAGTCCGGCGGCCATTTTCT
This sequence comes from Pelophylax lessonae, assembly GCF_965119305.1. NCBI lineage: Eukaryota > Metazoa > Chordata > Amphibia > Anura > Ranidae > Pelophylax > Pelophylax lessonae. The sequence continues at coordinate 209,655,187 of NC_138769.1, read as the reverse complement.
TGTGGTTGGCCATTGCAAATAGCAGCGGCCATGAAAGTGAAGGCCTGTGGACGGCTATTTCAGCGGTGGGGGCTCTTCTTTATCCCCTGGTGCTGAATCCTGCATCATTTAGCTTCCTAAAGACCCCACGTGTATTGCAGATTCTCCTGGTGGTTGCAGGTGCCTGTGTCAGTGGGTGGTGAGTCTGGTGGGGTCCTCTACCTCTCTGCTGAGGATCGCTCTGTGCCTTGTCCTTGGCGACCAGGTGGTGCGGCCAGCACGGTGGGGGTTGTCCCTTAGCAGTGTGTTACACTTTTTTGTGGGGTCCCCCTGGTGACACATGGAGTCTTTGGCGCACGTTTCCCCACCTGATCCCCTCTCTAAGGCTGTGGGGCCCTCCGGGTCCCAATCATCTATCCATGCTTTGACGGCGGTCCTGGAGTCCCTTGTGTCCCGGGTGGAGGCGGCTTTGCGGGCTAGCAAAAAGCCCCCGCCCCCCGCCTTTCCCTTCCTCATCTGTCTCATCAGATCCTGAAACTGATTTGGCCGCCGCAGACATGGGTCACCCTTCTGGGCATAAAGAGCGGCAAAGGTGCCTATTTTGAGAGAATTGTCGCTTAAGAGTGGGGACGACCAAAGTGTCCCCGTGGGGTTTTTACATTTTTACTAGGCTTTACCCCTATGAGGAGTCCCTTCTTAAGAAGTGGACTGTGCCACCGGTAATTTCCAGATTAAACAAGGCATGATTCCGGTTAAGGACCCGGCTGACCAGGAGGTGGAGGCCGTGGCTCGCACTATGTACATCTTGGCTAGTTCAGCAATGACGCTGGGAATTACCATTGCCCTGATGTCGCAAACTGTAACTGAGTGGGCTAAGCTCCGACGCCGTGACTCGGAGGGAGAACAGCTCCCCCATGCCTTTGCTGAGCTGGCAGACCAGCTGGTCCAGGGGCTGCAGTTCATCTGTGGATACGGCTCCCCTGATGGCTCGCCTCTCCTTTTTGGCGGTAGTCCTTCGGCATGTCTTTTTGCTCAAATGCTTGTCTGCAGTTCAGACTTCTAAAAAAGACTTCCCTTTCAAGGAGATCGCCTGTTTGGAGCCACCCTGGATGACATCATTAAAGATCTCACAGGGGGGGAAGAGTACCTTTCTTCTTCCGCAGGCTACTTAGGGCAAGGAACCTCGTCGTAGACGTGTACCTTCCTTCTCGGCTCATACGTTTTTTTTTTTTTTCCGTCCCTCAGGGTTGACTAACAAGGAATCAAAGCCTTTCAGGGCCTCCTCTGGCGGATCCAAATGAACCTAGTCTGGCAAGCCGAGAGCGGGCTTCTCCAAACCCGCGGACAAGGCTCCTTTTGTATGAAGGTGCGACCTCACCCTTATCGGGGGTGTGGGGATGTCTTCGCTGGTTTCTGGACTTTCCTGGTACAAGACAAGTGGGTCAACGAAGTAATTTGGTCCGGCTACAAGTTTGAGTTTCACTCTTGTCCCTGGCAAGGTTTTTTCCTTCCAACCTGCGCCTGTCCCCAGACCGGTTACAAGGTCTGTTCCTTCAAGGGGTGATTGTCACGGTTCCAACTTCGGAACGTTTTCAGGGTTTTTACTTAAACTTGTTCACACTCCCCAGGAAGGAAGGCAAAGCGCATCCAATCCTGGACCTCAAGGTGCTAAACTACTTTGTGCGGGTACAGAGGTTCAGAATGGAGTCCATTCGAATGGTGGTGGCATCCCTGGGTCAGGGGGATTTTCTCGCCTCTATCGATATCAAGGATGCCTATCTTCACATTCCATTATATGCCAGTCACTAGCATTTTCTTCGCTTTGCTGTGAAAGAGGAGTCTTATCCGTTTGTGACGTTACCCTTTTGTCTCGCCTCCGCTCCTTGGGTCTTCACAAAAGTGTTGGCTCCGGTGCAAGCCTTGCTACGCCAACGGGGAATCGCGGTACTGGGTTACTTGGATGATCTCCTTCTGTGAGCAGAATCTCCCTCTGCTCTGGTGGAGAACCTGCGGGAGTTCAGCTGGATTCTGAATTTTCTGAAGTCTGCCCTGGTTTCGTCCACAAAACTGGACTATTTGGGCCAGACTCCTGGACTCCGCCGTAGCCAGTGTGCTCCTTCCTCTGGACAAACTCCAGAAATTGCAGATTGCAATTTGCCTCTTGCTGTCCAACAAATGGTCACCCCCCTGGACTTGCATGCGGGTGCTGGGCCTGATGGTATCTACCTTCGAAGCGGTTCCGTTTGTACAATTCCATACGAGCTTTCTGCAAAGGGAGATTCTGACCAAGTGGGACAAGACGACAAGTTTCTGGACAATCAGATCCAGTCCCTGATATGGTGGTTTCGCTCGCCAGCGCTTCAACTGGGAAATTCCTTCCTCCTCTTGTATTAGTCAGTGGTCACCATGGATGACAGCCTGTCCAGCTGGGGAGGCGCCCTTGGCAAGCATTCTGCTTAGGCGATATTTGGACGCTTGAAGATCAATATCCTGGAACTTGGAGTGATCAGACTGTCTGGATCATTGAACGGATCATCTTCAAGGATGCCCAGTGCGCATTCAATCAGACAATGCCATAGCCGTGGCTTATGTCAATCACCAAAGGGGCACAGGAAGTGCCCTGGTGGCTCTGGAGGTAGCCAGCATTCTAAGATGGGCAGAATGGTTCATTCCAGCCCTCTCAGCCGTACACATTCCCGGGGTGGAAAATTGGCAGGCGGATTACCTCAGTCGGCAGGCATTGGCCCACGGGGAGTGGTTTCTTCATCCAGAGGTGTTTCATCAGCTGTGTGTCCCCCCCCCCCCCCCCCCAAGGTGGCTCTGTTGGCTTATCGGCTCAACAGAAAGGTGCAAAGGTTTGTGGCTCAGTCAAGGGATCCACTAGCGGATGCCACAGACGTGCTGGTGGCCCCTTGGGGTCAGTATAATCTGATCCTACGCCTTCCTTCCTCTCAAGCTTCTGCACAGACTCCTATGCAGGATTGAGGCAGAAAGAATTACTGTCATCTTAGGGCCTCCACACTGGCCTTGCCAGGCTTGGTACGCTGATCTAGTGTGGCTGATCACCGATGTTCCTTGGAAGTTTCCTCTCAGGGAGGATCTGCTGTCCCAAGGACCAATCTTCCATCCGGATTTACAGTCGCTGGCCTTGACGATTGGCTGTTGAACGCCAGGTGCTAAAGAATAGAGGTTTGTGTGAGTCAATGATTCCTACGTTCCTCGGAAATCTATGTCTAGGAAGATCTTCCATCGTACGTGGAATATGTCCATTGCGTGGTGTGAGTCTCTTGGGGTTCATCCTCACTCCTTGGTGGCTCGGTTCTTTTCCTTCCTTCAATGGAGGGTTGAACAGAAATTGGCCTTGAGTACCATCAATGGCCAGGTATCTGCCTTGGTGGTCTTTTTCCAACGACCTTTGGCTACACACTCCCTGGTGCGTACTTTTATTCAGGGTGTCCAACATTTGGTTCCTCCAGTGTGGGCTCCATTGCCGCCTTGGGATTCTAAGGGCTTTCAGCTCTACAGAAGCCTCCCTTTGAAAATATTCGGGAGATTCCCCTGCTTACGCTGTCCCAAAAGGTGGCCTTTTTGGTGGCTATCACCTCTGCGTAGGCATGTGACGGTATCCGATTTCCATGCTGTGATTAAGGTTTTGCCACGATATACGCTATTATCACGGTATTAAAAAAAATGCAGTGTCCTTGCAATCCATCCTGCTTTTGCACCATGCGACTTGCCTGCAGTTCCTGCACTGGCAAGCTTTCTGCGTTTTTTATATACCTGGCCCCAGCATTTAAAAACTGTTTACATGTGCAAGAACTGCAGGTAAGTCGCATGGTGCAAAAGCAGGATGGATTTCACGGCCACTACATTGTTTAAAAATATGCTTGCGCCTTTTTTTCAGCCGAAAACGCAGGCATAGCAGCCCATTCGTATCAATGGGCTGCTATGCCTGTGCAAATGTGGGTCGCCAGTCCGCATACATGTGAACCAGGCCTAAAATAAGCCATCAAGCAGTGTCTGGCCTACCTGGGGAGGACTGGTCCTGGCGCTCAGCTCCGATCCGATGGTCTGTCATTAGGGGGGGGCAAACCCTTAATTATAGATTCAGGTCCAGAAGTGGTAAACCCGCAGGAGGACCAGTGTTTTTATTTATAAATTACTTTACTATTGCTTTAGGCCTGGTTCAAATGTATGCGGGTCCTCCGGCAGGTTTAACCACTTCTGGACTGAAAAAAGATTTGCCCCATTAATGACCAGGCCATCGACTCGGAGCTGAGTGCCAGGACCAGTCATCACCAGGTAGGCCAGACATCTGGAACTATAAATCATGGACGCCTGAGGACGAAAAGCCCAGGAGGCACTAAGCGCCCTAGTAGAGTGTGCCTTGACAGGGAAAAGAGGAACCTGACCCCTGATGGACCACCATCTGTCGGATTCATCTGGAAATCAGGTATATGTATGTGCAAACAAATATGTTCATAGGAAAAGTGGGATCTCCAAAACATGTGTGGGTTTTTCTGGGGATGCAGGCAGACCTGCAGTTTTATTGTAGAAATCTCAGAAGCAGCAGAATTATTTAAAAAAGTGCTTTAAAATTCGAATGTTGCTTTTGGTACTGTAATTTCAGTTCTACTTAGTACTTTACACATCGCTACCTTGTGACTCATTTCTTTAATGTTTGGCTGGCCATAGACGGCCACTGTTCCTCATGTAAATCTTCTGCTGGAATGAAAGAGGAATAAAACCCTCCTTTAACTCTACAGCCAAGGAAGCGGCCATCTTGGCTTTTGTTTGATCTGATGTTGCCATGGTGCTGCAAATGTCATCATTTGGTTTGTCGTTTCTGTTGAGACCTAACAAAAGCACAGTAGAAACTGTACCAGTTATGATTCAGGACATGCCTTGGATGTAACTGTTTTGAGGAACAAATAAAAAAAAAGCTGGATGTGAAGGACTAGTTTAGATATGGGGCTTGTATCGATAAAATAAAAACATACTGTGCAACTTTGACCAAATTGTAATAATGCCCTTGCTATAAGTGAAGGCCATATACCTCATGAAGCCTGACCAATAAACCCCCATAAACCCATCATGGATTTGTGCTAGAACGTTGCTAAGGAACAATTCACAATGACTTGCACTAAAATGTATTGAAATTGCATGTACATTTCCATCCATTTTAGTTGCAGTTTAACCACTGGCAAACCGCCCCATGTAAATATACTGCAGGGTGGCGGCTCTTGTGTGCAAAATCATGTACAGGTATGTAATCTCGTGCTTCCGGGTTCCTGTGACCTGCTCTCGCTGTGATTGGACACAGCAGAAGCCAATCAGTGGGTCTGGTGGAGCCGATGTCCGTCTGGGACCCGTCGTACGTTCCTTAGAGAGGCAGAACGGAGGTCTGCCAAGGCAGATCGTCGTCCTGTGAAAGGAGAAGATGGAGATCCTGTGTTTCTGCTAAGCGGGTATACGAAATCTCTCTTCCCACAGTTGAAGCATCCCCCACACAATTAGCTATCACTCCCTAGGGATACATTTAACCCTTTGATCGCCCCTAATTTTAACCCCCTTCCCTGCCAGTGTCAGTACAGTGACAGTGCATGTTTTTTAGCACTGATCGCTGTATTGGTGTCACTGGTCCCCAAAAAAGTGTCAAGTGTCACTAGTAAAAAATAAATAAATAAAAATCCCATAGTTTGTAGACACTATAATTTTTGCGCCAACCAATCCATATACAAGTTTATTGAGATTTTTTTTTTTTTTTTTACCAAAAACATGTAACCAAATACAATTTTGCCTAAACTGATGAAGACATTTTGAATTTTTACTTTTTTTTTTTTTATTGGGAATGTTTTATAGCAGAAAGTAAGAATAACAGTTTCTCTTTTGTTCATTGACGGACGCCGCTTCATATCTTCTTTGACAGATGGGTTATGCTGCCCTTCCTAGGAGTAGGACACTAGGCAGAAAAGGGTTAACACTCCCACTTCCTGCTCTAGAAACAGTTTTTTTTTTTTTTTCTGTTTAGTTAGGAGTAGGGACCTAGCTCCTTGCTGGGATCTCTGGTCCTGGCATTTTTTTTTCCCTTTTTTTAAATTGAACTTTTTTTTCTTTTGTTGTGTTTTTTTTTCTTCTGCAATCAAGTCTGTTCCTATTAAAACTACTATCAACTGTCAAACTGGGTGACGCATTGGATATCCTAGTTTCTTACGGTCCCCCCCAGTCTGGCCTGCGAACGCGTACAGGCCTCAGCTGCAGATAGGAAGGCTGAATCTCTGGTCTGCCATCTTTACTGTGGAAGGTTCATTATTGAGGCCGGTGTTTGCCATAACTTTGGTCTCTTAGATCATGACGGAATGGGCAAAGATTTTATGCCAGGATTTAAAAGGGGGTCAACATCCAACCTCATGAGCTGGCAGACCAGTTGATACAGGGGTTGCAGTATATTTGTGATGCCTCCCTAGATGCGGCCCCTTTAGCCTGCAGGATATCGGAGTTGGAACAATTTATTTTTTTTCAAACCTATTTACGGTTCCCAGGAAGGAGGGCAAGGTTAGCCCAATCCTGGACCTCAAGGCCCTGAACCACTTTGTGCGGGTTCAGAAATTCCGAATGGAGTTAATTCGCACAGTAGTGGCTTCCCTTCTTCATGGGGATTTTCTGGCCTCTATTGGTATCAAGGACGCTTACCTTCATGTTCCAATATGTTAGGCATCTGGTTTTCTTTGCTTTGCTATAGGCGAGGAGCACTATCAATTTGTGGCGTTGCCTGTTGGTCTTGCCTCAGCTCTTTGGTTTTTGACAAACGTGTTGGCCCCGGTGTTAGCCTTACTCAGGCAACCGGGGATCTCAGTGTTGGGGTACCTGGACGATCTTCTTCTGAGAGCAAAGTTGTCGTCTTTTCTGAAGGAAGATCTGGACATCATGGTGCGAACTTGCAGGAGTTCGGCTGAATTCTTAATTTTCAAAAGTCAGCCTTGACGCCGTCCAACAAGCTAAACTACCTGGGTCTGATTCTGGATTAAGCCTCAGCCCAGGTGTTTCTTCCAGAAACTAAACTGTTGAAATTGCAGCATGTGATTCGGCTCCTGTTGTCCAGTCGTTTCTCACAACTTGCATGCAGGTGCTGGGTCTGGTGGTTTCCACCTTTTTGAAGCGGTTCCATACCAGACCTCTGCAAAAAGAGCTTTTAGCCAAATGGGACAAGAATCCAGGGTCCCTGGACAATCTGATCCTGTTAATTTGGGGGTATGAGAGGATCACTAATATGGTGGCTTCGTTCCCCGGTGCTTCGACAGGGAATATCTTTTCTTCCCCTGTGCTGGACAGTGGTTACCATGGACGCCAGCCTGTCTGGGTGGGGAGGTGTCTTGGCCACGGAATCAGCCCAGGGTGTCTGGTCTCGGGAGGAGTCCAGTCTGCCAATTAACATCCGGCAAATTCGGGCAATCCGCTTTGCCTGTCCCAGTGGACGGATCGTCTACTGGGTTGTCCAGTAAGGATTCAATCAGGCAACGCCATGGCTGTGGCATAGATCACCAAGGGGGCACCAAAAGTACCCTAGCGGTCAGCATTCTAAGGTGGGCAGAATGCTTTGTTCCAGCCCTCTCTGCTGTGCACATGCCAGGGGTGGAAAATTGGCAGGGGGACTACCTCAGTCGACAGGCACGGAGTCTGGGTAAATGGTCCCTTCACCCAGGAGTGTTTCAACAACTGTGTCTCCTCCGGTGGGGGACCTCTGATGTGGACCTGTTGGCCTCCCGCCTCAAACGGAAGGTTCCAAGGTTTGTGACAAGGTCTCGAGATCCTCTGGCAGACGCTCTGGTGGCCCCTTGTGGCCAGTATTCTAATTTATGCCTTTCTTCCACTACAGCTTCTGCCGAGACTGTTGCACAGAATTGAGGCAGAAGGGATTCTAGTAATTCTGGTGGCCCCAGCCCAGACTGGCCTCGTCTGGCTTGGTATGCGGGACTGTTAAGACTGGTAGCCAATGCCCCCTGGCGGCTTCCTCTCAGAGAATAATCTGTTGTCCCAAGGGCCGATCTTCCATCCTGCTTTACGGTCGCTGGCTTTAATGGCCTGGCTATTGAAAGCCAGGTATTGAAGGATAGGGGGTTGTCGGATTCGGTGTCTCCTACTCGGTTAAAAGCTAGGAACTCTACTTTTAGGAAGATTTACCATCAAGTTTGGAAGTCGTACATTACTTGGTGTGAGTCTCTGGTGGTTTCCCCTCATTCCTTTTGGGTATCGCGTAGGGATGTAACTATATCAAAATCTCACGGTACGATACAATTTCGATATTGACCTCACGGTACGATATTTATTACGATATTGTGGAAAAGCTCACAGTATTGTTAAATAGCTCATGATAGTGTTTGTGATGATAATAGCGAAAAAATACCGACATTTATTCTGCTTTCTCTGTCGCTCATTGACAGACGTAGTCCTCTTTGATTCTCATCAATAGGGTTATGCTGCCTCCACAGGAGTAGGACTAGGCAGAAAGAAAAACGTTCTGGCTCCACCCTAGGGGCAGTCCGAGAGGGTATATCCTCCCTCTCTCTGCTACAGGATGTCAGTTTTTTTCTGTCTAGTCAGGAGTAAGGACCTAAGTTCCTTGCTGGGATCTTTTTGGTCCTGGCAAGATTTTTTAGAAAAAATATTTTTTTTTAGGTAGTTTCTCCAGTTTTTTTCCTGTGAGATCTTCAAGCAAATTACGCCGGATCTGGGCGACGGGCTGGATGTTGAGATCCAGTGGTCACCCCAGCCGGCCTACGAGCGCGCGCAGACCATAGCATCACGCTTGGTCGGCCGCGACACATTCAAGTAAGTATGCGGGACCGGGCGACGGGCTGGTTGTTGAGATCCAGTGGTCACCCCGGTTCAGCCTACGAGCGCGTGCAGACCATAGCTCTGCGCTGGGTCGGCCGCGACAGAGTCCCATTGGAGGGACTGACCTTGCGAGTTAAACGTCTCGCTTGGACGCCAGGAACCAGAGAGTCAAGGCGTCCGGATTGGTCGACAGCCCCCCACTTCGGTGGAGAGGGTACTGTGAAGAGAGGGTGCCTGTCAGTCCGGTATGGTGAGTAAATGTTTCCCTTTCCTCTCCGTGAGGCGTTTTGGGATACGGGCCCCTCTATACATGGTCAGATTCTTTCTGACACTAAAGTCCCCCTTGTAACCTATGTTAAGTTCACATATCCTCAGTGATAATGTGCTCGGTGGGCAGCGGACTTGGTCTGGGAGCTAACATTCTAAACCAGCAGGCTTGGTTTGTAACTGACTTCAGTACTATAGCATACATAGGAGGTATAGCCTACCTTGACTGTAGTGGATCGTCAGACTCCCGCAGGCCGACAAGCTTGGAGCATGCAGGCTGCTGTGCTGAGAACGCTACATCGGCAGTCCGCCGCCATTTTGCTGTAGACCAGGTACACAAGCGTCCGCAGGTCACGCCGGCCGCCATTTTTTTGGAGTCTATTGTCTCCTGCATGGGGGCGGCCATGTTTGAGGTGCCCAGCTAACCTCGAGGAGCAGCTGGGAACACCGGAAGGCGTACACAGGGGGCGGAGCCACTTCCTTCTACCCGGGAAACCTAGCACAGGACTTCCCAGTCTGCACAAGACAAACGCTGACTGCAGTTGATAGGAAACTTCTCTGCATCGGGTGGTGAGCCTTTGGGGTCCCTCTCTCTCTCTCTATGGGGGTCAAGAAGCAGGTACACTGGGGGGCGCTATTGCGCTAGTGGGATACAAAAAAAAAAAAAGTTTTATTTAAAAAAAAAAAAAAAAAAAAAAGTTTTTTTCTGGCAAGTGTCCTGGATTAACATGGACCCTGCCACACATGTATCTCCACCTGATCCCCTCGAGGGGGCTGCAGGATCCTCCAGCACCCCGCTTACTATTGAGTAATTTTCAGCAGTTATGGAGACCTTTGTATCCCGGGTGGAAGTGGCTTGTCAGGGACAGGGCGCAAGGAAGCGACCCCCGCCTACCCCCATTTTATCTGAAACTTCGGATTCAGAGTCTGAGCCTATTCCTGCAATTGCAGGTACCTCATCTGGGATTTGTGTCTCGGGTACTGTCTCTTCAGACAGTGAGGAGGATGTTTCGGCATCAGCCATAGCCCGAGAGGAAGCGTTGGTAAACGCACTAATTGTATCTGTCCGAGAAACCTTAAGATTACAGGTTACACCGTCGGAAGTAGCTGAGACTGAAATTCCCTTTGGTACTAAAAAACGCATCAAAGTGGCGAAAGTATTTCCATTGCCCAAATGTTTCGGTAATCCGTTCAAGGAAGAATGGAGTCAGCCAAAACGCACTCCTGCTATTTCCAAACGCATTATTAGGCGTTATCCGTTTGAGGAAGCCCTCCTTAAGAAAGGGACAGTACCACCGGTGGTGGATTCACCAATTTCTAGATTAAATTAAGCTACGGTCATTCCATTGGAAAACGCTCCGTCTTTTAAGGATCCGGTGGATCGCAAGATAGAAGCTATGTCTCGCGCCATGTTTTCCTTGATTAGATCAGCTTTCAGACCAATAATTGCTATTGGGCTGGTTTCGCAAACTGTAACTGAATGGACCAAGTGGTTACGCTGGGACTTAGAAGATGTCCCTCAGGCGGTATCAGATTTGTTGGAACAGATGATACAAGGGTTACAGTTTGTTTGTGACGCGGCGTTAGACGCCACTCCATTATTGGCGTGAGCATCAGTTTCAGCAGTGGTCCTCTGGCATACACTGTGGCTAAAATGTTGGTAAGCTGACCAAGGTTCCAAAAAAGCATTTGCTAATCTTCTTTTTCTAGGAGAGCGTCTATTCGGAGCCAACTTAGATGAGATCTCCAAGGATCTCACTGGGGGAAAGAGCACTTTTTTACCACAAAGTACTAAGGGTAAAGGACCTCGTCAAAGACGGGGGCCTTCTTTCTGCGCTCATAAGAAAGGTTTTCGTCCAAGGGTGAGAAAACAAAGTCCTCCAAAGCTCCTTCGGGAGGTTTCAGGGGACGCTGGTCGGGCAAGCAAAAGTCCGATTCTTCCTGACCTGAAGATAAGACTACTAAAGCCTGAAGGTGCGCCCCCACCCATAACTGGGGTGGGGGGACGTCTTCGCCGGTTTCCGGATCCATGGCTTTCCAGAATCTCGGACAAATAGTTCGCGAGGTCATACGGTCAGGTTACAAGATTGTATGTCAATCTCTCCCAGTGCGATTCCTCCTTTCCAATATTCGACTATCCCCGGATCGCTTAAGAGCTTACGGGGGGCAGTCACGGATTTAATGCAACAAGGAGTGGTGGTCCACGTTCCTTGGACAGAGCATTTCAAGGGTTCTATTCAAACCTTTTCACAATCCCCAGAAAAGAGGGCAAAGTGCGTCCAATTCTGGACTTAAGAGCACTTAATCTTTTTTGTCAGGGTACAAAAATTCAAGATGGAGTCCATTCGCACAGTAGCGTCCTCCCGGCATCAGGGGGATTTTCTGGCGTCCATAGACATCTAGGATGCCTATCTTCACTTTCTTATTTATGCAGGACATCAGCGTTTCCTGCGTTTTTCCGTAGAAAGAGTATTATTATCAGTTTGTGGCGTTACTCTTTGGTCTCGCCTCGACTCTCCGGGTCTTCACAAAGGTGATGGCCCCAGTCTTGACGTTGTTACGACAACGAGACATATCGATTCTAGGTCACCTAGACGATCTTCTGCTCCGTGCGGCTCTATTACTAAACTTAGAGATCACCATGACCTCTTTTACAAGAGTTCGGGTGGCTGGTGAACCTGCAGAAGTCCTCTTCGGTTCCCACCAAGAGACTGGAATAGTTGGGTCTAATTTTAGACACATCCAGGCTTGCATGAGGGTCCTGGGTTTGATGGTGGCTTCCTTTTAAGCAGTACCATTTGTCCAGTCCCATATCCGAATACTTCAAGGAGAGATTCTTCTCAAGTGTAACCGGAATCCAGATTCCAGGACTATCGGATCCGGCTGAGCAAGCGGACCAGGGAGTTCCTGGTCTGGTGGCTTCGGTCTCCGATGCTCAGCCAGGGGAGGTCATTCCTACCAATATTTGGACGCTTATCACCACGGATGCCAGTCTATCCGGGTGAGGAGAAATTCTCGACTCGGGGGCTTGGGTCCCTGGAAAAGTCCAGGTTACCGATAAATGTATTGAAACTGAGAGCGATCAGACCTTGTCTGACTCACTGGACCGAGCAGCTCCAGGGCAGCCCGGTTCGGATCCAGTCGGACAATGCCACAGCAGTAGCTTATGTCAATCATCAAAGGGGCACCAGGAGTGTCCTGGCGGCCATAGAAGTGGCCAGCATTCTTCGTTGGGCGGAACGATTATTCCAGCTCTCTCTGCGGTATTCATTCCGGGGGTGAATTGGCAGGCAGATTATCTCAGCCGTCAGATTCTGGATCAAGGGGAATGATCTCTTCATCCAGGGATATTCCACCAACTGTGCCTCGGTTGGGGCACCCCGAATGGGAGCGGTTGGCATCTCAGCTCAACAGGAAAATGCGGAGGTTTGTGGCTCGCTCCCACGATCCTCTAGCAGACACCGCAGACATGCTGATCGCCCCGGGGGGGGGGGGTGGGGGGAGGGCAGTATCAGCTACTGTATGCCTTCCCTCCTCTCAAGTTACTGCCGAAGCTTCTTCGCAGGATAGAGGTGGAGGGAATCCCAGTTATCCTGGTAGATCGGGACTGGCCTAGTCGGGTCTAGTACGCCGACCTGGTCAGGCTGGTCGCAGACGTTCCTTGGCGACTTCCTCTTAGGGAGGATCTGCTTTCGCAGGGACCGATCTTCCATCCTGCTTTACGATCGCTGGCTTTAACGGCCTGGCTATTGAGACCCAGGTGCTGAAGGACAAGGGATTGTCAGCTTCAGTTATTCCTGCTCTAGTTAAAGCAAGGAAAGCGACTTCCAGAAAGAGTTATCATCGCACATGGAAGTCTTATATTGCGTGGTGTGAATCCCTTGGGTTCCCTCCACGTTCTTATTCGGTGGCCCGAATATTGGTTTTTCTGCAACAGGGAGTTGAGCAGAAGCTGGCCTTGAGTGTTATCAAGGGTCTGTTTTCAGCATTAGCTATCTTCTTTCAGAAGTTTTTGGCTTCTCATTCCTTGGTGCGGAATTTCATCCAGGGGGTGCGACACCTGGCTCCGCCAGTGCGCGCGCCGTTACCATCCTGGGATCTTAATTTGGTGCTGTCGGTTCTTCAGACACCTCCCTTTGAAAATATCAGGGAGATTCCCTTGCTTACTTTATCCCAGAAGGTGGCCTTCTTGGTGGCTATCACTTCTGCACGCAGGGTGTCAGAACTGGCTGCATTATCCTGTTGTTCCCCAGATCTGGTGGTTCATAGGGATAAGGTTGTTCTTCATCCGAATCCATCCTTCCTTCCTAAGGTGGTTTCAAAGTTTCATTTGAATGAGGACATTGTATTGTCTTTCCTATGGCCTAAGCCCTATCATCCTCGATAATTGCGTTGCATTCCTTGGATGTAGTTCGGGCGATCAGGATATATTTGAATACTACGGATTCATTTTGTAAGACGGATTCACTGTTTGTGATCACGGATGGCCCTAAGAAGGGGTTGCCTGTTTCTGCCGCGACCATCTTTAGATGGATCAGACAGACGGTGGTATAGGCTTATTCTATCTAAGGGTCGGGATCCCCCGTTCCCTGTTAAGGCGCATTCTACTCGGGCGCTGAGTTTCCTGGACCTTCCGCCATCAGGCGTCAGTGGTTCAGGTTTTCAAGGCGACTACCTAGTCGTCGGTTCATACCTTTACAAGATTGTATAAGGTTTATGTGAGGGCATCGTCAGATGCCTCTTCTGGCTGCAAGGTTCCTGCAGGCCGCTGTTTGAGGAGACTGTTGGTCTACCTCGAGGGTTTGTTGGGTAGGTCTCATCTGTTTGCTCGATGAGTCCTTTGATACTTCTGGTTGGCTCCGGTTGGGCCTTCTAGATTGGATTTTGATTTCTGTCAATCCCACCCCTCATTTGTGGCACTGCTTTGGGACGTCCCTATTGATGAGAATCAAAGAGGACTACGTCTGTCAATGAGCGACAGAGAAAATTGGATTTTTGTAAGATCTTACCGTAAAATCCTTTTCTCTTAGCTCATTGACAGATGTAGTACCCGCCCCTCTATCATTGAGTTGGGTTGGGTTAAATTCTCTGACACTGCTTTGTGACATAACTGACATCCTGTAGCAGAGAGAGGGAGGATATACCCTCTGGGACTGCCCCTAGGGTGGAGCCAGAACGTTTTTCTTTCTGCCTAGTCCTACTCCTGTGGAGGCAGCATAACCCTATTGATGAGAATCAAAGAGGACTACGTCTGTCAATGAGCTAAGAGAAAAGGATTTTACGGTAAGATCTTACAAAAATCCAATTTTTGCCAGTCAACAGGCAATTTATTGTTGTATTTATGGATCCATGACAACATAAAACACTGATCACATAGTGCTTTTAAAGTGCATGTTGTAGTCAGGAACATCAATATTCTGTATAGTAATATTTGGTTGCATAACTGATTCTTCTATGCAATGTTCAAGTTAAGAAGCAGCTAGAACAATTGTAAACAAACAATAGGCAATTCCCTTTAAGTGCAAACAAAGATCAAGTTAAGTCAGGTTTAAATGTGCAAGGCAAATAAAGGCAGCCTTTTAAAACTGGTATTTAGGCACATAACTTAAACTTAAATAAAATAGTCAGTCAAAAAGCCTTTAAAAAAAACACTGACCTATCATTTAGCTTATGTTCACGTTTTTCATCAGAAAGATCAAAATATCTACATTGCAAGAAAAAAAAAAAAAAAACAGTAAAAAAAATCCTTAAACTCTGGTCTAGAATAGGTAGGACCTATCACTCAATACCCAGTGTGGGTGGCCATCATCCCGATAGGTAGAAAAAGGAAAATCCCCCAGTGGTATGGGATTTTATATGCCACACGCACACTGAACAAGAATACCAACAGTATGTATATAAAATTCAATTTATTAGGTAACACATAACAAAAAATTACACAAACCTCTATGTCTAAAGCAAAGTAGACACAACAATTAAAAACTTGCAAGTGTTGACAGACCAGTATCCGTACAGGAGACCCTTGGGTGTCATTGGTAGGATGAACCGGAAAAGTCTATGTAGTTAACAATGATTTGTTCCGCGGGACTGTGTTTATTCCTCTTGCTTTTTGACGGACACCTGTCCTTTTAATATTGTAACCCAACCACGACGATATCGAGACGACCACGACGATATCGCGATATCGTCAATATCGTTACATCCCTAGTATCACGTCTGCTGGAGTTTCTACAAAGAGGTGTAGATCAGCGTTTGGCCCTGGGCACCATTAAGGGCCAGATTTCAGTCTTGGCAATTTTCTTCCAAAGGCCGTTGGCCACAAATTCCTTGGTTCACACCTTCATGCAGGAAATGTACCAATTGGCTCCTCTGGTATGGTCCCTGGTCCCCCCATGGGATCTTAATTTGGTACGGTTGGTTCTTCAAAAACCGCCCTTTGAAAATATTTGTGAACTTCCTCTGCTTACCTTGTCACAGAAAGTGGCTTTCTTGGTAGCTATTACTTCTGCATGCAGGGTCTCTGAGCTGGCTGCGTTGTCCTGTCCGGTCTCCTTACCTCGCTCACAGGGACAAAGGGGTGCTACCTCCCTGTCAGTCGTTCGTTCCTAAGGTCGTTTCGGGGTTTCACTTAAATGAAGACATTGTGTTGCCTTTGTTGTGTCATAAGCTAAAACATCCAAAAGAAGTTGCCTTGTCTTCCTTGATGTGTTCCGGGCCATCAGAGTGTACTTGACAGTGACTGAGTCATTTTGCAAATCGGATTCCTTGTTTCTCCTTCCAGGTGGTCCCCATAAGGGGCAGGCTGCATCTGATGCGACCCTTTCCAGAGGGATCAGGCAGACGGTGGTGCAGACCTATTGGATTAAGGGTCCGGTTCCTCCTTTCCCTGTTAAGGTCCATTCTATGAGGGTGCTTAGTCCTGGGCCTTGTGTCATCAGGAGTCCAGGTTTGCAAGGTGGCCACCTGGTAAGTCTGTTCACACATTCACCAAGTTCTACAAGGTGTATGTTTTTGCATCTGCAGATGCGGTGTTTGGCCGCAAAGTTTTGCAGACCGCTGTGGCAGAAACTTCTGCCTCCTGAGCATGTTGTGTTTTTTTTTTTTTTTTATGGTAGGGGAGCTCCTGTTTCTGGTTGAGCTCCTGGTTTACCTGGTTGGCTAAGTTTAGCTGTTTTTGGGAAACATGTTTATTGCTGACTTTTTTCCCACCCATCATGCTGACACTGCTTTGGGACGTCCCATCTGTCAAAGAAGATATGAAGTATGTCCGTCAATGAACGAAATAGAAAACTGGATTTTTGTCTTAACGTCAAACCTGTCTCTCCCAGTTGGTCGTTGTTTTTCTGTTTTCTCAGTTGTATGATAATACTGTGAGAACAACCTGAACTTGGCTGTTAAGTGTTACTAAACCCAGGACCCTGCCTTCACTAAATCTGGTTTCCCACAGTACACAGAACATGGAAATGCAATTATTTTAGTAAATATCTGCTAAATACCTTTTCTCATCAGCAGTATATAGCAGTCTTTTAACTTCAGTGTCCGGCCAAACACTGGTTAAAGCTTGTAGGAAGAGTTCACATTCTCTTCTAACTGTCCTATGAGGCTGCAGGACCCAGGACTCTGTCTGGACAGTGCTGATTTGCCCTGCGCTGATCACATGCACCTTCCAAAAAAAAAAAGAAAACACTCTAGTAAAACACACCAAACTGAGCATGTGCAGAGTGACTCCAAAGGCTCTGTACTATCAGGAGATGGATTTGGGACAATTGAAGAAGGGAGGACCAGAGAAAACCGTATCAGACAGCCTTACAACTTAGGTTCCACAGTGAGTAGAACATGCATACTTTACTGCATATACAGACTGATTTTACTGTTGTGGGCTTAGTAACACTTAAACATTGCTCCTGGTGAGTTGAGTGAGCTTATTTAAAGCAAATCTGCTCCCTACTCAAAGGAAGGACTGGTAGGTGTCATCTCACTTTGTGGCATTGTGAAAGATCACTCTATCAGAGGTCTTTTAAAACATTAGCACAAACATTAGCACACAGTATATAACAATAAATAAATACAATCTATTTTTTAAAAAAAATGTTGAAATGGCTTTAGGCTCTTTGAAGAGAACCTGTTAAGTCAAATAACATTACGATCATTGTGGGAAACGTACTTCTCAAGTGATGTCTCCCTTGTTCCAATGTGTGATATTCAAGCTGAGAAACAACATCTATTTGTTTATAGCAAATACTGACTCTCTGCCAAGTTGCTGGCTGAGATGGCACCATGCCCTCCAGCTGTTCCCTCTGTAAAGGTGAGGCAGGAGATTGATCTCCCTAAAAGGCAAGGCTATAAACATTGCCTGTACAAGGAACTGCTCAGCATAATGCAGATTTTATCAAGGCACACAATGCAGGGACCAACAGCTGGCTGTGAATGACAGCTTATACCCAGGAACCAAGATGGTGGTGGCCATTTTCTGATCTTGGGTATTTATATTTTGGAATTTCTTTGGGTCATTAGAGCAGGTAAATAACACAGAATATCTGTTTTGAGGGTAGAAAATTGGGGTTTCAGTTTTCCAACTCCTGGATTGGGTTCTTGATTCCAGAGGCTTTAAAGAGCTTTTAGAGGCTTGAAGCTTCTAACCCTGTTTTCGGGCCTTAGCCCTCGTTCACACTAAACACGGCTTTGAAATGCTGCAAGTTCATCTGAACTCGCACAATTTCAAAGTCTCATTTCAGTCCAACTTCAGGGACGACTTGGAAAACATCTGTGCGGGTTCATGCACAGATGTCTATTCAAATTGCCCCCTACTTTTGGAAATCGATTTGGCGCCACAAAGTCAGTGTCACACCAGTTGGGACACTTCTATTGCCGGCAATAGGCTGCGATTTGACCTGTTAAGGGTACAGAGTGTTGTATGTGAGCACAGGGGTGTTGTGATTCAGTCTGAAGTAGCAGACAAAAGGCTTAAGCTGGATACACACTATCCAACTTTTGTGGTTAGATTTCATTCAGATTTACCTTTTCTATGTAGTGCAAGGGCCTGCCAGATTGCATACAAATTGAAAGTGTTTAGGTTTGACCTCCTATTATATGGTTTTGGTAAGTCTGAAGGAAAATTCTTCAGAAAATCTTAGTGTGTATGGCCCATTAGGCCTCGTACACTACAGCTGCTAAACTGAAGTTTAGAGGCAGTAGAGGTTACAGACATTTTTTTGAAAGCAACAAAATTGCGTTCTGGTCTGTAGTTTACTGGCATTTCAAACACCAAATGCTTGTAATCGTGGTAAACTGCGTTTTAAACGCCTTTGTGTTTTCTCAGTGTAAAGGGTAAAACAATTCTGATAATTTTTTGAACATATAAAAATTTTGAAAAAACACAAATTTCACCACATGCTGTTGCCTGCATCAATGGATGAGTCCAGTAGCAACAATCTTTGGTCGTCTCACGCAATTTTGTATATCTTCAGAGCAACATCAGGAGCATTTCCTTACACATGCCCATGATGGGATCCATAGTGAAAACACAAAAAATAAGACCACCATCTACAAGCACACTGCTCTTTCAGCTACTGCTCTCTTTTCTCACTGAGTGGCTGAAATAGTTATTAATTTACTTGTTTTTCATAAATTGTGGGCATTTGGGAGGGTCTTCTGAGGCTATTTGTAAAAAACGCTTCTAACCTTAAATGCTGAAAACTGCCACTAAACTCGCATAAATGTGTTATGTTAAAGCTGTAAAATGGAGATTTCTCTTTCATTGACAGACACAGCTCCTGATATTCAAAACCATTGGGTGCCCCCTACAGGAATAGGACACTAGGCAGAAAATAATTCTAGCTACACCCATGGGCAGTCCCAGGGTGTATACTCCCTCTCTCTGCTATAGCCACTTTTTTTTTCTGCCTAGTCAGGAGTAAGGACCTATTTCCTTCCTGGGATGTTTGGTCCTGGCAAATTTTTTAGATAGAAAATGTTTTTCTCCTGGATTTTTTCCTGTGAAATCTACAATCAACTGGGGGACGGCCTGGATAACCTACATTCAGTGGTCACCCCAGTCTGGCCAGCGAGCACGAGCAGACCTCGGCTTCGCATTAGATCGGCTGCGACATAGCCATAGGATGGGGCTGGCCTGCCAGTTAAACGCCTTGTGAGGTCGCATATGCCCGGGACTTGGCCCGAGTCGCAGTGTTCCTGGCCAACAGCCACTCCATTTCGATGGAGAAGGGTTCTGTTTGGAGCGATGCCTGCCTGGTTCCTGGCATGGTGAGTGGCTGTATCCCCCCCTCTCCCTTGGAGGGTTTTCAGGTGGACGTGGGCCCTTCCTTGGGACAGTCGGACCCCTGGGTTCCCCTCCTTCCCGCAGGCACCCTCCCTTGCCAAGTCCCTCATTGTAAACACCCCCCCCTTAGTGCTGGGGCTATTTGGGTGGTCCGGCCACTTTCCTAGGATGGGGTAAGTAACTGGCGATGTGTGCGGACGATCGATTGTGCGCGGGGGGGGGGGTTGTACCAGGTGGGGGGCTCCTCTGTCCCTGTCTGTCCCTGTCCTGCCTGGATCTGTCCTTGAGGCCTTGTCTCCCTCCTGGGTCCCTGTAAGCCTCAAGGTGGGGCCATTTTGTAGCCTGTGTGGTTCTATACATGGCAGCCATGTTTGTGTAGTCTGGTGGCCATTTTCTTGTGGTTTGCCATTGGAAATAGCAGGGACTATGACCGTGGAGCCCTGTGGGTGGCGATTTCGGCCGTGGGAGCCATCCTTATCACCTAGTGTTGACTCCTGGATCATTTTTCTTCCTGATCACCACACGTGTAGTGCAGATTCTCCTGGTGGCTGCAGGTGCCTGTTTCTGTGGATGGTGAGCCTGGTGGGGTCCTCTCCCTGTTTGCTGAGGATCGCTTGGTGCTTTGGGCCTGGTGATTGTGTGGTGCTGCCAGCGCAGTTGGGGTTGTCTCTTAGCAGTGTTTTACACTTTTTGGGATCCCCCTGGTGACTCATAGTCTTTGAAGCACATTTATGCACCTGATTCCCCCCCCCCCTCCCTGAGGCTGCGGGGCCCTCCGGTCCCAACCATTTTTTTATCCATGCGTGGACGGCCATCCTGGAGTCCTTTTGTCCCGGGTGGAGGCAGTTTGCAGGGGACGGGCTAGCAAAAAGCC
Source organism: Pelophylax lessonae (assembly GCF_965119305.1). Taxonomy (NCBI): domain Eukaryota; kingdom Metazoa; phylum Chordata; class Amphibia; order Anura; family Ranidae; genus Pelophylax; species Pelophylax lessonae. The sequence continues at coordinate 209,634,953 of NC_138769.1, read as the reverse complement.
CCCCGCCTTCTCTTCCCTCATCTGTCTCAAAAGATCCTGAATCTTATTCGGCCGCCGCAGACGTGGTCACCCTGCTGGGTCTGCAACCACGCACCTAGAATCCTCTGATAGTGAGGATGATTCCTCCATGTCTGCGACCGCACACGAACACGCGCTGGTGGATGCACTGATTGGATCTGTGTGTGAGGCCCTGAACATGGAGGACGCAGCTAAAGCTGCGATGTAGGCCCAGGTGCTCGCAAGCCATACAAAGCGGCAAAGAGTTTCCCCTGCCTGTTTTGACAGAATTGTCGCTAAAGAGTGGGGATGACTAAAGCATCCCCGTGAGGTCCCAAAGTGCTTTACTTGACGTTCCCCCTATGAGGAGTCCCTTCTTAAGAGGTGGACTGTGCCACCCGTGGTGGACCCTCCGATTTCCAGAATAAACAATGCAACCATGATTCCAGTTGAAGATTCCCCGGCCCTTAAGGATCCGGCTGACCGGAAGGAGGAGGCTGTGGCCCGCACTATGTACACTCTGGCTGGTTCTGCAATGACACCGGTATTCACCATTTCCCTAGTGTCGCAAACTCTGAGTGGGCTAAGCTCCTACACCATGACCTGAAGGGGGAACAGCTCTCCCCTGCCTTTGCCGAGCGTGTGGACCAGCTGATCAAGGGGCTGCAGTTTATCTGTGATGCCTCTTTAGATGCAGCTCATCTCTGTTTTGGCAGTGGTCCTTCGGCATGTTTTTTGGCTCAAGTGCTGGTCTGTGGATCAGACTCAAAGGGCTTGACAGATCTTCCTTTTCAAGGAGATCGCCTGTTTGGAGCTGCCCTGGATGACATTAAAGGTCTCGAAGGTCCTTCTGGTCGAAAACTTGCAAATCACAATACGAACTCTGTGGGAGTTCAGCTGGATTCTAAATTTTCATAAGTCTGCTCTGGATCTGTCCAGCTGGACTATCTGGGCCTGGACTCGGCCTTAGCCAGAGTGCTCCTTCCTTAGGATAAACTCCAGAAGTTCCAAGCTGCAATTCGTCTCCTGCTGTCCAACAAATGGTCATCCCTCCGGACTTGCATGCGGGTGCTGGGTCTGTTATTGTCTACCTTTTGAGGCGGTTCCGTTTCCACAGTTCCATACGAGGTCCCTGCAAAGGGAAATTCTGAACAAATGGGACAAAACTCCAGTCTCTGGACAATCGGATCCGGCGCGGAGTCGGTGCGCGAAGAAGTCGCTGATATAGTGGCTTCGTTCGCCAGCGCCTAGGCTGGGAAATTCCTTCCTCCTACTGTATTGGACAGTGGTCACCACGGATGCCAGCCTGTCCGACTGGGGATGCATCCTCAGCAAACATTCTGCTCAGGGGATCCGGACACTGGAAGAGTCCAGACTTCAGATCAAGGTCTTGGAACTCAGAGTGATCAGACTGTGTCTGGATCATTGGACAGTTCGTCTTAAGGGTTATCCAGTGCGCATTCAATCGGACAATGCCACGGCCCTGGTTTATGTCAATCACCAAGGGGGCACAAGAAGTGTCCTGGCGGCTTTGGAGGTAGGAGTCATTCTAAGGTGGGCAGAACGGTTCATTCTAGCCCTCTCCGCCGTACACATTACCGAGGTGGAAAATTGGCAGGCGGATTACCTCAGTCGGCAGGCGTTGGACCGCGGAGATTGGTCCCTTCATCTGGAGATGTTTCATCATATGTGTCTCTGGTGGGGCACCCCAGAGGTGCATCTGTTGGCGTCTCAGCTCAACAGAAAGGTGCAGAGGTTTGTGGCTCGGTCAAGGTATCCTCTGGCGCACGCCACAGATGTGCTGGTGGCCCCGTGTGGTCAATATTGTCTGATTTTATGCCTTTCCTCCTCTCAAGCTTCTGCCAAGACTTATACGTAGGATTGAGGCAGAAGGGATTCTAGTCATCTTAGTGGCTCCGGTCTAGCCTCGCCAGGCTTGATATGCCGATCTGGTGCAGCTAGTCGACAATGTTCCTTGGCAGCCTCCTCTCAGGGAGGATCTGTTGTCCTAAGGACCAATCTTCCATCCTTCTTTACAGTCGCTGGCTTTGACAGCTTGGCTGTTGAATGCCAGGTGCTGAAGGATAGGGGTTTATCTGGGTCTGTGATTCCTACACTCCGGACAGCTAGGAAATCTACCACTAGGAAGATCTATCATCGTACGTGGAAGATGTACATTGCATGGTGTTAGTCTCTTGGGGTTCTTGCGGCTCAGATCTTGACCTTCCTTCGACGGGGGGTTGAACAGAAATTTGGCTAAACACTCCTTGGTGCGTACCTTTTCTTCAGGGTGTCTGACATTTGGTTCCTTCAGTGCGGGCTCCATTGTCGCCTTGGGGTCTTCATTTGCTGCTTTCAGCTCTACAGAAGCCTCCCTTTGAAAATATTCGGGATAGTCCTCTGCTTACCAGTCCCAGAAGGTGGCCTTTTTAGTGGCTATCCCCTCTGCGTGTAGGGTGTCGGAACTGGCGGCGTTATCCTATCGTTCACCTTACCTGGTGATTCACAGGGATAAGGTGGTTCTTTGCCTCTGTCTGTCGTTCCTTCCAAAGGTTGTCTCTGATTTTCATTTGAATGAGGTCCAGGCAATTGGGGTGTGCCTGGCAGCTACGGAGTCTTTCAGGAAGTCAGACTCTCTTTGTGCTCACGGATGGACCTCAAAGGGTTGTCCGCTTCCTCTGCGACCATTTCCAGATGGATCAGACAGACGGTTCGTGCCTATTCCTCCAGTGGTCAAGTTCCTCCATTCCCTGTCAAGGTGCACTCTTCTAAGGCTAATAAAGGAACTAGCGCGCAGGATATGTAGTAGGCCTTTAACCAATAGGGGTACACTATCAGAGATGCAGCCACTAAACCATAGCAATGCTATGTAAGTAATAATTAAGGATTGAAAAAAGCGCGATATCTGTAATATGTACTCCTATTTAACTATAAATTCTGATTCAAAAACTTAGTAGTGATGGTTATTAAATATTGAAGTACTAGACTTGTATTGTGGAGTGTTTAAAACTCATGTGAACTGATCAAAAAAGTGCTAGTGCTGAAAATGTGCTGAATTGAGGTGCAATAAATATATAAATAGCAACAATTAAGTTGTATAATGATACTAGTACATATGTAATATTATGTGTTTGTGCTTATCTACAAATAATCAAACTTCCTCCAACAACAAAGTGCAGGTGCAATAAATATTGAAAGAAAAAAAAAAAAAAAAGTGCTCATGTAGTGCAATAATTTACATAAATATTATCAAATATCCGCAATCAATTATAGAATATCCAGTAAATATGTAAAGAATAGAAAATTAATAAAATAAAGTTCATATTGCAATCCTCCAGTGACAAAGTGCAAGCAGTGCTAGTCATCAAATCATAAAGTGTTTGCAGCGTTTAGAGGTGAGGATCCTTCCACCACTGTGCTCAATGATTCTGTTTAGGTAAAGCTCACCAGATATTCTGCTGGTCAGATCATGAACCAGCAAACAAGCATAAACTGCAATCAATATCAGCCTGGAATCCTCTCTCCTTTTCTGTTACTCAATCACCCCAGAATAGATATTAATTAATGATGGGCCACATTAGGGAATATAGAAAGGGATACCACACATAGCGTAAGGCTGCATTCACACTTGAGCGTAGTGTTTTCGCGTGTTTTTTTACCGCGATTTTCAGGCGTTTTTGGAGGCAGGCATTGACCTTCCCTGTCAGCTCAGCGCGACTGTGTGTGAATGAGAACTGACCTGACACCGGGCGGGGGGAGCAGCCGCTAATAGCTGTAACTATGTGAGCCTTCACTTCCCTGTCAGGCATCTCCGCTGACAGGGAAGTGAAGTGCTCACATAGTTATAGTTATTAGCGGACGCTCCCCCCCCGCCCGGTGTCAGGTCAGTTCTCATTCACACACAGTCCCGCTGAGCTGACAGGGAAGGATCACATAGTTATATCTATAGCGGCCGCTCGCCCTGCCCTCCCGCCCGGTGTGTCACTTCATTCATACACAGATCGTAGTAGTGACATCACCGGGAGGCGGGCCGCTGACCAGAGGTGGGACTTTTGAATGGACACCCGAGGAGGGACGCTGAGCCAGAGGGGGGGGGGGGGTGTACTGCCGAGGGGGACGCTGAGGTAGTGGGGGGGGGGGGATGGGGGAGAGCTGAGGCAGCTTACCAATGTTATTTGTATTATGAAGCATGAGGGGTTAATGTATTGTCACTGCAGGTCACTGATGCATTAGTGACCGACCAGTGGCAGTTAATTAACCCCTTTGTGCTGCATTAGTGCAACCAGTATCAGTGTTAACACTGGTTGCACTGATACTGGTTGCACAAAGGGGTTAATTAACTGCCACTGGTCGGTCACTAATAGATGAGTGACCAGCAGTGGCAATACATTAACCCCCTCATGCTGCATAATAGAAATACCATTGGTAATTAAAGCGGAGTTCCAGCCATTGACTCACCTGTCCAACGGTCCAGCGATGCGGCCGCCCGAAGCCTCGATCCTCTCCCTCGGCGCCGGCATCACTGCTGTGGGCACCCGGCTGTGATAGTTTACGGCTTCACAGCCGGGTACCCACTGCGCATGCGCGAGTCGCGCTGCGCGTTGTGATTGGCCGGCAATCTTCTGGGACCTCTGACGTGTCCCAGAAGATTGCAGGCAGGGAGGGGGAGAGGAGAACTTCCGTTCTTGGCGCCGCGGCGCTCCGAGCGGAAGTGGGAGCGGGTGCCTGTCAAAACTAGGTACCCGCTCCCCCCCCAAAAAAAATGACATGCCAAATGTGGCATGTCAGGGGGTCAGGACTCCCTAAAGCGGAAGTTCCACTTTTGGGTGGAACTCCGCTTTAAATTGACCTCTTGCCAACCCATCACAGTACATATACTGTGACAGGGTGGCAGCGACAGGTGTACGTCGCTGCCTGTTTTTGGTGTATGCCCCTGTTCTATCCATTTTAAATTTTTTGGGGGGAAAAAGTCATTTTTGGTTTCGGTTTTCGCCCCTGAATTTTCATTTCGGTGCATTCCTACTAATAATAATTTACGTATGTGTTTTGAAGTGGTGTTGGAAACCCCTGTGAGAGTAACACTGAAGTTGCTTTTGAGATTTGATTTTCTTCTGAAATAAAACTTGGCTATCAATCCCTGAAAGGTATTTCCTGGCTTGTTTGAACTTGCTGGAAAACACTAAACTTGAGTAAAACCCTCACAAATATCACAATAGACATATGAATGTTTTTTGTATGTTATTCAGGGGTTAAATATTTTTAGCAGTGATCTAAAGTTGAAAGCCATCAGCTGCTTAGTTGGGTATTGTGTCTACTCTTACAATCCTGAACACCCCTAGAGTGACAGTAATAGGCTTTGTCCTGTTTTTTCCAAAGCCGTTGTCTGATTTTATTTTTTTCTTGTTACTCGTCTTTCCTCCTTCACTAAAAGGATTTGATTGCTTCAGATAACGTCCCATCAGCTCATATTAGATCTGTGTGTTTTGTTGAAATGAATTGCAGTAAAAATAGAAAATGAATAACAATTGGAAGTTACAGTATGATGTGTTGCCACATTAGCCAAATCATTTTTAGCTTTTGGATAGATTGCGTTAATCATTTTCTGTGCCTGTCCAGCTTGTAACCAAGCATAAAATATTTTTAGCAGGTAGGTATTATTTTCCATAATTCTTAGCCTGTAAAATTCCTGACTTTTTGTTTTTTCTTTATTAATGCAGCATGGATGGAGCTGATTTATGCTTTGAAATTGTAAAGCGAGCTGATGCCGGCTTTGTATACAGTGAAGCTGTTGCCAGGTATGTAGCTACCAAGATTGTTTAAATGTTCATACTAGCACACTCCTTGGGTACTTTCCTTACGTTTGTTTATTAGTTAGGCCCCATTCACACCTCTGCGCTTTATTTTTTGGTACAAATTTAAAGACCTCCAAGTTTGACATTTGAAAGTTTTGGCCCGTACACACGGTCCGAAAATCGGGCGAAAAATAACGCTTGTGAAAAGATCGGACGATAATCTGATCGTTAGTACACAGCTTACGAGAGGCGATCACGACAGTTCGCCCGAAATTATCCGGTCGTGCAAGCATAAAAATTTTGATCGTATTATAACACATCGTACGATAATCGTATTATCAGTATGTTGTTCGTCCGAAAAAAATGGTGAGCAGTAGACAGCGCATGAGCAGTAGACATCATTTCCCCTCACACGCTACAGCGTGGTTACGCATACCGGAAGCTTTTGAATCATCGTCCGAGAAAATTCGTATCGTAAGTAACCTCTCCCGTTTGCGAATATAATTGAGAGTTCCTAGCAACCAAAAAAAAAAAAATGGACGGAACGTCGTCCGATTTTCGGATCGTGTGTACTGGGCATTAGTCACATGGATGAAAATAAAGATTTTTTGCTTGGCTTAAAGGAGAAGTTCACATTTCATAACATGCGTCCCACCCATATTCAGGGTGTAACATGTTATAATTGGATTGGCCTCTGTGACCCGGCTGCGTCACTCATTCACAGTCCTCTATGAATAGAAAACGACATGGTCCAGCAGTCCTTGCGGCTGTTTGCTTGTAGTTTTCAATGAATTTCTACCGTGCTGTGAGCACTGTCGTTTCATTGAGTCTTCCTGTCAGAATTGATCTGCTTCCTCATACGAGGTACAAGCAAGCCAATACACGGACTGGTCTGCAGGAGACCTGCATGGCACCAGCGATCTGCAATGCTTTACAGGCTCCTGCTACAAAAAAATATTGAATGTACGCTTTTTTTGCCTGCAAAAATGCATTTATTATTTTATTTTTTTTAAAGGTAACCTATCCTTTAAAGCTTTATGAATTGAGCCTGTCTCCTGATGGGTACATAAGTGTATAGCACATGAATTCTATATTTTTTTTTATTTCAATCTTTTTTTTTTTTTTTGATGTTTTAGCAAATCAAAGATCAGTAAGTCAAATACAGACAAAATCTCCTCTCAGATACGAAAACAATAGGGCACGTTTGTCGCCCACAACAACACACCTGTGCATTTTGATGTGTAGTTTGTGACGCATAAAAATGCATGTGTCATGAAAATTTATACATTGATTCTAATGTGGCCATGACTATCTGCGCACTGCTTTGTAAAATAAGGCATGTCTGACTTTTTTTTTTTCCATGCATTTACCTGCATTTTTTGGCTCATTGAAACCAATAAAAAAAAAAAATACATGTAAAATATGCATCAAAGAACATAAAACTCATAGAGAAATGCATGGCAGTGAATGGGGTCTAAAAGTGAATTTAAAACAAAATGACCGCATTGGCATAAACATCACAAATACATTGACCAGATCGAAAGATAAACCTAAAACCATGTCCAAATTAATGTTGAGGCTTTCTGTGTGTGTGTGTGTGTGTGTTTTTTTTTTTTTTTTTTGTTTTGTTGTGTTGTGTTTTTTTAAGTGGATTTGTACTTTGCCCATAGTAGTCAATATTTCAGGTTCACTTTATGTCAGTAGTAATAAGCATGTTCTTCTGCTGACAAAATCATGAGAAACCCCTGTGTAAGTTTCAGCATTCTAAGAACATGGAAACTTACACAGGGCTATTTTGAATTTCTGCGGTGTTTCTCTTGTAGTTCACTTTTATAACCATATGTACTTACCACTGATGATAAAATCACTCCATTCTTTAATGGCCACCACCTCTTGTAGTTGGCTATGCTATTAAGGCAGCTGTTGCACAGGTGGACCATCAAGATCTCCTGGGGGGTCACTGAGAATCTCTTTGGTGCAGGTGATTACTTACTGGTTCTGTGCCTCTCTGGTCTATGCAGCCCATTGCTGTTTGATATTTCAAAGTTGAAAGGTCTTCACTTGCAGTGAATGACTGACTTTCTAAAAGGTGGCACCCTAAAGTGCTTATAGTCATCATTGTGGTAGATAGAGATCAGGTGGTGCAGATCAGCAGCATACAGGACAGGATTTCTAACCGGTCTGATTCTTTACTAACAGTTGTTGGTTTTTTTAATAACAAACAAGTTATATTTACATGCTGTGTGCAATAGTTTTGCACAGAGCAGCATTGATCCCTCCTTGGATCCCCAGTTGCCCCTCCTGGCTCCAACTCTTCTCGGTGTGCCATCATAGGAATCAGCTTTCTCAGCTTTGTGGTACACTTGTGTGCTCGATCCCGAGCCGCACTATCTGCATCCATTGGCACAGACACTGCAGCTCTGCCCTGCTCCCTTGTCGCAGGATTGGATTGACTGCAGCAAGAGCCAATGGCTCCCACTGCTGCTATCAGTCTGCCCTGTGAGAAGAGAGCGAGCCGCTGCTCTCGAGCACAGTGCTGGATCGAGAATGGATTTAAGTATGGGGGGGAGCTGCACGCACAAGGGCTTTTTACCTTAATGTAGAGGATGCGCGCTCTACCTTTACAACCATAAGACTTTTATCTAGTTTAGATAGAAACTGTTAGATTGTACAACTGTCACCTTGCATCTACAGGTACTTTTAAACTTTTTACTTTGGAGTTCAATCTTTTAAATTACATTTTCAGTTAGTCGAAGATCAGCAATTCAAGTACAAACAAAATATCTGAGATACAAAAAAGGCACATGAGACATCCATACCAAGAATAGTTATGTAAAATAATCACCAGTAAAAGTACAATGTGTGATCAAGTTTTACCAGACAGAAATTCTCCTTATCATAGAGAATTCTGGTGAATTTGTAAGCTCCCACAATCAATAATCATATTATTGAAAATAGTGGAAGTTTTGCTTCCATGTGTGGGCTCGAATGGTCACAGTTGGCATCAGTTTCAAAGATCTAAAAGAAAAAAAAAAAAGGGGGAGGGGAGCCTTTTAGGCCTATTCTAAAAATCTGAAAGCATAACCTAACCAACGAGTAAAGAGAAGAAGATGGAAAGTGTTGGCAAGGAACATAAATAATAAATATAAAAATAATAAAATAAATGGACAGATATTTTATTCATGGATCCCATGTATTGTCAAATTATTGTGGTTGTGGAGGGTGCAGGTAAGTTTAGGGTTAACCATAATCCAGTTAAGCTTGCATTTGAAGCAGTCAAGCGCTGTCACATGCTGCTTCCAATGTTTTACAATAGTTATCCTGGCCCCTAAAGTAATCTACAGGATCAGTTGTTTAAAGTTCTTTGGGACCTCAAGAGGTAATTTTTTTAAAAAAATAAATCTAGTTTGGGAGATCTAGGAATATGTACCTAACGGATGAGATTAAAAATTTGGATCCAAAATATTTTAAGAGGCATTGCCACCAAATATGATACATGGTCCCAAGTTGGCGACAGTGCCTATAACAGGCTGGTAAAGCTGACAAGTACATTTCTCTATCATCCATCGACAGACGCAGCCTCTTTTCCATGAGCTGAGTGGGTTTTTCTCCTCCTATCAGGAGTAGTCTGGGCAGGAAAATTTGAATACACACGCCCAGGGGGCTGTTCCTCCAGGCATAAATCCCCACTGCACAACCCAGCACATCAGTTTGTTTTCTGCCTAAAGATGGAGTAGACCTAGGTTTCTTTGAAATAAACTATTATGAGAAGTGGAGTGTCTGCGGCAAATAACTGATCGATTTAGAGCCTCAGGGTCGCTCGCAGGACTTATTCCTTAGACCTAGGTTTCCTGCTGGGACTCCAGGCTCAGTTTTTTTTTATTCTTTTCAGAATATTTTCTTTTTTTTTCTCTTTACTCACCTGCTAGCTTGTGTTCAGGGAAGAATTTCCTTGTGATCTATGAGAAACAATGCCGGCTGGGGCTTCGTACTGGATAATCTAGATCCTTATGGTCCCCCCCCCCCAGTCTGGCCTACGAGTGTGAGCAGGTTATAGCTCTGACCCAGGCCTAGCCACGACGGTGACCTCTTGTACAGAGGGGGACGAGCCTGCGAGCGGATACCTCGCAACGACCTGGAACGCCCTTAGTCGCAGTGTACCCCTTGGCTGGCAGCACCCCCACTTCGGGTGGGAGGCAGTCTGCCCTGAGTGTAGCCCACCCGGTCCATGGTATGGTGAGGAACTGTGCCCCCCTCTCCCCTGCTGGCCTTGGGGTGATTTGTGCCTCCCAAGAGATCTCCCCCTGGTTTGCCTGGTCTGTGTGTCCTTCCCTGTCCCTGCGTGGACTGTGTGTCTTGAGTGCTCTGGCACTCCAGGGGGGTTGTGTGTAAAATGGTACCTTGGGCTTGCTGGTCCCTGTTGTGGGTCCTGATCCTGAGGCCTTCATGTGTCAGTCCCTAGTGGCATGGTGCGCCATCTTAGGTGTGGGCAATAATAAAATTTCCTCATAGGCTTGTATGGGGCAGCCCTTTTCCCTGCAGCTTCCTATTGTTTTGTTTGGGCATCCATCTTTGTGTAGCCCTAGTGCTATACTCGGAAGTGTGTCCTAACATCACTTCCTGTGTGGTAATTTCCTGCTTCTGAGCTGAGGTCACTTCCTTCCTTTTCTCTCCATGCTGTGGAAGATTCAGGAGGCCGTGTGTCTGAAGTGGTACAGTATTGGGCATTTCCTCGCACTTTCTGCTATCAGTTTGGTTTAAAGGGGTTTCCTGCAGACCGCTGCGATCAGTGGTGGATACCGCGATTGCCGTCCTTAAAGCTACAGTACTCCATTTTTGCAATTTGCACTATGGAGTCCAAAACTGGAATATCCCCCTCAGACCCACCCTGTGCAACTCCCGGACAGTCCGGATTGCAGTCGCAGGCCGTGATTTCAGCTGCCCTGGAAAGCCTGGCGACTGAAGTTGATTTATTAATGAATCTGTGGAGGTATCCTATGATTCAGAGGCTGATGTCGTTGCTCCGGATACTCCCCTTCCTGAGGAGTCGCTGTCTTCACAGTCAGAGGGTGAAGAGGACCTGTCTTCAGCTGCAGCGGGGAAATGCACTTTAGTGGAAGCCCTGATTATGTCAGTGCGGGATACTTGAATACTAAAATTGGCTGACGTTTGGCTCCCAGAAGTCTCCGAATACTGACTGGGTTTTCCCTTGTCCCGACACTTTTCACGATATTGTGAATGTCCAATGGCGGCGTGTTAAGCATGTGTTAGTGGTGCCAAATCGCTTTAAACACCGGTATTCTTTTGCTGAAAAGGTTTCCAACTGTTTGACAGTGCCACCTAAAGTGGGCCATTCTGTTTCCAGATTAAACAAATCTACCCTTGTGCCTGTGGAGGATTCCCTGTTTTTTACGGATCCTGTGGGCAGGCGGGTGGAATCCCCTTTCCCGCCATCTTCACGTGCTGGCAGGTTCCATTTTGAAACCGGTTTTTGTGTCTGTGTTAGTCTCACAGACGGTGACGGAATAGATTAGGGGTTTGCGGGAGCTTTGGAACCTGAGACTGTTCCGCTGGAACTGTTGGACCAGGTTATCCAGGCTCTGGTGTTCCTGTGTGATGTGGCTCCCCTGGTGGCCAGGGTCTTGGCCATGGGCATTGTTTTAAGATGCATGGTCTGGTTGAAGAGCTGGTCGGCTGACAAAGCTTCAAAAAAAGCCTTAGCTGATCTCCCCTTTCTGGGAGGCAGGTTGTTTGGCGACTCATTGGATGAGTTGATCAAGGGCCTGACTGGCAGGAAGAGTACTCTTCTTTCTCAATCCTTCAAGAGTAAGACACCCTGTCCTAAGCGGGGTCCCTCCTTTTCTGCTCATAAACTGTTTTTTCGTGCCTCCAGGGCGCAAGAAAAAGGTAAGCCGTTCAGAACTTCTGGAGATGCTAAGAAACCCTGGGCCAAGTCCAAGGCCGGTCAGTCCGGTGTTGCACACAAGTCCTCTTCCGCATTAAGGGTGGCGCCCTCACCCGTCTTAGGGGTAGTTGGATGTCTGCGCTTATTTCAGGAACCCTTCATTCAGGAAAATTGGATTAGTGAACTGGTTTGTTCTGAGTACATGATCGAATTCTGCTCCTGGCCAGGGGACAGGTTTTTTCAGTGAAATCTTCACCTGTCTCCAGAGCGTTTGAAGGATCTGCTGGAGGCTGTGCTAGATCTCCTGGCTCAAGGGGTGATTGTGCCGGTTCCCCAAAAGGAACCCTCTCAAGGTTTCTATTCAAACCTGTTCACTGTGCCCAGATAGGAGGGCAAGGTGCGTCCAATCCTGGACCTCAAGGCTGTGAACCGCTTTGTGCGGGTGCAGTAATTTCGAATGGAGTCCATTCGGTCAGTGGTGGCGTCTTTGAATCAGGGATTTTCTGGCTTCCATCGATCTCAGATGCGTAGCTCCACGTCCCCATATTTGAAAGCCAGGAAGTCGACATCTAGAAAGATCTATCATCGTACGTGGAAATCGTACATTTCTTGGTGTGATTTGCTGCAACTGCACCCTCGCTTTTTTTTCTATAGCTAGGGTTTTGGCCTTTTTACAAAAAGGGGTTGAGCAGCGCTTGGCATTGGGTACTATCAAGAGCCAAGTGTCGGCCTTGGGTATTTACTTCCAATGTCCATTGGCTACTCAGTTTGATTCGCACCTTCGTTTAGGGGGTGCGTCATCTGGCCCCTCCGAGGAGATCCCCGTTTCCGCCATGGGATCTTAATCTGGTTTTGTCTGTTCTTCAAAAGCCTCCTTTTGAGAATATTAGGGAGATTTTTCTGCTTTTTGTCGCATAAGGTTGCCTTCCTAGTGGCTATCACTTCTGCCCGCAGAGTCTCTGAGTTGGCGGCGATGTCCTGTCGTTTGCCTTTTGTGGTCCACAGGGATAAAGTGGTCCTCTGACCTAATCCGTTCTTTCTTTCTAAGGTGGTGTCGGATTTTCACCTGAATGAAGACACTGTGTTGCCTTCCTTATGTCCTAAGCTTAAACATCACAAGGAAGTTGCCTTGCACTCTCTGGATGTGGTTTGGCCGATAAGGGTTTATCTGACGGTTACTGAGTCCTTTAGGAAGTGGGACTCTCTCTTTGTCCTTCCGGACGGGCCTCGCAAAGGTTTGGCTGCTTCCGCTTGCGACCATTTCGAGATGGATCAGGCAGAAAGTTGTTCCGGCTTATTGTATCAAGGGTCCGGTTCCTCCTTTCCCTGTGAAGGCGCATATTACTAGAGCAATGAGTGCCTCTTGGGGGTTTTCTCCATCAGGCCTCTGTTGTACAAGTTTGTAAGGCAGCGACCTTTACCAATTTTACAAGGTGGATTTGTTGGCATCTTCGGATGCCTCTTTTGCCCGCAAGGTTTTGCAGGCTACTGTTTCATAAGAGAATGTTTGTTTGTTTTTTTCTTCTCTTCGGGGTCTTTTGTCCGGGTGAGCTCCATGTTGCCCAGTTGGCTACGTTTAGCCTCCTTTTGGAGTTGACGTCATTGTCTGGTTGCCTTTTCCCACCCCTCATGCCTATACTGCTTTGGGACGTTCCCCTCAGCTCATGGCGATGAGGCTGTGTCTGTCGATGGACGATAGAGAAAATACGTTTTTTTGTAAGATCTTACCGTAAAATCTTTTTCTCTGATGTCCATCGACTGACGCAGCACCCGCCCCTCTGTTTGGGGTTGGTTCTGTTGTCTTCACTGCTTTTGAACTAATCTGATGTGCTGGGTTGTGCAGTGGGGTGGGGGTTTATGCCTGGAGGGGCAGCCCCCTGGGCATGTGTATTCAAATTCTTCCTGCCTTCACTACTGATGGGAGGAGCATAAACCCACTCCGCTCATGGAGATGAGGCTGCATCTGTTGATGGACATCGTAGAAAAAGATTTTACGGTAAGATCTTACAAAAATCTTATTTTTTGCAATCCTTGTTGGCACCAGGTACCATCTCAATAAGGTTTCATAAATCGGATTCTATCAAAAAATGTATTAATATTTTGGATAGGACTTTAGCAATTTCCTACCATTCGGTTAATTCAAGGGAGATGTTCATGTCTTTTTCCCTAAAGAGTCATACAGGGGAGTCTGCAATTTGGGTCTGTCAGTGAGGTTTATAAAATAGATATGTTTTATATATACACATACGTCCTTTGTCAGGTCTCCAGACTGACATGATAATTCAAAGGTTGTAAGCACCAGAGGTCCCACAAGCAATTTAAAGTAGAACTATAAACAAAACTTTTTTTTGTTCATTTTGGATAGAGCAAGAAAGGGTTATAACCCCTGTCAGATTTTATTTCGCTATTTGTGTCCCATTGGGGAGATTTCCCTTCACTTCCTGTCCCATAGCCAAACAGAAAGTAAGAGGAAATCCCTGTAAATCAAGGAAATTCATTGGGGACCCCCAGGTCACCAGAACTAGTGTACCCATTGGAAGATTTCCCCTCTATTACTTTTCTTGGTACAACCCAAAATTTCTCTTGGGCTCCTTTCACACTATCCGTCCGTCGGACAGATTCCGTTTTTCTCAGCGGGGGATCGAGCCGCCGATCCCCCGCTGAGCAGCAGGAGGACAGCTGTGTCTCCGTGCTGTGTGCGGAGACACAGCTGTCAGTTCCCCATGCATCTCTATGGGGGAAATCGGATGGGAACGGACCGTCGGTCCGTTCTCATCCGATCAGCTGGACGGATGAAAAATAGGGTTTCCATCCGTCCAGATTTGACGGATCGGGTCGGATGTCCGTGGACATGTCTCCGCTGCCATCCGATGCCCCATAGGAATGCATGGGGGGGACGCATCAGATACGCCAAAAAAACAGACAGGCGGATCTGACATCCGTCTGTGTGAAAGGGGCCTTACTTTCACTTTTAATGACAATAGAAAACAGGACCCGTTGACCGGGTGATAACTGGCAGGTGTTCTAATCCCTTTCTACTCTATCCAAAGCTAAAAATAAAGTTTTGCTTTTAGTTATGCTTAAAGTTTACATTGGACAAAAGACGTAATTTGATCAGGGCTTAAACAACTAATCGTTCGACAACTAATAGATTATGAAAGTAGTTGTCTACTATTTTCATAATCGATTAGTTGGTTAGCCGATTAGTTGGCCTGCATACAGAATGCATTATTTGTTTACATTTCAAGAAATACAGTGAAGCACACATACAGCTCAGTACACCGTCCATGCATGTCAGTAAGTGCCTGAGAACTTGTGAATGTGTAAGGAGCAATGCCTCATGGGACATGTAGTCCTGGACAGGAAGTGAGTGGTTCTAAAGGCAGAAGTTTACTATACTATACTTTGCAGCCTGTGATTTGGGGCACTCTGAAGGAAGGAGGAGCCAGAAGCACTAAGGGGAGGGAGGCTGCTCTGTGCAAAACCATGACACAGAGCAGGTAAGTATAACATGATTGTAATTAAAAAAAAAAAAAAACACTTTATACACACTGTGCCAGGAAGATCAGCATCTGAACCCAGAGAAGGTAGAGGCTGATAGATTAAATGTAATTGTAATTCCTTATATTGCCTCCAAAGTAATCTTTAACCAGTAAATTATGCATTATATTTAAAATGACCATATCCATGAAAAAAAGTCTCAGCTTTTAGTACTACTTTAATATAAAAGATTTATATCTCCCTTCCACCTTTTCATATAGCTTCATGTCTGACTCGTTAAAATGCCCATATATCCTACTTCTGAGTGTATTTATCACTCTATCAGTATATAATCCGTATCAATGAACCCCTTTATAGTAGCAATTATCTGCTCTTTTTGTACCATAAAGGGCTAATTGTGTTTGTTTATTTTTTTTTAACCCCATTATGACAGGTGGTACAAAAAAAAGTATGCTGCTGCTACTAAACGGCTGGTTCACACCTATACGTTTTTGGTGCTTTTTGCAGAAACGCACTACATTCCATTTCGCATGGTATCCTATGGGACACGTTCACATCTATGCTTTTTTTCAGTCGCTCCTTATTTGGAAAGGTTCAAGGACTTTTGTGAAAAATATTGTTATTTTTTCAAAATTGTCGCTCATTTTTTTGTTTATAGCGTAAAAAATAAAAATCGCACAGGTGATCAAATACCACCAAAAGAAAGCTCTGTTTGTGGGGAAAAAAGGACGTCAATTTCATTTGGGTACAGCGTCGCACGACTGCGCAATTGTCTGTTAAAGTCACGCAGTGCCGAATCACAAAACAGGGTCTGGGCTTTGAGCAGCCAAATCCTCCGGGGCTTAAGTGGTTAATCAAAACAATAATAGGCCAACTAATCGATTATGAAAATAAACCGTTAGTTGCAGCCCTAAATTTGATTACACAAAAATTTTTAGTTGAGGGCATTCACAATTTCTCGCGATAGTGTTGCAATAACTACAGTTTATGGCCATCAAGGACGTCTCCTAGTAGTTAAACTTTTTACTTTAAGTGCAGTTAGTTTTGGTTAAACACACATACCTTTGACCTAAATGGGGATCACCCCTTTGTAACATTTTGTTTTAGCAATAAAATGCCAAATTTGGGTCAATCTGTGACCTTCTATAATGTTACACCTGTTTTCAGTGTGTAACATGTTACTGATGCAGCAGCCCCCCGCACCCCCCGAGTTTGTTTACCTTTTGGGGACCCTTCATAATGGCCAAAGCAGGTGTGCTGAGCTACAAACTCAAGCGTAGAGCGCTCAACACCAGGGTGGAAACATAAAGAAAAGACATTAGTTAGATTTACCCTTTAACGTGTAATTATCCACTCATATCAAATAAATTGTGCGTTTTTATATTCTTTTGATTTTTTACAGTCATTACATGCGGCAAATACTGGAAGCTCTCCGCTACTGTCATGATAACAACATCATTCACAGAGATGTAAAGGTAAGAGCTAAAGCATTTCAATATTGATACATTTTGTTCAAGTTATCTGCAGATGCCCTCAATACATTTTAGGCCTGGAGATTATTTAACCCCACAAGAATGTATATTTTTTTAAAGTAATGACTCTGGAGAATAAAATGGTGGTAGTTGCATGATATTAGCGCACAAGTTCATCAAATGCAAAATTTCTGTAAAAAAGTTTAATTTCAGTGGCCAGAAACACAATATTTTACCCAATTTCTGATAAAGACAAAGTTGTGACAAATGGATTCTGAACATGTCAAGCTTTAAATTTGCAAAAGCCCATGAAATGGCGACAAACCTCTGTATCTAAAATGGTCTATTGACGATACTTTAAAGGATGAGTTCACCTTTTGTAACATGTTACATATGCACCAGCCCTGGCACACGGTGCCGGAGATTTTCCCCCTGCTCGCTGTTACAATCTACAAAAGACGCTGCCATGCGAGGCCCCAACCGCCGGGCCACATCATCCAATTTACAGTGTTATATGAATGGGAAAACTACAAGTCCTGAAAGCCTTTGTGGCTGTCAGCTTGTACAGTAGTTCAATGAACTGTCAAAGCTATGTTGAGCACTGTGGTCATTTACTGAGCTTCTTGTCAGAGTGTAACTGTCTGCCTGTATCGTGTGATACGGCAAACAACTACACAAGACAAGTCTGCAGGACTGTGGTATTACACCCTCGATCTGCTGATTGTGGGGGCAATGCTTTACAGGTCCCTAACAAGAAAAATAAAATAAAGCATACTTTTTTTACCTGCAAAACGTAACCTTTAAAAATCTTTACAGGTTATCATTTTTGAGTTGGCCATGAATTATGGCCTCACCTCACTTGTGATGCAATCGTTGGTATTGCACATAGGCGCACCCTACTGCATGGGTATATAGTGTGTGTTCTTATGTGGGGGGGAACTTAGAATATAATTTTATTTATATGTTACTTTTTTTGCTAACTTTT
Organism: Pelophylax lessonae; assembly: GCF_965119305.1. Classification (NCBI taxonomy): domain Eukaryota; kingdom Metazoa; phylum Chordata; class Amphibia; order Anura; family Ranidae; genus Pelophylax; species Pelophylax lessonae. The sequence continues at coordinate 209,617,301 of NC_138769.1, read as the reverse complement.
ATGTAATTGCACATTTTAATGACAGGTTCTCTTAACTAAGACGCTTGATGTCCCCAAATGCAGCTACTGGAGCATAGATTGTGCTCCCTAGATGCTTCCCTGGCCACATCAGCTGGGGAATGACAGCGCTGAATCTGGAATTGAAGTAATACACATCCACTGTTCCACGTGCCAATACCCAACCCAGCATGCTACTTCCTTTCTTGCAAGTAGGACAGCAAGCCCAGGATATATGCCTCGGGTGAGGGGTTGGTAGCTTCGGTGGGGTTTTTAAGTGATCAAACGGCTTTACAGCTGCTAAAATCCCTTCTACCTGAATGTAAACGGTCAGCTTAAGCGCTGAGAACAGCAGACACACCAGCAAGGCATCTGGTAGAGAACCAGGAGTAGCGTTCCAGCATTTAGCCATTTACTCAGAGATGAGGAGGACCAGGTCTATTTGGAGATGGTCCCATAGCAGAGGGCTGTAATAATTCATTGCCCCTTTTTAAACATTAACAATTACATGAAAAAATTCACTGCAAATCATATGTAATGCATGTTAATGTGTGTCATTAATGACTGCTCAATGGCACAATTTCTTTAGCTGTACTATCAAATGTTGTATAGCTCTCGGCAGTAATTTCTAGATGTACCTTTAGGAAACATACATTACATCTACCTTTTTGTTTTTACTGGAATTTTCAGCACCCTGAAAAAGCCTCAAAGCAGTGTCTTATTTTAATGTTACACATTGCATAAAATTCTATCTATTATATAAATGGCATTTGCATTTTTTTTTCACTCTTATAGAATGTATAAAAAAGATGGGCTTGCAACTTTATTAGTCAAAAAAAAAAGTAAACTGTGGCTTCCTCAGGCTTTGGAATATGTAACATCCTGTGTCTAACCAATAAAATGTGGTTAACTTGAGGAAAATGCGTAATTTAACTAAGTAAAAAGAGAATTAAAAAGTGTCTGTTCCCAAATCGTTACATTTTGGATAGCTAGACGTTTAGAAAGAGTTCCACCTATTGTCCCCAGCACAGCCTTTTTCCCGAAACAGGGAGGGAATTATCCAAAAGCAGAACAGACAAAAGTCAATTTTGTTTTTTTTGTGGGGGTTGAGAGAATGCTAATAAAAAAACACTTGTCAGTTTTTCATGTTTCCCTGTTGCAGATTTTTCCCTCACTTCCTTTCTGGTAAAAGGTTCACCCCAGGTCAGAATGCCATGGGAAAACTCTCTGGTCGCACTCTGGATAGCAGTAAAACCTGACAGTACTTTGTAGAGTGCGTAAACCCTTCTGCCATGTATTAGCTTAGTAGTAGAATAATTTTAAATAGACTCTGTATATTTACATTTATTGTGCTAGCAGGGGCTCTAACCCTCCCCCGCTCTGTCCAAAAAACAGACACTTTAAGGCAGCATTCACACCTTTTTTTTTTTTTTTTATAAACATTTTATTGAGAAGAATAAAAAACGCACATTAACAAGTAATGGCAATATAGTACAGTCAGCAAACACAAGTACAAATAACAGTATACATCCAAAATAACCATAAACTGTATCAAGGAGCAGAGAGATGCCATCTGCGGAAGATACTAAGGTATAAACAAAGCAAAAGTGACCTGGCCTCGTTCAATACATGGCCAAGAATTCAGTATATTATTGCAAGTACAGAGGGCCGCTGCGGCTTAGGTTCATATCCCAGCCGCATGGGCCGAAACCAATGCGTAATGGGGTTCAGTGCAATCATATGGGGTATTGGGAATTACGGGGTAGGGGAGTAATGAGGAAAGGAGAGAATTCCGACCCCTCAAACTGGAGAAGTGAGGATGGGGGCAGCCAGGAGGCAGGAAAATGAATGTCTTGGATGGGGCACCCCCGATTCAGACACCCCCAAGGGGAACACACTGTGTCCAGGGCCGGGGGCGCACCGCCCATACATGCAGATAGACCGCCCAACGCTGCGCATGGGTACGGTAGGCGACAGGAGGTAGGGGAGAAGGGAGTCTCAGGGAGAGCAGGTGGGGGTGGAGGACGCTGAGAGCGTCATGAGGCAGTGAGGAAAGAGAGCAATAGCATAAGAGGGGATAGAGGGAGCACAATAGGTAGGGAGAGTAGAAGGGAGATAGGAAATGGGGAAGGGCGGAGAAGAGGAGTGCGGGCGCACTCCCCCGGAAGACGACCGGGAAGCAGGTGGGGTGTGGCAAGCTAATGTCAGACTAAGTATTCATCAGGCGACGGTGTTCATCCGATGCAGCAAAGTCAATCCACGGGGCCCAAATGTCATAAAATTTGGAGGGAGTGTCAAGAGCTTGAAACGTGAGATCTTCCATACGGGCGATCCTTCCAACCCTCCGCAGCCAATCAGCTACAGTGGGTGGGGAGGGAGACAGCCATAGGCACAGGACGCACGTGTTGGTGGCAGAGATTAAATGGAAGACCAGAGACCTCCTGTACGTCCGCTGGGGGAGGGAAGAATGATGGAGGAGGAATTGTGCCGGGCTAAAATCCGGTGTATAGGTAGTGATACGGGTTATGAGGGCGTGTATCGCCCTCCAGAAGGGCTGGATCCGCGGACAGTCCCACCAGATATGTAGGAGAGATCCTGTATTTAGATGACAGCGCCAGCAAAGGGAGGGGAGGTCCGCCGATATTTTATGTAAAAGTTCAGGCGTCCTGTACCAGTGTGCGAAGATTTTAAAGCCAGTCTCCTGTGTGAGGATATTTCTGGAACCCTTGTGAATGTGAAAGAAGATTCGCTCCCAATCATCATCCGACAAGGTTTTGGCCGCGATTTCCTCCCACCGAGCCCGTAAACGGACGAGGCGAGGTGGTAATTGCAAAGAGAGGAGGGAGTATAGTAGGGAAATAAGATGCCGTTGCGGGTCTGACGATCTGCATAGGGTCTCAAAGGGGGTGAGGTCCCTAGACCAGCAGGAGACATCAGGGGTACGTAGGAGAAAGTCTCTGAGCTGCAAGTGATTGAAGAAGCGAAGCTGAAAGTCCGGGTATTTCTGCGCCCAATCATGGAGAGAGAGCAGTGAGCCCGCTTGAAAGCAGTGTTCGGCCCTGCATGGAGCGTCGGAAGCAGATCCCTGTGGGGGGATGTAGGAGAGGCCTGGAGGGAAGTCCGGATTTTGAATAAGGGGTACCATAGGGCCAGGCGAGGATGCCAGGTGCAAGGTCTTGCACAACTTGCGAAAGATCATGATCGTGGGGTTGATGGTCGGGTGCTTGTAGCACGACGTCGGAAAGGAAGGTGTTGAGATCCAGGGCAGGTGTTGTACGGGGATGGGGGAGAAAGAGTCCTCCAACGCGACCCAAGCTTTGACATGACGATGTTTGTGCCAGTCCACCACCCTCGTCAGGTGGCAGGACCAATAGTATCTCTGAAGGTGCGGCAATCCCAGGCCACCCATCTCCTTCGGGGCAGACAAGATGTCCCAAGACAGCCTGGGGCGTCTCGAACGCCAGATAAAGGATGTGCATGCAGAGCGATACGAACGAAAAAATGCTGGAGGGAGCTTTAAGGGGACGGCTTGCATAGTGTAGAGAAGCCTGGGAGGGACAGTTATTTTGACCACCGCAATCCTGCCGAACCAGGAGAAGGAGCCAGATTCCCATTTAGAGAGGTCTGCTTTTATAGACTGCAACAGTGGCAGGTAGTTGCGTGAGTAAAGGTCGGCAAGAGTTGAAGGGATTTGGATGCCTAGGTATGTGATAGCAGAGGGTTCCCAGCGAAAAGGGAAGTTGTCCTTGCAGAACTGCACCCTGCATGGTGGGAGGGATATATTCAGGGCCTCTGATTTCGCTAATTAATTTTAAGATTGGATAAAAGACGGAAGGCGTCAAGGTCCCGGAGAAGGTTAGGTAAAGAGATTGCAGGGTTCGTCAAAAACATGTCGTCGGCAAAGGCCGCCAGCTTATAGGTTTTATGGGCTACGGTTATTCCGTTTATATCAGGATTAGAGTTAATGCGGCGGAGGAGGGGCTCAAGGGTAATGATGTATATCAAGGGGGAAAGGGGGCAACCCTGTCGGGTCCCATTCGACACGGAGAAGGCGTCCGACAGGCCTCCGTTGACCCGTACCCTAGCCGAGGGCGACGAGTAAAGGGCCCGTATAAAGTTCAACATGCGACCAGCGATGCCCAGAGACTCCAATGCTGCAGTAATGTAGTCCCAGGCAACCCTGTCGAACGCCTTCTCCGCGTCGAGCGAGAGGAAGAATCCAGGCGTGCTGGAGGAAGTCAGCCAATGGTGGATGTTGAGTGCCTTGAGAGTGTTATCCCGGGCCTCGCGGCCGGGGACAAAACCCACCTGTTCGAGCGAGATGACATCTGGAATGTGGGGTAGCAGGCGGTTCGCCAGTACCTTGGCATACAGTTTGATGTCAACATTGAGGGAAATTGGCCTGTAATTGGAGACCAGGGAAGGGTCCTTACCGGGTTTAGGAATGACGGTAATGTGGGCTTCCAAATAATCTGGGTGCAAAGTCGGGGAATCAGAGAAGGAGTTGAAAGCCGCAAGCATTGGGGAGGACAGGATATCCCCGAAGGTCCTGTAGTATCCCACCGTCAAGCCATCCGGGCCCGGACACTTCCCCGGTTTAAGTTGTTTGAGTGTAAAATGCAGTTCGGGGGAGGAGATGGGCGCATCAAATTCCGCCAAGGCTTCCGGTGAAAGGGGAGGGGGGGAATATTTCTGCAAGAATGCCTTAATATGTGCTGCTCTGTCTGCGGGGGGGACTTCAGGGTCCGGGGTACCCAGATTGTACAACGCACAGTAATATGTAAGGAACTGTTGAGCGATATCACTGGTGGAGGTGACCTTCCCGCCACGCGGGTCCGTGATCGAGTGGATCGTCCTCGCCGCCCGTCGTGCTTGAAGTGCTCTGGCCAAAAATTTGCCCGATTTGTTGCCATAGTCATAAAACAGACGTTGCTGTAAAGCGAATTTACATTGCGTTATAAAGCCCAATTCTGTGAGGAGGTCTTGTCGGGTCTGAGTCAGTTCAGTCAGAGTGTGTGCGGCTAGAGTGAGCTTGTGCGCGCGTTCCAGGGAATGGACGCGTTTGGTGAGGGTAGCAATATGAGCCCATCGTTCCTTGTTGCGTTTCGCGGCCATGGCAATAAAAACGCCCCTAATGGTGCACTTATGGGCCGCCCACAACGTAGCAGGGGTCACATCAGGCGTAGCGTTACAGGCAAAATACTCTCGCAGAGCAGAGTTCAATTCCGCGATATAGACCGGGTCGGTCAATAGGGAGTTGTCAAGGCGCCAGGAGCGGGAGCGACCAGGGTCGGACTGCAGGGAGAGGGAGATGGCGATAGGGTGGTGGTCGGACAGAAACATAGGATCAATGGATGCAGAGCGTAAAGAAGAGAGGGCAGCCTGGGAGAGAAAGAGATAATCAATCCTGGAGTATTTATTATGGGGGTGCGAGAAGTACGTGAAGTCTTTGGTATCCGTGTGCAACGTCCTCCAAGCGTCATGGAGCAGAAGATCTCTAAGGAGAGTCTTAATCGCTCGCAAGGCGGAGTATGGTAGGGAGGAGGAGCCCGAGGAGACATCCAGGAGGGGGGAGAGGGCTACGTTGAAATCCCCACCCACTACTAAGGTGCCCGCCTGAAATTCGGTCAGGCGAAGAAGCGTTGCCCGGAAAAAGGGTACGGGGCGTTTGTTCGGGGCGTAAACGTTCGCGAACGTAAAGAGTTAACCACGTATGGTGCCCTTAATGAAAAGAAAGCGTCCCTCCTGGTCTGAGACGGAGTCTTGTAGAGTCCACGGACAGTTTTTAGAGACCAGGATAGAAACTCCCTTAGACTTAGAAATGCTGGACGTTGAGTGATAAACCGTCGGGAAGAAACGGTCGCAAAGGCGGGGAGTTTTATCCGAGCGGAAATGGGTTTCTTGCAGAAACACCACATCCGCCTTAGCCTGACGGGCAGAAAGCAAAAGCTTAGATCTACGCTCGGGAACGTTCAAGCCCCTGACATTAAGGGAAAGGATTTTCAGAAGTGGTTCCGGCGCATTCAATCCGGGGGAGTGCGCCACACGCCGCCTAGAGCAGGTAGGCATGGTGGTTGGCATAGAGGAGAGAGAAATAGGGAGGGGAGAGGGGGAAAGGGCAGAGAGGAGGAAGAGAAGAGGAAGAGGAAAAGAAGGAAAGAAGGGAGCGGGGGAGGAGAAGGAGAGGGAGGGTTAAGACAGGGAGGAGGGGGGCAAGGGGGAGGAAAGGGTGTGGGAACAATCCGGTGGCAGGAGGACCCGCCTACCTGTCAAGCACGGAAACAACAATGGGGGAGGTAGTGTATAAGTGCAACGAGTGCCGTTAATCTGACAAACGCATTCAACCGTAGCACACTAGGGGGGTTGGATAAAACCTAACCTGGAGGGCACACGTGGGATCCTGTTTCCACACTCGGGTGGGAAAAAAAAAAGAAAAAGGAGAAAAACGGGTAGAAACAGGTACCAACCGACTGTGTGCCCTGCCGACGGACAAGGAAAAGGGGATGCAAAAAGGGGAGAGACATTCAAGATGGACAAGATGCAAATGCCCACAGGGATAGGGGAAGGAGTCCCGTGTAATCAGTGCACCAGTATAAACATGGCACGGGGTAAACTAGAGAACCGTTGTGGTGTGTAACACATACTATGAAAAGCAGCCGGTCACTCGCGTGCCTCCGGGGTCTTTTTTGTTTTTTAGGCACATGCATTTTGCATTGAAATAATTTAAAAGAAAAAAGGAAAAAATTAATAATAAGGATAATTTGCTGCAAATGTAAAAAACGAAGCTTCCAGAAGCAGAGATTTACACTCACATTTCTCTCCTCCTCTGTTGCTGTGCCACCACAAAACACAGCACCGTGCAATAGAGTGCCCCCTAACCAGTGCCTGTCCAGCCATTAAAGTAAATTGTCGTTGGTGTGCATTGACCACTCGTCCATGGCTTCTAGAGGGCACAGATTGGGTGACAGGACTGTTCTGGTGAGCATATGTAAATATCATTTTAAAGAGAAGTTCTGCCTTTGGGGGGGGGGGGGATATTGTAGCTGCTGACTTTTAATATATATACACTTACCTGTCCAGGGAGCCTGCGATGTTGGCACCCCAGCCGATTTTCGGATCCGCTGTCAGGTGCTGCCGCAGCCAGCTCCCTACTACGCATGCGCGAAGTGTGCTGCGCTTTCTAATTGGCCCGGCGGTGGGGGAAGGAGGCGGCAGGCAGAACCTCTGAGGGGTGGCACTATCTCCTGGAAGTGGGGAAGGGTACCAGTCAAAAACAGGTACCTGTCGTCCCCCCCCCCCCCCCCAATTAGATCAGAGTCCCTTTGTTAGCACCTCTGTTAGATCAGAGTCCCTTTATACTGTTGCACAAAGATCAGAGTCCCTTTATACTGTTGCACAAATAAGTTATTTGAAACCAAGAAGTGGAATTTGGACACCAACTTTCAGGATTTAAACCTTTTTTATTCGCTAGCGAAGTGACTTAGCCAAGCTCATGCCCGTTTGCCAAGTGACAAAATAAGCGTGTACATCACATATATAAAACAGTTACATCACAGATACATATTTCCCTAACTAGCTTGGCAAGCAATACATATCCTTCTCATACAGATGTTCCCTGTAACATTTATCTATGACAATTAACATTCCAGGCTTCACGCTTATCTTTATTCTTGATAGTTCCAGGAGAACAGAGAGGAAGAGATAGTGAGAGAGGAGAGGAGGGGGGCTACCACAGATTCTACTATTTTGTTTTGCTAATTATCCACCATTTTAGAAGGTTAATTATCCATCATTTCCAGGTGATGCCACAATCCTAGCACCCCTTAGAGACCCCCCCCTTTAGAACGCCACCCCCCTTAGAGACCCCCCACATTAGATTAGTCCCTTCATATTAGCACCCCCCTTAGAGACCCCCCATTATATCAGCGTCCCCTTTTATCAGTGACCCCCTTTAGAGATCAAGGGTTGGCCATCTCTGTTGCCAAAAACAAAGCTCTGTCAGTAAAAAAAAAAATAAAACTGGCTCCTAACTTTTTTAGCTGGCTCCTAGATTTAAAGCAAATTTGTCAAACCCTGGTTTACACCAATAATCAGGGCACTGATCATCAGTGCAAGCAATCAGTGCCCATCAGTGCAGCCTCATAAGCACACAAGTGAAGGAGAAAAGTTACTTATTTGCTAAATTTTATAAACTAGAAAAAAAAATATTTTTTTTTCATTTATTTAGCAAAAAATAAACCTAGTGGTGATTACATACCACCAAAAGAAAGCTCACTCTGTCCAAAAAAAGATAAAAATTGAAATTAGGGATGCACCGAAATGAAATTCTTGGCCGAAGCCGAATAATAATGAAATGCTTGGCCGAAGGCCGAATACCGAACGCGGTGTTTCGCATTTTTTCCATTTATTTTGCCAATTTTTAGGGGGCACGCTGATGGGCACATTTTATGTTAGGGGGCACGCTGATGGGCACATTTTATGTTAGGGGGCACTCTGATGGGCAAAACAAAACATTTAAATCAGCGTTGCTCTTAACATAAAATATGCCCATCAGAGTGCCCCTTAAAATAAAATATGCCCATCAGAGTGCCCCTTAACATAAAATATGCTCATCAGCATGTCCCTTAGCATAAAATAAGGGGCACGCTGATGGCCACATTTTATGTCAAGGGAGCACTCTGTTGGGCACATTTTTTTTCTTTTTTTTTTTTTTTAAGGGGCACTTTATAGGGCACTCTAATGTCATGAGCATGGCAAGTGGCAACAACATATGGCAGTCTGCACACTAATGCTTGTGCAGCTGCCAGCTACCGTATTCTCCCCCAAATGTGCTCAGCTCCACATCACATACCTGAACTGCAGCCAGAGCCAAAAGCCGCGAACAGGGGGGCGGGGCGTGGACCTAGTGTGAAGGAGCCGCAGTCAGGAGCAGGGGGCGGGACGTCACACCCCCTACTCGTGGCCGGACAGGACACCGGCGGCGTGTGAGAAGGGAGCCGCAATGAGGAAGGTGAGCGGTCAGGGCGGAAGCTGACATTGTTCGGCTCAAAATTATTCGGCCTTTTGACTTATTCGGCCGAACGCCGAAAGTGCTCTTTTCTCTATTTTCGGCCGAATAATGTTCGGCCGCCGAATATTCGGTGCATCCCTAATTGAAATGGGTACAGTGTTGCATGACCGTACAATTGTCATTCAAAATGCGACAGCACTGAAAGCTGAATTTTGGCCTGCCTGTTATTGAAGTGGTTAATGTCCATAGGTACACTTTAACTGGATCTCCAAATCTTTTATAGATATGTTACAAAACCACCTTTTAACAGTTTTCAGGTACAACTTTCATTAATTCTGAAACCACAATTCTCACAGTCACAGTTGGAGTTTGTGTAATGGAAAGTCTGTTCACATTTGAATCCTCCTTTTGACCTGCAGCATTTCTTTTAAGGAAATATTGGATAGTCTTCTGAAAAGACTCATCTAAGCAAAAATAAACGATGGGATCAGTACAACTTCTGAACTCAGCTAGGCAAAGGCAGTAATTTTTTATTTCTGTCAGTACTCTTAGCTCTTGGAATCCCCTGGAGTAGTATTGTCCCACAAGGATGAATTTTATGAGATGGTAAGGAGCAAAAGTGACAAGTAGTAAAACCACTATCACAGCAAGATTTTTCTTCACTTTTTGGTGAACTAAATGCTTTTCATCTATACAGCTGTTGGTTTGCAGCTTTTTTAAATGCTTGATAAAGAACCCATAAAACAGTAACACAATGAAGAAAAACAGAAAGAAACATGTCGACTGTGCAACTGAAGAGATCTGTGACCTTCCTTGACCAAATTCAGCTTCATAGGAGCAGCAGTTGTCCAGTTCACAATTCTTATTTAGCAAGAACAATATAACCGTTGGGAACAAAAAAGCAATCCACACGCAGACACACAGATAACAAGCGATTTTAGGGTTCCGAAAAGTTTTTAGTATTTGACCAAAGATGATCTTTTCATATGTAGATGATCTGTCCTGTGCTTTCTCTTTGTATCGCACAAGAGTAGCATATCGACTGATGGCGATCCAGCTGAAAATGGTGATGCTAACACACATGCTGCAGTGTGTCAGAATGTTTGTGGTTTTCAGTACAATGGAACATTCTATAGACTCGTATGGCAAGTAAAGTGCGTGTGCATAAAAAAAAATTTGGAACGGCATGCCAGCAGTCACAACTATGTTGGAAATTGCAAGGTTTATAAGATATATGTGAGTTGATGATCTGCGTCCTAGTCTGCTAAAAATCCAGAGGGAAAGGAGGTTTCCTGAAGCACTTGGCAAAAACATCAGACCATAAAGTATAGGGAGACCGGTGGAGGTCATTGCACTGAAAGTGACACCTGTATCATTGCACATGCTTCTGAAAGGCTACCTAAAGGGAGGAGAAAAGCAGTAAAAATGTAAGAATCAAATGTTGGAAAATTTTAAGCTGGAGGTTTTTTAGTACGGGAATATTTCTTATTTGACGTGTTTTGTGTGTTTTAGCAGATTTATTCTTATATTGAAAACAAGAAAAATGCTTAAACTTAACTGTAAAAAGAAAGGAAGGTTTTTAGGGGAATAAAGTAAAAAAAAAAAGTTCACCTTCTGCTTTGGCTTAAACAGGACATGCAGACAAGGGCTCTGGTATGATAAAATGCTCTGCACTGTGCAGTTCAGGGAGTTTAGTTTAACCACATGATCTCCGGAAGATTTACACCCCCCCCCCCCCCCCCCACACACACACACTCTTTCATGACCAGGCCATTTTTTGCGATACGGCACTGCAGTTCTTTAACTGACAGTTGAGATGCTGTACCCAAATGAAATGTATGTCCTTTTTTTGCCTACCAATATAGCTTTCTTTTTTATTTTTTGCCCTATAAACAAAAAAGACAGTTTTGAAAAAAATATTACTTTTGAGACTGTCCGTGATGCTTTTTTTATTTGCACTAACATACAATTTTTCAGGACAAGCTTTCGGGGTATGTCCCCTTCTTCAAGATCCAAGCAGTACTGATTCACAAAATGTTTAGCGGAGAAAGAAGATGTCACTATTGATCGGTTTCTCCTTTGTGATCAGGTTGGTTAAAGGCCAATATGTATTCTGCTACATATTTTTGGTAAAAAAAAAAAATCCCAATATTGATCGGTTTTTACAAAAGTTACAGTAAAATCGCCTACAAACTATGGGATATTTTTATTACACTTTTTTTTACTAGTAATGGTGGCGATCAGTGACCTATAGCGAGACTGCGATATTGCGGTGGACATTCTGACAATGACGCACCTTTTGGGGATCAGTGACACTACTACAGTGATCAGTACTAAAAAATGCGCTGTCACTGTACAACGGCACAACCATTGGTCCCTCCACACATGCCAGGGGGCTGGGTGTAATCCTAGACTCTGACCTCTTTCAGCCTACACATCCAAACACTGGCTACATCTTGCCCCCTTAACCTCCACAACATTTCCAGAATTCACCCCTCTATAAATAAAAACACCACCAAACAACTTATTCACTCCTTGGTTATTTTCCGCCTCAACTATTGCAACTCTCTCATCACTGGCCTACCCTTACACAGGCTATCCCCCCTTCAGTTTTGTATAAATGCTGCTGCTAGACTAGTACATCTTACTAATCGATCCGTGACTGCTGATCCTTTCTGCCAATCCCTTCACTGGCATCCACTACCCCACCATATAAAAATTCCAAATATTAATACTAATGACACTGGCTGGGAAGGAGTGAAAGTAAACTTCCACCCAACTTTTATCTATAGGCAAGCCTATGATGAGGCTTACTTGTAGGTAGTGTATATATCTCATAAATGGACGATATTTAAAGTACATGCAGCTAGTGACATCACTGGCGCATGCATGCGCTCTGAAGGAACGGCCACCTGTGCTGTTCCTTCAGAGCTGGATGATCTGTGGGTGCCAGCCATGTGCGCTCCCTACCCAGAAGAGCCAGATCATATACATATACATATATATATAGTGTGTGTGTGTATATATATATATATATATATATATATGTGTATATATATATATGTGTATATATATATATATATATATATATATATATATATATATATATATTTATATATATATATATGTGATTCGGCGCAGAGGTGCTGCCCTTTAGCAGTAAAACTGCTATAAGGCGGACCTTAAGCTGTTAATGTTGCTTGGCATACTTGGTAGACCTGTGCTGGCTCCCCAGGAGCCTTCCTGATATACTCCCTGTAACAGATCAACCGGCACCCCAACACTCCCATATTTTTCTCTTGTCCCTAAGCCCCTCTGGGCCACCACTGGCTTTGGGTGTTCACTTCAATGCTACAGTAGCAGTGTGCCTAATTTATTTCAAAAGCTGTGCATGCATGTCTGTCCCTATCCTAGTTGCTCTGAGCCGCTTGAATAAGTGCACTGTGCTTGCATGGATTTTGAAAAAAAAAAAAACTGCTGTGACCCTAGCAAAGAACGTCTATAGCAGGGTTTCACAGCTAGGTTTCCTCCAGAGGTTGCTAGGGGTTCCTTGAGCAATGAGCAATTTCTACAGGAAAATTCCCACTAACACAATTGATCCTTTTGGCTATCTGTAAAGGGGAAATTCTTCCCAGGTATAAAGAGCATTCTTCCCACTGGCCATCACACCAATGTGTCATGAGATGTAGAGAGAGTTCTTTTTAGCAGGGGTTCCCTGATATAAAGTTTTTTTTAAGGGTTCCACGGTGTTAAAAATGTTGAGAAAGCCTGGTCTATAGTCTGCAGTGGCCGGGAAATTGAGAAAGCCTGGTCTATAGTCTGCAGTGGCCGGGAAGTTGAGAAAGCCTGGTCTATAGTCTGCAGTGGCCGGGAAGTTATCAGGGACAAGAGGATGTAAACAATATGGGAGTATACCAGGCAAGATTTGGGGATGCCAGAACAAGCCTACATGAATGCCAAGTACGTCAAACTATGGTTTATCAAGACCGCACAGTATATTTTATCATACTGATGCCCCTGCTCTGCATGTGCCATTTTAGTCAAAAAGTTAACTTGGCCTTTTGCCCTGGTTCACCCCAGTGTGGCTTTAAAATCATGCTTCTTCAGTGCGATTTCAAAGCCGCAGATCAGTGCAGTTTGTGCCTCCTTTTTTATTGCGGCTTGTGACTTTAACAGAAATCTAGGCAAGTTAAAATAAAATCGGGGGGGGGGGGGGGTGGGGGAAGTAGCGCAAGAATTCTTTTCAAAGTCGCTGCAATAGGAGGGAGGCACAGCTATTTGAACAGTTCCATTTTCAGCAATAGGGGAGCAACTTGTCATGGGATTTGGAAATGAAACTAAGAAATGCCAAATTATAAGCGGAATAAATATTTTTTTTTTAAATGTTTTATTGACAGGTTCCTAGGTTACCTTTAGCTTTAAAGAGTAAGTTCACCTTTACAGAAAATCTGTAAGGTGAACTTACACTGGACCCTCTCCCGCTGTGCCAGAGTCCTGAGATCATCTTCTGTCAGACTACAGGTTGCCGCTTCATCGGTCTAGGGATTTGAAAACCCAGCAGTTAAATCCCCTATCTGTACCTCTCAGCCTGTATGGATAGGAGGCATTCTAATTGGTCAGGGCCGTCACATGGACCAATGAAGGGGGCATTTTCAACTTCCACTGGCCGGAGTGGGTTGTTATGTAACATTTCCTAACACTGTCCTATTCTAGGAAGGACATCTGATCCATTTTACCTTTTCAAGTACTAGCAGAATGTGGCATAAAATCGAAATCTGTAAGCATGTGTATTATTTGCATGTAGGATGACCATTTAAATTGCTGATACAAAATATTTTGCAGAAATTACTACATATGCATAGGAAACTTGACTCATCATAGTTTAACAAAACCTACATTTAGTAACTCTTTGTATTTAATAATTCTTAAAGATAATGGAGTTGCAAACAAATGCAGTATATAAATCTTAGCACTTATTTAGTCTGAAACACGTTTTTTTACCTGCCCTCTGTGTTTTAGCCTATTTTGTTAGACTCACAAATTTTTACACTTTTATTGCAAATTATGATGAAAATTGGCATTTTTTTTTTTTGTAAAGCAGCTAGTCAATATCTGGTTTGATTTTAGTGCATAAACATCAATGTTTGCAATTAGAAAGGATTGCTCCACTATTCCAATTTTCTTTGTAAACCAAATACGTTTACAGTCTTACAATGGTAATTTTATCAGACTCCAATCTAAAAAAAAAGTCTACAGCTAGTTTGATTTTCTGTAGATTATCATACTTACCAGCAGTGACTAGTCACATCCAGCACCTCAAAGGAACTAAAAAAAATGAAACTAAATACTCTAAATTAAGGCTTGTGGTATTCTATTTGAATTGCACTGTAACCAGACAACTTCTGCACACAACAAACAACACATTTTTCACTGCCTGCATTGAACTGCTGAAGTGATAAAGTGAACTAAATCCAGAGCCTGCATTCACTGTATCTGGTCTCCCACAGTACACAGAACATGGAAATGCAATTATTTTAGTAAATATAAACGGATAAATAGCTTTTCTCATCACCAGTATATGGCATGCTTGTGACTTGTCAGTTCCTAATAAAGCTTTTAGGAGGAAACTGACATCAGTGGGGGAATCTCCTATCCTCCCACTACAGCTGTCAGATTGGAAGAGGAGCCTCGAGGAGTCATGTGACCATCAATCAACGCTGTGAATTCAGGGAAAAATAGGCGACTTTTTACAAAAAAACATACACTGCAATATAGGAGGCTTTATAACAGAGGGGGATGTATGTAGTTTATAAAGTGGCTTAACCAGTACTGGACTGGAAGGATTTGCCCCTTAATGATCATGCCATTCTTTGTGATTTCACACTGCGTTACTTTAACGGAAAATTGTGCGGTCGTGCGACACTGTACCAAAATAAAATTGTCATTTTTTTCCCCCCCACAAATAGCTTTCTTTTGGTGGTATTTGATCACCTGTGCTATTTTTTTTTGCACTATAAACACAAAAAGCGACCATTCTGAAAAAAATATATATTTGTTTCATATTCTGCTATATAAAATTCCCCAAAAAAAATAATTAAAAAATCAAAATTTTTCATTCATTTAGGCCAATTTGTATTCTGCTACATATTTTTGGTAAAAAAATTGCAATAAGCGTATTTTGTTTGGTTTGCACAAGAGTTATTGCGTCTACAAACTAGGGGAAAGATTTGTCATTTTTATTTATTTTTACTAGTAATGGCGGTGATCTGCGATTTTTAGTGGGACTGTGACATAAATATAAACGGATAAATACCTTTTCTCATCACCAGTATATAGCAGGCTTGTGACTTGAATCCGTTTCTAATAAAGCTTGTAGGAGGAGTTTTCATTCTCCCCTGATCCTCTGTCTGATCACATGCACTACCAAAAAAAAAAAAAAAACTCTCTAGCAATACACCCCAAAATGAGCACAGTAAAAGAGGAGCATCAGAGAGACATGATCATACAGCCTTTATACACAATGCAGAGGAATACCCCTTAAGTTCCACAGTGAGTATAACAAGCATGCTTTATTGCTTATACAGACTGATTTTGCTGTTGTGGGTTTAGTAACACTTTAACCAGTCACCCTGCACATAGGATACCACAGCCTGCTTCCAATCTGCTAGAAAATAAAGTAGGCATCCTCTGACTGCTGTAAGGCAACCTTTTAGGCCCCAATAAGATGTTAGTGGTATGGCTTAAAGTGGTTCTAAAGGTAGAAGTTTTTTTTTTTTTCCCTTAGTGCATTCTATGCATTAGGGTAAAAAACCACATGAGTGCAGCTCCAGCCCCCCTTATACTTATCTGAGCCCCATCTTGATCCAGCGATGTGCATGAGAACAGGGGCTCTCCCTGGTCTCTCTCCTCAGTTGCTCACACAACAGGGGGAGCCATTGGCTTCCACTGCTGTCAATCACAGCCAGTGAACCAATGAGGAGAGAGCGGGGTTGGGAACGATCCACACTGTGTGTGTATGGACAACGTCCATTCACAGGAGTGTGGCTCAGGAGAGAGCCTGCTTGAGTGCTCCATAGAAAGAGGCTTGCTATTGAGATCCCTTGGCAGGGGAGAGGAGCCAGGACCACTGGTGGGGTACCCAAAAAAAAGAGGATTAGGGCTTCTCTGTGTAAAGCCATTGCCTTGAGCAGGTAAGTATAACATGTTTGTTGTTTAAAAAAAAAAAAAAAAAGACATCCATTAGAATCTTTTTAGGTGCACAACAATACACAGAAACTAGCTACCACGTATTCAGCAATAATGGTGCAGATGCGTTTTCTGGTTCGTTGTGGTGCACAGGTAATGCTTTTTACAGTTCAGGGACTCTGAAGTAATCGGGACAGCATTTTTCTTAATCAACAGCTGCTGATTTATTGTATTTATTCTTACAGATGTACACACTTATGTACTCACTATACACTTAACATCAGGTTTATTTCCTCCATCCACCTCGTTTGTGTGGAAGAAGGAATTTATTTGTGTATAGTCAGCTTTACTCTAATCTTAAATATCTCAAATTGTTACTAAATCCACAACAGTAATATCAGTGTGTAAATTTCAGTAAAGCATGCTTGTTTTACTCACCGTGGAACCTAAGGGGTTAATCCTCTGCATTGTGTAAAAAAGCTGGTTGATCCTGTCTTCTCTGATCCTTAACACTCTCCAGTGTCTCCTCTCCGGATAGTACAGAGGCCAGGGGACAAGCTGCACATACTCAATTTGGTGTGTTATCGTTAGGTTTCTTTTTTTTTTTTTCTTGGAAGAGTGCACGTGATCAGCACAGGGCCAGTCAGCACTGTCCATACAGAGGGTCAGGGGCACTGCAGTTTTATAGGACAGTGAGAGCAGAATGAAAACTCCTCCTGCAAGCTTTAATCAGCCACTGATGGAAGTCACAAGACTGCTATAAACTGCTGATGAGAAAAGGTATTTAGCAGTTTACTAAAATAATTGCATTTCCATGTTCGGTGTACTGTGGGTGACCAGATATAGTGAATGCAGGGTCCTGGGTTTAGTAACACTTTAATTCTAAAATATGGAACTTAACTGTATCTGAGCACCACAAACGGAACTTTTATTTATTTTTAATATTCAAAGCAAACTCACATATCCATTCATGTCTGCATTCTTTATTTTGTTGAGAAATTTGAAAAACACCCCCTGACATTTCTTATAAAAGCTATCTTGAGCAATGACAAATGATTCATGTAGCATTTACTAAATGGATTCCATCTGCCCTTCGCTCAGGCATGCAGGCAGGAGGACGGGCTTAGCTGAGAAAACTTCTACCCTCTTCCAGATGAAAGAAAGTAAAATGCCTATGAAGATTTCTGGATTATATGACATAGTTGTGAATTGGACCCAGAAGCAACTGAAGTAAAATAAAAAAAAAAAAGTAGCTATAATATACCTACTGGTCTGTTTACTAATGCTGGCAGTGTAAAGGTTTAATAGCCACTGTTGATTGAAAAAATGTAGTTCTGCTCTGCCTCTGGCTTCCCCAAATTGCATGATTTCCAGGAAGAATGCAAACACTTGCTGAGAAGTATGCTGTGGGGGGGGGGGGGGGGGTGTTATAAGGAAGGAGTAGTTTAGGTTTGGAGCGGAAAGAAGAAGAAAAAACATTTTAAGGGTTGCATTCTTGTACCTTCCGAATCTCCACCCTTAAACTCTGCCAGCTTAACTTATTTGATAGGAAATAGGCGACTTTTTTACAAATGTGTGCTGCTGTTCACTTTTTTCTTTACCTGTCTGCAGAAATGAGAGCTCCCAGGTAAGTCTGTCAAGACCAAATATCGGAGGACTTTTTTCCTGTCTGAGCATAGTGCTGATAACTGAAAGTCTCAGGGCTGCTTTAGTAGAGTAAAACAGTCAATTCTTTCATGTAATCCTAACAGCACATTTGTAATCCAATGCCAACCCCCCATAGCAGATTTACTGCTACAGGGTAGCCGCACTGTGCAGAATCGGATATAGGCGTGATTATGCACTTCCCGGTAGGGGGCACACGCCGCTTCTGCTGTGATTTGTCCCAATGGATGTCCGTCGACACCCACTAATCATCGGAAAGAAGCACAGGGCGGAGCTCTGCCTATGTAAACAAGGCAGAGCTCTGTTGGGATTACAATCTATCATTTCCCTCAAGTCTGGTACACCCTATCTGTTTTTGGGTTGAATGAAAAAAAAAAAATGGCAGCTTCGGTTAGAGCCGCTGTACTAACTATCCATTATTAGTACAGCAATCTCCCCTGTTGAGCTGTTGTGTTCTGACAGGAGGACAGCTCCCATGCCAGAACACTCTAGTCAGCGCTCTTGGTCATCGGCTGAGAGCACTGATCAGGAGCCGGTCGGCTGCTGGTTTTGCAGCATACACGTCCGTTTTGGCCGGCTTCTGACTGACTTGCTGGTAGAAATGCCTATTTCTACCTGAATTCACGTCGCTGATAGGTGGTCACATGACTCCTCGAGGCTCCCCTCCTCCCCAGCTGATGTATCGTCTCTCTCCTCCTCCTCCCCCCTGACTGACATCAGCGGGGGAATCTCCTACCCTCCCACTCCAGCTGTCAGATTGGTAGAGGGAGCCTCGAGGAGTCACGTGACCATCGATCAGCGCTGTGAATTCAGGGAGAAATAGGCGACTTTTTTTTACAAAAAACAAAAACATACACTGCAATATAGGAGGCTTTATAACAGAGGGGAATGTATGTAGTTTATGAAGTGGCTTAACCAGTACTGGACTGGAAGGATTTGCCCCCTTAATGACCAGACCATTTTTTGCGATTTGACACTGCGTTACTTTAACGGAAAATTGTGCGGACATGCGACACTGTACCGAAATAAAATTGTCCTTTTTTTTCCCCCCACAAATAGCTTTCTTTTGGTGGTATTTGATCACCTATGCTATTTTTATTTTTTGCACTATAAACAAAAAGAGCGACCATTCTGAAAAAAATGTATATTTTTTCATATTCTGCTATATAAAATCCCCCCCCCCCCCCAAAAAACATGTAAAAATCTAAAATTTTTATCCTTTTAGGCCAATTTGTATTCTGCTACATATTTTTGGTAAAAAAAATTGCAATAAGCGGATTTTGTTTGGTTTGCGCAAAAGTTATCATGTCTACAAACTAGGGGAAAGATTTGTCATTTTTATTTATTTTTACTAGCAATGGCGATTTTTTTTTTTTTTTTTTTGTGGGACTGTGACATTGCGGCGGACAGATCAGACCCCTAACTGACATTTTTGACACTTTTGGGAGGGACCAGTGACATTACTACAGTAATCAGTGCTAAAAATATGCACGGTTACTGTAATAATTACATTGTCAGGGAAGGGGTTAACACAGTTGTAATTAAAGGGTTAAGTGTGAGCCTAGGGGAGTGTTTTCTGACTGTATGGTGGATGTACTTTTGAAATGATCATAGAGACCTGTGATCCTATATAGAAGGATCACAGGCGTGCTCTGATCATTTCAGAGAGAACGGTCAGCTGTGTTTACAACAGCTGACCGTCCTTCTCTCTCAGCGGGGAGCAATCGCAGCTGCTGGCCCTGTGGACCAGCATCTCCGCTGCCTAGTAAGGTCGGGAGAGCGTCGCGCGCTCGCCCCACAGCACTACGCATGCGACCGAAGTAGGGCTACGTCAATTCGCGCAGGAGAGCCAGCCTGCCACAGTAAATGTGCGGCGGGCGGTCAGGAACCTGTTAACCACTTTAATCCCCTTCCCAGTCAGTGTCAGTACAGTGACAGTGGATATTTTTAGCACTGATCACTGTATTAGTGTCACTGGTTCCCACAAAGTGTGTTAGGCTATATGCATGCTTAAAAAATGCTGATTATAGAGCATTTTTTTGTACACACTGAGTTTTGCATTTTTTCTGCCAGAAGCTCCAGTCAGAAACGCAAACTAGAAGAGTTTTCTTTTTCCTGCCTTAAAATATACAGCTAATCATCCTAATGTGGATGGGCACACAGGATAACATTGAGCTGCTTCTACAGGCAAAATACAAAACTCCTGTAGAAGCAGCAATTTTTAAGCCAGTGTGCATGAACCCTTAGTGTCCGATTGTCCACCGCAATATATAGTCCTGCTATAAGTCGCTGATTGTCGCCAATACTAGTATAAGAAAATAAATATATGAGCAGTCATGTTAAATGTATAAATAGTTTTTATGTATTAGCCATTATAATGTGCATTTTATGATGTTTTAACTGCATATAAACAGGTATTTTTTTTAAAATAAAAGTTCTGTAACACAGGATGCCTAAAAAGTCTCATAGAAGTTGAGCTACTTTGGTAATGCACAAGTCTGATACGCAACTGTACAAAGCATTTTTATTTAACAGTTTTTTTCCCCATCAGTTTAATTTAAAATGTATATTTCCTAAATATATAGTATAATGTTGATAGCATTGCTGGTAAATAAGATTTTGATCAGTTCAGGACTGATATGTAGGAGCCAGCTCCAATAACATAGCAACCAGCTGTCTGGTAAATCTGCATGCTGTGAAATCTTCCACTGACACGTATGCCAATACAGGACATATGTAGCGGCTTGAGGAACCACAACAATGTGGTGGAGGTGCAAGAATTCAGCAACACGGTTGAGTTTTAACACTTTATTTCGGGAACCAAAATATTTATTTTTAGTTTATTACACATTTACTATACTTTATAGGTTGTGTTTTCTTTAGTTTTGACCCTTTAGTGGTAAACTCAGTTTAAAGTGGTTCTAAAGGCAGAAGGTTCTTTAACTTAATGCATTTCTATGAATTAAGAGAAAAATATTGTTTGTATCAACCCCCCTAATACTTACCTGAGCCCAATCTCGATCCAGCCATGTTGCAGAGACTTGGCTGTCCAGGACTCTCCCTCCTGGTTGGCTAAGACACAGCAGCTGGTGCCATTGGTCGCTGCTGTCAATCAAAGTCAGTGGGCCAATGGGGGAGGGGCCTAGGCGGGGTTCTGTGTCTTAATGGACACACAGAGAAGCAGCTCGGGTGCCCCCACAGCAAGCTGCTTGCTGTGGGGGCACTCGGCAGAAGGGAGGGGCCAGGAGCATTGGCGCGGGACCCGAGAGAGGATTGAGGGTGTATATGGGGGGGGGGGGGGATGGGGTTGGTGTTTGCGTCTCTATGCTTTATAAACTGTTTATCAATCCTTCTGCTAGATTGTCTTAATTAGGTGGTGTGGGAGAGGGATCTGGACTTGGCCCCTGAGGCGGAGAGGACTGGTGCAAGTGGAGCTCACAAATTCACAAAGGTATCCTTCACCACTTATGGACCGCCCCAGGCAAATATACTGCGGCAGGGCAGCCCTCCTCACAAAATCACATGCCTGTATGTGATTTTGTGCACAGGGTCTGGAGCGCGTGCGCTGCCGGAAACCCGCTTTCGCTGTGATTGTACACAGTGGGAGCCAATCAGCGGGTCTGGCCAGAACCTGCAGATCGTTCACAGGAAAAAAAACGGCAGTCTGCCTATATAAACAAGGCAGACCGCCGTTCTGTCAGAAAGGAAAATTGAGATCTTGTGTTTCTTCTTTTTCTGTACTGAGTTTTCTTTTAATAAACATGGGCAAAGAAAGCCCTTGAAGAAACAGCGAGTGGCAGTGTCCTTAAAGCTCTACATTTGATGCGAGTCTCGCATATGGAGGAGGAATGCATTGGGCAGAAGTGGAGATCCCTGCAAAGAAGTAAGTTCTTCTGTTATAAGAACTGTTTGGTGCATGAGACTGCACAATCTATGTGTGCAGGTGAGCAGAACCTGCAAGAGAAAAGTTACTTTAAAGTGACAGTGCTCTAATTCTTTTTTTTTTTGCTGGACTGTGAAAAAAAACTGTTGTGGAGTGACTAAAGAGTGACTGAAGATGGGGCGGTCAAAGCTCCTGAAGCAAGGATGGCTGAGATGATCAACAGAGCTCTGTGGCTGGAGGGGTTGTTACCGCCTGAACGAACCCCATACATGCCTGAACAGAGTTTGCTAAGGAGAAAGGCTGTTTTCCCTAGCAACACTGGTGCAAATAGACCAGTTATGGAGATGCAGTGTTCTCAGCTGGAAAGAGGATGCAGTGTGGGAAGTCTGGATAAGACACTGAGGGAAGAGCGCTGTTTGCTGTGCAGTGAGTGGGGGCGTGCTTTCTCCAAGTGCCCTTTGTCTCAGACTCCAGTTCAAACGTACCAAGCAAAGGTATGCATCTGTGTTTGGGAAGCCTGCTCTGAGTGCCAGGGGTGAGCAACAAGCTTACCAGAAGTTTGAGAGGAGTGTGGTTGCCCATAGCAATGCCTGTGATGTCAAGGCTGTGAACCACATGAGCAAGAGATTGCCATCAGAGGATTATGGCAGATTGGAAACCACAATGCCTTGTGGAGAAAGTCATCACGTTTGGGAGAGCCAGCAAAGTGTAGCTGAGAGAGTGCTATCTCCCATAGCAACGGGAGAAAAATGTGCAAATCGGAAGGAGGAGCTACAGAGAAGAGGTGGCCCACCATTCCCATAGAGATGCACGTGAGTTTCGGCATGGTGGGAGAGTGCAGTCTCCCTTAGCAACAGGAGAAGGTCGCCAAATACATGCCTGGAATGTGGTCAACTTGGGCATGGCATTTTTTTCTTGTCCTACATTTTGGAATACTGCTTGAGATGATGATGCTGGGCAAAAGTTGTCTGCCAGCCCAGATTCCTGTTTTAAAAGGTTTGCAGTCAGCCCTGGCAAGAGGAGAAATTCCTGTTGTGCTTGCAGGGGGTGCTAAACAGCCAAAGATCCCTGCTGTAGTTTCATCCCATGGCCACCAGAGGGAGTTGGCCAGTAGAAGTACAGCAAAAGGAAGTCAACGTACTCAAGTGAACATGGCTAGACCTGTTACACTGATGGGTAAGACTGTTCCTGTTGAAGTCATTGAAAAGACTGACTGTGTGAGTGCTCACACTGGAGTGGACGTGATCCAAACTGGGAGATCCACTGTTGGTGCAGAAAAGGACTTGCCTTGCTGCAGTGCCCTGTCCAGTGGGGAGGCAAGTGTTAAAAGTAAATGTGACAATGTGATGTGTAAAACTGCTAATGTGCTAGCTAAAGACGATGATCCTTTTGCTAATGGGCTATTGCAGCTCACTAGAGATAAAAACATTCCTACTGTGTCAGATGAAAAAGGTTCAGCGTTTAATGAGCTAGGGGTGATTGCTAGGCAGGATATGCTATTCCCCCTAGCAACAGTATATAAGGCTGCAGAGGTGTCCCTAGAAACCTCCAGGGAGCTCTCTGTTTTGGAGCAAGAGGTTGCCTGGGACAACTGTGGTGCCGATCTGATGGATAAGAGGGTACTTGACCTTGGTGATGAGAACATGGGGTATGATAAAAATGAAAATGTCTGAATTTACTTGTGATGATAATGGCTTAATGCAGTCTGTCACAGCTGACAACAAGAGTCTTCGTGAGTTTAATGAAGCGCCACCAGAGCAAGGTGGTAAAAATATGGTATTACAGCCTATGTTTAAAAATGTATTGCCATAGTTTTGTTTGAACTAAAGTGACATGTGCAATGTCTTTGCTGCTGAGCCATTCTGTCCTGTGTCTGCTTCGGTAGAGGGAGCAGTGCTGCGGAGTGCTGTGGATTGGAGCACAAACAGGGCAGACTGGGATAGTATGGCCATAAGGGTGTTAGCATGGTGGAAATACATTTCTAAAAGTAATAGTGAGATGGACACAATTTCTGCTGTGTTAAATGGAGGGACTGCAGAGCAGCTTTTGGACAAGGGCTCGCTTGCTGCCATTGCAGATGATGGCCCTCTCTGTATAGAAGGTACCAATGAGGATGAATGCACAGCAGGAATTTTGCCCATAACCCATAAAGAAGTTAATGGAGGCATATACCAAGCTCATATTCATAGAGAAGACCTGGAACAGATCATTGACTCTGAGCTTGAGAGTTTTGTGGTGAAACCCGTACCTGGCTGTGCTCTGGGAGAGCACCAGATGGTTGTATTGGATCCCTCCAGCGGGGAGAAACCCCTTTTAGGAGGACCACCTCTAAGGCACCAGTAAATGAGTCTCTCCACGTCCCCAGGAACATGAAGGACCCCAGGAAGGTCTTGTGTAGATCATGGTGCTTTGTTTTGACAGACATGCTGAGAGAAAGAGTACTGGAAGGTCACAGCCAGTGCATACTTCACTGTCTCTTCCACGTTCAGGAGAGCTGGTACTGCGGAGTACCGCTAATTCGAGCTGGATATTACAGGCTGTACTGGAAAGAGGTGGTCAATATGGGAGAGAAGTAAAGCCTTTCTGATTGGTCATGTTGAAAATTGTCTCACAGTGCATTGCCAGGTTGCCTCCTAATATTGTTTGGTATGAGAGTCACTCTGGAGTACTGTTGGACAGGACAGAAGTCTGGGAGGAAGTGCCAAAGTGCACAAGTATATGTGATGTGGTAGGAGTAGTCAACCCAAAAGTGAAATTATGTAATGATGGTCGTTTGTTAGGACAGTTGCTGGAAGAGGGTCATGTGCCAGTGGAGTTGGTGGATAGTGACGTCGCTGTGGAATGCGATCACTCTGCTCTGTGCGATCACTCTTCAGACCTGCTCTGCTATACTCGGAAGTTAGTTATGATAAATGTATTGATGGTTTTGACAATGAGGAAAAGTGCAATGCACTGGTAAATGTTTTGGTTACCATGGGTGACAAAAATAAGGGTAGACCTGATGGTCACGGTGACATGGTTGCTGCTAATCTTAAAGGCAGGAAGATGAATAATGGTACGAGAGCCACGGAGGGAATAGGTGCAGTAGAATTAGGCCCCCTACAGGTTCAGGAGGATAATTCTGGGAAAAATTTGCAGAGGTCCAGGAACCTCCCAAGTAATAAAAGGTCAGAAGAAACAGTCCCAAAGCTTAATCAGGTGTCATTTAAAGAATTTAATTCCAAAATAAAGGAGCCCACGCATATTGCTGGAGTGTTTAAAAGTATGACCTCTTCAAAATTAAATCCAGGAAGGAGGATTGTTCTAGAGGAAATCGAGGGAGCGCCATGTAACTTTAAAGATACCCGACACTTAATGGCCAGTAGGCGGCCTAGGGGTAAAAAGGTACCAAGATTTGTAAACTCCCTGATGATAAAAGGACTAGTATGGCCCCAAAAAAATTAGCAGATGGCGCTTCTGGAAGCACTCGTAAAAAGTCACAAGGGTGTCTTTGTAGTATCCAACTCAATGTAGCAGGGGGACATAGGGAAAGTCACCCGATAAGACTGGGTTTGGCCCTTGGTGATAGCTGGCACAGCGGTGCCAAGCTGAAGGTAGGCTGGTGTGTTACGCCTTCTCCGGGGTCGAAACGGGGGGGAGGATATGTTGCAGGGCATTGCCCTGCGAGGGTCTAAAAAGTGAACGTGAGCCAGAATTCTCAACCAGGCAGGTTGAGGGGCTCCAGGGAGCGTGTACGATGAAGAGGAAACTGGCTATTCAGTTTCCTCTGTGTTTTAAAAAAAGTCCAGTTTGGGACCTGGAGCTTGGAGATTTCCAAGTGATCCTGGGTCCAGATATTCAGAACAGCCAGCATAATAATTGGTCAGGTGTGTGCTGGGCTTTTAGTAGTAACCTGACTATGGTTCTGGGCTCCACCCCGGCAGACAGGAGGTCTGGCCCAGGAGTCAGGAGGGCTCCACGTGGGAGTCAATACAGCACGAGGCTGCGATCCGTGTGGACCCTGTTGGTTGAGCGAAGTCTGTAGGACACAGACAAGGGCCTGAAGTGTTAAGGCCAGAGCAGCAGTGCTACAAGTTCAAGCCAGGAGGGCTGAATAATCATTTATTTTGCTGAGGACTCAAATGCTGAAACCCCCTGTGAGGGACACACTTGTTTTCTGTACCGAGTTTTATTTTAATAAACATGGGGAAAGAAAGCCCTTAAAGAAGAAACAGCGAGTGGCGGTGTCCTTAAAGCTCTACATTTGATGCGAGTCTCACAGTATGGTATAGGAGAATGCGGGGCTGCGGGCATGGTATAGGAGAATGCGGGGCTGCAGGCATGGTACAGGGGAATGCAGGGCTGCGGGCATGGTACAGGGGAATGCGTGGCTGAGGACATGGTACAGGAGAATGCAGGGCTGCAAGCATACTACAGGAGATGCAGTGCTGCGGGCATGGTACAGGTGTACCATGCCCGCAGCACTGCATCTCTTGTAGTATGCCTGATTCCCCGCATAATGGCAGGTAGTGCGGCTGGGGAGGAGTCTCACCTGTTTCTGAGGCGCCATAGCTTTAAAATTGGCGCCGCCCGGCGCCAACGCGTCATTGTGCATGCGCAGTCGCTCGGGAAAGCTCGTAAACGTTCGGCTATTCTCGGCCTTTCCCGAGCGGCGGGGGCGCATGCGCGGTGACATGTTGGCGCCGGGCGGTGCCATTTTTAAATGCAAGGCATCCCAGTGGAACGGCCCTCGCACCGACCGGCCCAACGGGTGAAGTCCCGGTTCTTCCGATTAGCCAATTCGGGCCTGCTGGTAAATAGGATTTTGATCAGCCCATGACTGATATGTAGGAGCCAGCTCCAAGAACATAGCAATCAGCTGTCTGGTGAATCCGCATGCTATGAAATCTTCCACTGACACGTATGCCAATACAGGACATATGTAGCGGCTTGAGGAACCACAACAATGTGGTGGAGGTGCAAGAATTCAGCAACACGGTTGAGTTTTAACACTTTATTTCGGGAACCAAAATATTTATTTTTAGTTTGTTACACGTTTACTATATTTCAGGGATCCTCAAACTACAACCCTCCAGCTGTTGTGGAACTACACGTCCCATGAGCCATTGTAAAACTCTGACATTCACAGACATTACTAGGCATGATGGGAATTGTAGTTCCTGAACAGCTGGAGGGCCATAGTTTGATGACCTCTGCTATCTTTTATAGGTTGTGTTTACTTTAGTTTTGACCCGTTAGTGGCAAGATCAGTTTAAAGTGGTTCTAAAGGCAGAAGGATTTTTATCTTAATGCATTCTTTGCATTAAGTTAAAAATCGTCTGTGCATCAGCCCCCTTAATACTTGCCTGAGCCCAATCTCGATCCAGCCATGTTGCAGAGACTTGGCTGTCCAGGACTCTCCCTCCTGGTTGGCTAAGACACAGCAGCAGGCACCTTTGGTCGCTACTGTCAATCAGTCAGTGGGCCGATGAGGGGGGGGGGCTAGCCGGGGTTCTGTGTCTGAATGAACATACAGAGCAGCAGCTCGGGTGCCCCCACAGCAAGCTGCTTGCTGTGGGGGCACTCGGCAGAAATGAGGTGTCAGGAGCGTTGGCAGGGGACCTGAGAAAAAGAGGCTCGTAGGGGGAGGTTGGTGGGTGCCTTTCTATGCTTTTTAAACTGTTTATCAATCCTTCTGCTAGGTTGTCTAGCTAGGTGGCGTGGGAGAGGGATCTGGACTTGGCCCCTGAGGTGGAGGACTGGTGCAAATGGAGCTCACAAATTCACAAAGGTATCCTTAACCACTTATGGACCACCCCAGGCAGATATACTGTGGCAGAGCGCCCCCCCCCCCCCCCTCCCGAAATCACGTGCCTGTACGTCATTTCGTGCACAGGGTCTGGAGGGCGCGCACCCCTGGCAACCCGCTTTCGCTGTGTTTGTACACAGTGGGAGCCAATCAGCGGGTCTGGCCAGAACCTGCAGATCATTCACAGGAGAAGAACGGCGGTCTGCCTATATAAACAAGGCAGACTACGGTTCTGTAAGAAAGGAAAATGGAGATCTTGTGTTTCTAAGCAGTGTTTGTGCTAAGCAGAAACACAGATCTGTCTTCCTCTAGTTAGGCCATCCCTCATACAGTTAGAAAGCACTCCTCAGGAGGACGCTTAACCTTTTGATCGCCCTTGATGTTAACCACGTTCCTGCCAGTTTCATTAGTACAGTGACAGCGCATTTTTTTTTTTTTTTTTAAGCACTGATCACTGTATTTGTGTCATTAGTCCCCAAAAAAGTGTCAGGTTCCAATTTGTCCACTGCAATGTCTGTCTCGCCATTACTAGTAAAAAAAAATGAATAAAAATGCCATAAAAAAAATCCCAGTTTGTTGGCGCTATAGCGTTTTTGCGCAAACTAATTAATGTACACTTATTGGGATTTTCCTACCAAAAATATGTAGCAGAATACATATTGGCCTAAATTGATAAAAAAAAATAACTTTTATAGCATAAAGTAAAATACTTTTTTCCCCCAAAATTGTTGATAAAGACATACATTTTATTTGGTACAGCGTCGCACATCCGTTCAATTGTCAGTTAAAGTAACGCAGTGCAGTATCGCAAAAAAATTGCCTGGTCATGAAGGGGGTAAACCTTCTGGGGTTGAAGTGGTTAACGTTGCCCTGATTGACGCAGGATACAAAGTAGATGCCAGATAGTACCTAGTGCCAGAGTGCCTGTCCAAAATGTATCCCGGGATCCTTAGCCTCCTGCTTCAGGGGTTGTGGCCAATTAGGCAAACCATTGCACCTATGGTGGACGTGCTCTAAGATTCGCTGCTGTTGGATAAGGGTTCACTCATTTATATTTTCGATCACAATGCTTAACATCATCAACACGAACGTCGCTCTTCTGAACAAGTTAGTGGAAAATGTTCCTCGACACACCCAGACGTTAATATGCTTTATGTTCTTAGCAGCCGAAATTGGCACCGCGACAGCGAAGAAAAGCCTTGTTATAGACATAGCACTAATTAAACGTAAACTTACGTGAATCCTGCTAATCGAAAAAATAGGGAGTGTTCTGCGTTGCAACACCATTTCGATCACATATGGTCTCCCTGGCTTGCCTATTTACAGGTCTCGGATGCATAGAGTTGTTTACATGCACTGACAGAGGGTTCTGAGGTGGATTCCCCCCCCTTTTTTTTTTTTTCTTTTCCCCCTCGCCTATTTGTCTTGTGTCAATCTTGGTATCCTGTTTTTCTATAGCCCTCTTGCTTCTCCGATTCTTTTTTTACCCAGATACTCTTGAATATATTCATGGGAACGCGGCCCCTGATATGGGACAATTGTGATGTTTTATAGTTGAAAATGCCCTAGTTATTGCACAATATGGGTAAGAGGCTCTATCGCCACCTCGACCAATTTACTGTGGTTATGTGTTAGTAATGCTGTGTACCCATGATCACACTGATTTTTGCATTTACATGATATGTTGGGTGGTTAGCCAGATGATTTCCTTATAGAGTTCATGATGTTCAAACGCTTTATATGTAGTTCATATTAGTTACTGTTCTTCCTTATACACAAGTTTGTGTGTTATGGGCCCTTATGGGAGAGCTAACCTACGTCTTCAATCATTCCTATTAAGCCTCACATTTCTGTGCCTCTTATTACATGCCTGAAACGTGTGAGGATTGTTCACTGCTCTACCAAACAATCCTTTTTTTTTTTTTTTCTTAAGACAATAAAAACAATTGAAACAGAATTCACAAAAATCTGTCTGGTTCAAGTTGGATCCTTATGGGTTGCTATTGGTTACTGCACTTAAGAACTCTGAGTAAGCCCAGTTATATTTCTGTACTGCATAAGGTTTTTTTGTGAAGGTTCTCATGTTTTCTGCATTCACACCTGAGCAGAGCGTATTCCTGTGGTTTTGTATGTGTGAACAAGTACAGTAAAACCCCTTTCACATAGGGTACAAACGGCTTGCTCAGCAGGGAATCTGTCTGCTGATTCCTCACTTAGCAGGCGGATGACAGGTCTGTGTCCGCTCTGTGTATGAGACATGGACACAGCCCACTCTCCTCTATGGGCAGTGGGATGTAAACAGACCGGCTGTCAGTTTACATCCGCCATTCGACTTAAGCTGGATACACACTATCCAACTTTTGTGGTTAGATTTCCTTCAAATTTACCTTTTCTATGTAGTGGAAGGGCCTGCCAGATTGCATACAAATTGAAAGTGTTTAGGTTTGACCTCATATTATGTGGTTTTGGTAAGTCTAAAGGAAAAAGTCTTCAGAAAATCTTAGTGTGTATGGCCCATTTAATGGACAGAGGGGAACAGATCCTTCCGTTTTGTTTTTATCGGATGGGAGGTAGCTGGGTGTAAGCGGGGAAAAAAGTATTCTTACATCTGGTTACCCATAGCAGAGAATGGAGGGTTCGGTTTGCTCTATCTGAAAAACCGACAGGTGGACCCGACCAGACCACCCGCGTGAAAGGGGCCTCCGGAAAAAAAAATGGATTCTGCATAGTCAGGCGTAGAGGAATAAGAAGAAAAAAAAAAAAAAGCTTGGGTGTGAATGGGAACTTTCATTTAGATTTGTCATGTTGAAGATGTTTCACAGCTTATCCAAGCAGCTTCTTCAGTTCACTATTTTAGAAATTAAGACTCTGCTTGGATAAGCGGCATTTCTGTTTTAGCATTACAGAACAAATCCTGTTGAATGTAGCATAATATTTCTATCTCTGCACAATGTATTTTATCTCTCCCCTCTGCCCTATAGTTTTTATCTCTCCCCTCTGCCCTTCATGGCTACTCACAATGTCGTGTACATGGTGCATGCTTGGTGTATAACAAAGTTCTTCTGTGCTGTGTTACTCCTGAACCTTTGTCATTCAGCAGGCTTAGTGGAAATATTGTTATGCTGTATGTTTTTACTGTGGAGACCCCTTTGGGTAGGGAAAGGGGCTGAGATCTGGAATTGGAGCTCAAAAGTAGTCATGCCAGCAGAGGTTGCACACTGTATAGGTTCCAGGCATTGTGTGCATGTGAAAATTCTCAGTACAGTTCAACAGCTTTGATAAATGTCGCTCAAAAGTAGTTCAAAATTTTGTTTGCTTCCAACGTTTTGGAGTGAATGGAATTTACTGAATGAAAACCACATACACTGTTAAATCATTTGTTTGAGAAAGATTTTTCCAGTCTGCTCCTTCAAGTTTTCTCATCTCTACACGTTTATTTGACCCCAATATCGATTAGAAAATCGAACAAATGTTCTTCTCAGAAAAGTATCAGAAGATCTACTAGTGTATACCCAGGATTGGGAGCACCCAAAAAGGCATTTTACATTCATGTATAAATTTCTTTTTTATTCAGCATGGGGGCTGGATGAAAGCAATCTTAACAGCTTCCTTCATCCATGATAACAGCGAAGGCAGATTAATCCATCCTGCTGGGCAACTGCATTCTGACAGCTGGCTTTTTTTTTTTTATAAAAGCAATAGTGGATCTCTACATGAACTGCTTCTAAAATTTTTTTTTGTTTTGTAATCTTTGCATAGCCATCTGCCTACATAAACATTACTATTTGGTTTGTACCCCAAAACAATTTTAACTAAAAGAATACGTGTTTTATTTTTTTTTTTTTTATGTTCTGTGTTTTCTCTTCATTGATTGACATAGCTCCTGATATTCTTAACTATTGGGTTATACTGCCCCCTACAGGAGTAACACACTAGGCAGAAAAAAAGTCTGGTCCACGCTTATGGGCAGTCCCAGGGGGTATACTCCCTCTCCTTACTGTAGGTACTTAGTTTTTTTTCTGCCTAGTCATGAGTAAGGACCTAGTTCCTTGCTGGGATCTCTGGTCCTGGCAAATTTTTTCTTTTAAGACATTTTTTCTACTGGATTTTTACTGTGAGATCTACAATCAAATGCTGGACTGGGCGACGGGCTGGATAATCTAGATCCAGTAGTCACCCCAGTCTGGGCAGTGAACGTGCGCAGATCTCCGCTCCTCGCTAGGTCAGCCACGACATAGCCCCACTAGACGGGGACTGGCCTGCGAGTTAAACACCTTGCGTGGGCGCATACGACTGGGTCGCAGCCCAAATTGCGGCGTTCCTCCTGGCCGAAAGCCCCCCCCTTTCGATGGAGAGGGGTTATGTTTGGTGCAGTGCCTGGTATGGTTAGTAGCTATCCCTCCCCCTGGAGGGTTTTGGGGTAGACGTGGGCCCCTCTTTGGGATGGTCAGACCCCCGGGTTCCCCTTCTCGTCAGGCACCCCCCTTTCATCTGTCCCCCATCCTGCCCCCCTCCACTTATGCTGGGGCTGTTTGGATGGTCTGGTTCGCCCCCTGGGTAAGGAGCAGGGCGCTATATGGGGGCTAGGGGGTGCGCTGCCGGTCACTGGATGATCAGCTGTGCAGGGGGTGGGGGTTGTACCTGGTGGGGGCTCCTGCAAGGGCCCCCCGTCCTGCCTGGGTCTGTCCCTGAGGCCTAGGGATCCCTCCTGGCTCTCTGGAAGCCTTGTGGTGCCGCCATTTTGTTGTAGCCTGTGCTTCTATGCATGGTTGTCATATTTGTGTAGTCCAGCGGCCATTTTGCGGCAGTTTGCCATTGAAAATAGCAGCGGCCATTACAGTGGAACCCTGTGGGTGGCGATTTTGGCGGTGGAAGCCCCTCCTCATCCCCTGGTGCTGATTCCTGGATCCTTATACTTCCTGATCGCCGCATGTGCAGTGCAGATTATCCTGGTGGCTGCAGGTGCCTGTTTCTGCTGAGTGGCGAGTCTGGTGGGGTTCTCTCTCTGCTGAGGATCGCTTGGTGCTCGGTGACTGGGTGGTGGGGGTGTCCCTTTGCAGTGTTTTACACTTGTTTTGTGAGGTTCCCCTGGTGACTCATGGAGTCTTTGGAGCACATCTCCCCACCTGATCCTCTCTATGAGGCTGCAGGGCCCACTGGGTCCCAACCATCCATCCATCCATCCATCCATCCATTGACGGCGTTTCTAGGGTCCTTTGTGTCCTGGGTGAAGGTGGCTTTCAGGTGATGGGCTAGCGAAAAGTGCCGCCCGCCTTCGTCTATTTCATCTGTCTCATCACATCCTGAATCTGATTCGGCCACCGCGGACATGGGTCACCCTGCTGTCTCTGCAACCATGCAACCGGAATCCTCTGATAGTGGGTGGAAGCACTGATTGTATCTGTGTGTGAGACCTTGAAGATGGAGGATGCAACTGTGTCGGAGGCCAGGTTCTCTTTGGCACTCACAAGCCATCCAGAGCAGCAAAGGTGTTTCCTTTACCCGCCTATTTTTACAGAATTGTCGCTAAAGAGTGGGGACGACCAAAGCGGCCCCTTGGGATGCCTAAGCACTTTACTAGGCGTTACACCTGTGAGGAGTCCCTTATTACATAGTAGTTGAGGTTGAATAAAGACAATAGTCCATCCAGTTCAACCTGTGTAGGGGTGTGTGGACGTAATTTCCCATATCCCTGAATGTGTTGATCTTTGAGATGTACGTCCAAGAGTCTTTTAAAAGTAGCCATACTCCCCGCAGTTACTACCACTTGTGGTAGAGAATTCCACAATCTTGTATCCCTTGCTGTAAAAAAACCCCTGTGTAGCCTAAGGTTAAATCTCTTCTCCTCTAATCGCATTGTATGGCCTCATGTCCTCATGCATTCTTTGCGACTGAACAGTTTATTTTCTATGTTGAGATCATCGTTGAGGTACTTGTAAATTGCTATCATGTCCCCTCTCAGGCGTCTCCTTTCCAGGGAGAATAAATCAAGCGCTTGTAAGCGCTCTTCATAATTAAGGTCCTCCAATCCCCTAATCAGTTTAGTTGCTCTTCTCTGGACTCTCTCCAGCTCCTTCACATCCCTTCTGAGGATTGGCGACCAGAACTGGGCAGAATACTCCAGATGTGGTCGAACCAGAGTTTTATAAAGTGGTAGGATTATAGTTTTATATGTCGAATACATCCTCTTCCTTATGCATGCTAATATTCTGCCGGCTTTGGCAGCTGCAGCTTGACATTGCATGCTATTGCCAAGTCTATCTTCCACTGAGACTCCCAGTCGCTAAGGTATTCCCTTGCACTTAGTTACCCTGCAGCAGTTCATCGCAATACACAGAAGTACCCAGTCACTTGCAGTACTCAGTTACCTGCAATACTCGCACTCGCAGTACTCAGATACCCACAATACTTAGAATTCTCAGCAGTACACAGTTACTGCACCCGCCTGACCCAAAGTCCCCACTATCCTCAGACAATCAGTTGTGTCTCCCCTGTACTGTCTCTGCACGGCTTGTCAGTTTCCCCTCTCTTCCCCCAGTCAGCCTGTTCCCTCCTTGGTTCTCACATGCACTCCGCCTCCACTATGTGGATACACTCACCGTCCTCTGTCACTCCCTGGTCCCTCCTCGGCTCCACTTTCAGACAGTCGGCTCAGTGTTATCAGTCTCTCCTGATGCTGCTGCCTCTGCTCCTGGTCCCCTGGGCCTCCAGTCGCTCTGTCTCGGGGGTCACAGTTTGCCCTGAATCGCAAACTCTGACCGAGTGGGCTAAGCTTTTACGCCGTGACCTGGAGGGAGAACAGCTCCCCCCTGTCTTTGCTGCACTGGCGGACCAGTTGGCCCAGGGCCTGCAGTTTATCTGTGATGCCTCTTTGGTTGCGGCTCCCCTAGTGGCGCGCCTTTCTGTTTCAGCAGTGGTCCTTCGGCATGTCTTTTGGCTCAAATGCTCGTCTGTGGACCAGAATTCCTACAAGGCTTGACTGATCTTCCCTTTCAAGGATATCGACTGTTTGGAGCCACCCTGTGGTTTCACAGGGGGGAAGAGTACCTTTCTTCCGCAGCCTACTAAGGGTAAGGAACCTCGTCTTAGACGTGGGCCTTCCTTCTCGGCTCATTTATTTATTTTTTTTTTTGTCAACTGACAAGGGCTTGAAGCCTTTCAGGGCCTCTTTTGGAGGATCCAAACGAACCTGGTCTGGCAAGCCGAGAGTGAGCTTTTCCAGATCCATGGAGAACGCTCCTTCAGCATGAAGGTGCACCCTCATATTGGGGGTGGGGGGGATGTCTTTGCGGTTTTCCGGACTCGTGGACTTCCCTGATACAAGACAAGTGGGTCCACAAAGTCATTCGCTTCGGCTACAAGATCGAGTTTGGCTTTTGTCCCCCGGCAAGATTCTTTCCTTCCAACTTGCGCCTGTCCCTGGACCGCTTACAGGGTCTGTTTGGGGTGGTACAAGACCTGTTGTTTCAAGGGGTGATTGTCCAAGTTCCGACTTCTGAACTTTTTCAGGATTTTTACTCAATCCTGTTTACGGTTCCCATTCTAAGGTGGGCAGAAATGTTAGTTCCAGCTCTCTCCACCGAACACATTCCCAGGGTGGAAAACTGGCAGGCTGATTACTTCAGTTGGCAGGCGTTGGACCAAGGGGAGTGGTCCCTTCATCTGGAGGTTTTTCATCAGTTGCTTTCCCCGATGAGACATCCCCGAGGTGGATCTCTTGGCGTCTCGGCTCAACAGGTGCAGAGGTTTGTGGCTCGGTGACGGGATCCTCTGGCGAACGCCACAGACGCACTGATGGTTCAGTGGGGTCAGTATTGTCTGATTCAAGCCTTCCCTCCTCTCAAGCTTCTGCCAAGACGTCAACACAGGATCGAGGCAGAAGGGACTCCGATCGTCTTAGTGGCTCTGGAATGGCCTCGCCGGGCTTGATACGTTGATCTGGTCGGCGACATTCCTTGAAAGCTTCCTCTCAGGGAGGATCTGCTGTCCCAAATACACCAATCTTCCATCCTGCTTTACGGTCACTGGCTTTGACTGCTTGGCTGTTGAACACCAGGCACTGAAGGATAGAGGTTTATCTGATTCGGTGATTCCTACACTGTTGAAAGCTAGGAAAGATCTTCTAGGAAGATCTACCATTGTACGTGGAAGACATACATTGCGTGGTGTGAGTCTCTTGGGGTTCATCTTCGCTCCTGCTCGGTGGCTCGGATCTTGACCTTACTTCAATGGGGGGTTGAACAGAAATTGGCCTTGAGTACCATCAAGGGCCAGTTGTCGGCTTTAGCGGTCTTCTTCCAATGAACTTTGGTCACACACTACCTGGTGTGTACCTTTTTTTTTTCAGGGTGTCCAACATTTTGTTCCTCCTGCCCTCATGGTTAACACTGCATCTGGGATGTCCCAATAATTAAGAATATAAGAGCTCTGTCCATCAATGATCGAAAGAGAAAATGGGATTTTTTGACTTACCGTAAAATCCATTTCTGTTATGTTCATTGACGGACACAGCACCCATCCCTCTGGAGTTGTAATTCTTCTGACACTGCTTGTAACAATACTGAGTACCTATTGTAGGGAGAGGTAGTATATCCACATGGACTGACCATAGGTGTAGCCAGACTTTTTTCTGCCTAGTGTCCTACTCCCCTACTGTAGGGGACAGTATAACCAAATGGTTAAGAATATCAGGAGCTGTGTCCATCAATGAACATCAGAGAAAAGGATTTTTACAGAAAGACAAAAATCCATTTTTTTTTTTTTATATGTTCTGTATTTTACCCCTTACTGCTTTTAACCAGAGCTTGTGGTGGTGCCTGCAGATACGTTTGGACATTGGTTAAGCAAATCTTTACTGGTTGCTTGGTTCAAAAAATGTTTGTGTCTGCCCAAGTGCAAGAATGCCAATTAGAAATTCAGAACTTTCTAATGAATTTATAGGCAAAAGAATACAAAGATCTATTCTTTCTCGCACCCTGTGAGTCTGTACCATAATCTTTCTAGCCAGCCATCATCAATGTGTGATTCACACACTAAAATTCTAATTAAATACAAATTACCCTAGTGCAGCGCTCTCCTATTTACAAATATACCCTCTATAAAATATATTTTAATCACATCAAAACTAATTTAACAAGATCTTTCATATACGACTATGAATAACTTGCAGTCCCATCAGTGTAATTCATGCATACAGTAATATCAGTCAAAAATGTTCCATAGTCACTTC
The DNA here is from genome assembly GCF_965119305.1 of Pelophylax lessonae. Lineage (NCBI taxonomy): Eukaryota > Metazoa > Chordata > Amphibia > Anura > Ranidae > Pelophylax > Pelophylax lessonae. The sequence goes on along the minus strand of NC_138769.1, from coordinate 209,580,544 downwards.
ACTTCCTGTGTATAACCACCAAATGTTGCTTCTTTAATAAGTAAGGTAACAAAATTTAAAGTTTCCATTTAATACGAATAGGCTAAATTGGGAACATAATTTCAATTCTCACCATAGACCGCATCCGTTCTGTGATAATGAGGACATTGAGTGCGTTCACAGTAATTTATTATCCAGTTTCAATTTGGAATAATACGATTGGAGCAAGTAGAGCCAATATCTTAGTCCTTATGTTCCTGATTTTTTTTATTTTTTTTTTCTCTGGAATGTTGATTCAGATGTTGACTTATTTGAGTGCCCCAAGATTATGTAGTAAATTTCCTTGCTTCATGTACCCAACGCTACTTTTGTGTTTTGTGACACCAAAGACAGAGATCTGTTTGGTAGCTTGGCTTTAGGACAGAGAGGCTGATGGCAGCACATTTCCATGACCAGCATTATGGGATCTCCACTGGAACTGGGGTTTTTGAGGAATTCAGAGTTCTCTGCATTACAGTATGGAGTAGGCTGAGACACGTTCTTTCAGCCACAATCATAGCATATGTACATTTTTCTTATATAAACATAATTGCTTTACAAACGTAGGCAACATTATTGGTTGTAATCACTTGGGGGGGGGGGGGGGGGAAATATTACAAAATTACTCAAGTCTTAAATTTAGAAGTTTGTAACTTGATTTTTTTGCAGGTATCTACAAATGTTTTTATAGAAAAATTACTGCATTTCTTCCTTTTGCATGACTACCTTATCTATGATTATCTAAAGTACAGTTGTGTCTATTGGTATTTCATTTCAGTTTGTTACTTTTAAAATTTGCTTAACTGTTCCATGTAAAAAATGAAGAGCACTTGATGAAGAATTAGTGTTTTGTCCTCTTTATCAAAGTTAGCAATACAGACCTTAAGATTAAGCAAAGCAATGTTAATTGCCACAGTTGCCCATGATTGAAGCCATGCTTATGTTTTCTGCAGCTCCAGTGTCCTATAAAGCTTTATACTGTGCTGAGGTCAGGGGTGCTTAGAATAGAGACCACCATTTCCTATAGCCAGGTCTGGCACATGTGCACAATGTCAGAAGGCACTGTAGCACTAGACGAGCACAGCAGCACTAGATGAGCACTGCAATTTTTTGTACCCTTTAAGGCAGTGGTCTCCAAACTGCAGCTCAGGGGCCAGATGAAGCCCTTTGCTTGCTATTATGCGGCCCTTGAGGCCCTGTTTCATTCACTGATGCTAACAATGGGGTATAATCCCCCCCCCCCCCAGTGAGACCAATGAGGGGGGACACAATTCCTCCCAATGACACCGATGATGGGGCACAATTTCTCCCAATGACACCTATGATGGTGCACAATTCCTCCCACTGGACACCGATGATGGTGCACAATTCCTCCTACTGACACCGATGATGGTGCACAATTCCTCCTACTGACACCGATGATGGTGCACAATTCCTCCTACTGACACCGATGATGGTGCACAATTCCTCCCACTGACACCCATGATGGGGCACAATTCCTCCCACTGACACCCATGATGGGGCCCAATTCCTCCCACTGACACCCATGATGGGGCCCAATTCCTCCCACTGACACCCATGATGGGGCCCAATTCCTCCCACTGACACCCATGATGGGGCCCAATTCCTCCCACTGACACCCATGATGGGGCCCAATTCCTCCCACTGACACCCATGATGGGGCCCAATTCCTCCCACTGACACCCATGATGGGGCCCAATTCCTCCCACTGACACCCATGATGGGGCCCAATTCCTCCCACTGACACCCATGATGGGGCCCAATTCCTCCCACTGACACCCATGATGGGGCCCAATTCCTCCCACTGACACCCATGATGGGGCCCAATTCCTCCCACTGACACCCATGATGGGGCCCAATTCCTTCCACTGACACCCATGATGGGGCCCAATTCCTCCCACTGACACCCATGATGGGGCCCAATTACTCCTACTGAAACAAACAATGGGGCATCCCCCCCCCCCACACAGACGTCGGTACCTTTTCTTCTCTCAATGGCCACAGTCCAGCCCCCTTAAAATTTGAAGGGCCGTAAAATGGCCTTTTGTTTAGAAAGTTTGGAAATCCCTGCTCAAAAGTAAAATTGTATGTTTAGTTGGTTAGGAAGCATAGGTAAGAGACGTGGGCTGCCTTTTATAAAAGTAAATCCATACCTTGGTTTTATTAAAAGAAATGCAAAAACTTGAAGTCATTTTTTTTTGTTAAAAATGTTCACATTGTTTTGTGAAAATTCGTTTTTGATTAAGTGGAGTGGCAGTCTGAGAGTATACAGTGGGCACACTGTCGGGTAGAGTATATCCATGATGAAGGTCTGATGTGTTGCTTTCACTCCTGCTACTATCCCGCCTACTTTTACAGAGCAGGCGGAACACTGTTTTTCGGACACTGCTAGACAATAGGAAATACATGACAGGGTCCAGGCAGCTATTGAAAGCCGAAAACACCAACGTGATCTCGTTTGTTTTGTGAACTCGCTCTATCCAATAGCATGAGATATTTTGCAGCTGTGTTGTAATATATACAATCCTAAAGGTGTGATAAGGTACAAAGCACAGGGTAAAGATGAAAAGGACAAAAAATGACTTGTAAGCTGTACTCTTATATTTCCCAGCATTTGGTAGGTAGGCACGCTCTCTGGAAATCTTGCGTAGGTTCTTGCCTATCTTCACGTATGACAGGATCAGCATAACAAACACTATCCAGAAGATCAGTACAATGAAGTAATTAAATGCTGCTTGCCAAACTGCATCTTTCTTGTTTGTATAATGAAAGCAAATATTTTCATTTGATTGGCTAATAGACTGTGTTGTAATAAGGAAGAGCCCAGACAAAATGGCTGCCACCCACAAGCTGCAGCAGATCTGAATACTGCATTTCTTTCTTGAAACTTTCCGGCTTCGCTGTGACTTTTTAACTTTTACATAGCGATCCATACTAATAAGACCCAAAAGGACAATACTAATATACATGTTCATGTAAAATAAGTTGCCAACAACTTTACAGAATACAACCCCCAGTTTCCACTCCTGGGTGATGTGATACATTATGCGGAATGGAAGACAGAAAATCAGTAGCAGGTCAGCAATTGCTGCGTTGAGGAGATAAATTTGTACAGAGTTCCGTTTGTTGTGGATGAACAGAAACACATATAAGGCCAGCATGTTGCCTAACAATCCCACAATAAAAATGAAAGAATAAAAAACCACTAAAGTGGCACCAAGTGATGTCTCTTCTATTGAGCACGTTGAATTGTCTGTTGAGCTGGAGTTCGTGGAATGTTTTGTGAAATTATCCATTTGGTAGTTTTGGTTTATAGGTGTTGGGACCCAAGAAATTGAGGTAGGATACATTTTTCTACCTGTTAAAAGAAAAAATATTTTTCTGTTATCTTCTATGACCATATTGTCAATAGGTTGAAATTTCTGTTTACTACCTGCAGATACAGTGCCTAAAAAATAAAGCCCCGTACACACAATCTGAAATATGGACAATAGATCGTCCATTTTTTTTTTTTCATGCTATTCGCATATTGAATATGAAGGGTTTACTAAAGTTACAAAAATCCTTGTTGGACAGAATAAAAAATTGGAGGTGATGTCATGTATTGTAGTGTATTTGTATTGTATTTTCGAACAACAACTGTACTGATTGAACGAAAATCATACGAGAAAAAATGTCATGCTTGTCTGATCGGATGAACTGTCGTGATTAGTACAGATCTTTCGAGAGCCAATCTGATTATCGTACGATCGCTTTGAAAGCGGTATTTTTCGTCCGATTTTCAGATCATATATAAGTACCTTAAGGCTTGCATCAGCCATCTAATGTGAAACTTTAACTTTTCCAGCATGCAAAGATCAAGCGCTGTCACCCAGTTTGTGAAAGCATGTTTGTACTTAAATTATCAGTACAAAATGTATAGTTTTAAACAACAGATGTGACAGAAATACTTCATACTATCACTATTCCTCCCTAGTTTTGGTTAAATACCGACTTTTAGCATTGTAAAAGAGCAGTACACATTATTTTTCTGAATACATAATTATTTCTGCAAACGGGGAAGCTACTTGTAGTCAGGCACAAATTTTTACCTTTGCAGTTTTAAAAAAAAATTTAATGTTTGAATGTATCTTCACTAATTTCACATTACCTACCCAGTTCTGAGCAGTGAACTGTAAATAGACAAGCATATGTACTTTTTATCTTTTATTTTTTGCTTCATGCCCTCTGATTACCTCAAGTTTAAGTTTAGAAAATCTTAGTAGAGCTTCCCTGTCCTCTTATGGCTGCATCTGTAACACTGGGAGCACTGAATCCTAGCCTTATGATGTTGCCACACCGGTTTGTACTACAGGCATAGAAAGGATGGATTGGTTACTGGTCTCATAGTGTATATAAACTGAACAATAAAGACTGCACACCAGACAGAGGGAGGCTGTGGGTTATATCTGGCTACTGAAAAGGTATTCAGGTTAAGGCTCCGATCACATACTGGCATCTCGGATTGTGGGCAGAATCGTTGCGATTCTGTCCGCGATCCTGGATCATTGCATATCGCGGGAAGCCCGTGCGATTCATATGACTTACAATGGCACCCCAAATGCAGCGCAATTTTTCAGCGATTGTCACCGGACGAATCACGGTAAAATCACGCAAACAGAATTGTGGAATGCCTGTCGCCCAAGAACAAGAACTTATTTTGAGCGACAGGCGTCCTTTGGATCGGTTTGTGCGATTTTACTGTAATTCGTCGGGCTTAGAACGTTTACTGCAACACATACCTTTGTACAGGGTTTCAATGTTCTCTTCCAACAACCTTCTTTTCCAGGCTTGCTTATACCGGCCTCATCATAAAAGCAGTCTTCGCAGAGTGTAGATTGGATAAAATTTCTGAAGGGGAAAAAGTGTCAAAAAGGGTATATGTAATTTGAATTTATTACTGCTGAACTGTAGTGTGTGTATGTAATGTATGTATGTATACACAGCTCAAATAAATGAAAGCAACATTTTGAAAACACATCAGATCTCAATGGGGAAAAATATGATGGATATCTATACTGATATGGACTGGGTAATGTTTTAGGAATGAAAGGATGCCACATCGTTTGATGGAAATGAAAATATCAACCTACAGAGGGCTGAATTTAAAGACACCCCGAAAATCTAAAAACTATGTAGCAGGCTAGTCCATTTTGTTGAAATTTCATTGCAGTAGCACAAAATGGTACTCAGTGGTTTTTATGGCTCCCACGTGCTTGTATGCATGCCTGACAACGTTTGGGCATGCTCCTAATGAGATGACGGATGGCATGCTGGGGTATTTCCTCCAACATCTGGACCAGGGCTTTACTGAGCTCCTGAACAGACTGAGGTGCAACTCCGTGGCGTCAGATGGAATGAAAATATAATGCCCCAGAGGTGTTCTATTGGATTGCTCAGGGTGAACCTGCTCTCATCTGTGAAAAGCACAGGGTGCCAGTGGTGAACCTGCCAGAGCTGGTGTTCAATGGTAAATGCCAATCGAGCTTCACGGTGCAGAGCAGTGAGCACAGGGCCCATTAGAGCATGTCGGGCCCCCAGGCCACCCTCATGAAGTTGGTTTCTGATTGTTTGGACAGAGACATTCACACCAGTGGCCTGCTGTAGGTCATTTTGTAGGGCTCTGGCAGTGCTCCTCACAAAGGAGCAGATCCCGATCCTGCTGATGGGTTAAGGACCTTCTATGGCCCTGTCCAGCTCTCCTAGAGTAACTGCCTTTCTCCTGGAATCTCCTCCATGCTCTTGAGACCCTGCTGGGAGAAACAGCAAACCTTCTGGAAATGGCTCGTATTGTTGTTCCATCCTGAAAGAGTTATACTGCCTGTGCAACCTCTTTAGGGTCCAGGTATCGCCTCATGCTACCAGTAGTGACACTGGCCCTAGCCAAATGCAAAACTAGTGAAAAACAGTCAGAAAAGATGAGTAGGGAAAAACATTTCAGTGGCCTCGACCTGTAAAACCATTCTTGTTTTGGCGGTCGTCTCATAGTTGCCCATCTAGTGCACCTGTTCATTTCATTAACACCAAAGCAGCTTAAAATGATTAACTAATCTGACCAAATCACTATCCCAGGAGTTTAATTGACTTGATATACTCTGATTAAAAGTGTTTCTTTAATTTTGAGATATAATATAAATAGAGAGGGAAATGGAGAGACAGATATGAGAGGGATATAGAGGGAGAGGGATATAGAGGGAGGGGGATATAGAGGGAGGGGGATATAGAGGGAGGGGGATATAGAGGGAGGGGGATATAGAGGGGGATATAGAGGGAGATATATTATAATAGAGAGGCGTGTGTGGTATGTATGTGTGTGTGTGTGTGTGTGTGTGTGTGTGTGTGTGTATATATATATATGTATATGTATATATATATATATATATATATTATAGAGAGAGCGATGTATATATAGAGAGAGAGAGAGAGAGATTTTATATATATATATATATACACAGTGGGTACGGAAAGTATTCAGACCCCCTTAAATTTTTCACTTTCAGGGTTCTGGTCGTCCCAAACGTCTTCCATTTGAGGATTATGGAGGCCCCTGTGCTCTTAGGAACCTTAAGTGCAGCAGAAATCTTTTTGTAACCTTGGCCAGATCTGTGCCTTGCCACAATTCTGTCTCTGAGCTCTTCAGGCAGTTCCTTTGACCTCATGATTCTCATTTGCTCTGACATGCATTGTGATCTGGAAGGTCTTATATAGACAGGTGTGTGGCTTTCCTAATCAAGTCCAATCAGTATAATCAAACACAGCTGGACTCAAACGAAGGTGTAGAACCATCTCAAGGATGATCAGAAGAAATGGAAAGCACCTGAGTTAAATATATGAGTGTCACAGCAAAGGGTCTGAATACTTAGGACCATGTGATATTTCAGTTTTTCTTTTTTAATAAATCTGCAACAATGTCAACAATTCTGTGTTTTTCTGTCAGTATGGAGTGCTATGTGTACATTCATGAGGAAGAAGAATGAACTTAAATGATTTTAGCAAATGGCTGCAATATAACAAAGAGTGACAAATTTAAGGGGGTCTGAATACTTTCCGTACCCACTGTGTGTGTGTGTATGTAATGGACGTACCCGTGCATCCTTGGGTTTCAGTGGTAATACTGGGATGATGCCCGCACCTACAGGCATCATCCTGGTATCCTTTTGTGCAGCCAGCGATTCCGTTTCAGGCAGAAGTGATCTGAGGGGCTAATTAGCCACTCCATCACTTCTGCAGGTTGTGGAAGGGGGGTCCCGCCGCATCTCCTGGGCTATGCAGTCCCATCGCGGAGGCTGGGAGCGATGCGGCTGGCAGCAATGGCTGCTTGGTACAGAGAGAGAGGAATTGATGTTGTTCCTCCCTCTCTCTCTCTAACCCTCGAAACCGGGATCAATGAGTATTTGTCACTTCCGGTTCCGCCCCCTAGTTTACCTGGCCACCAGCGGCCAGAGATGTAGCCAAATAGACCGATCCTGGTCTGATTGGCTGCATGGTGGGCCAGAGGAGAGGAAAATCTCTCCATAATGAGGACCTATCACGACCCATGCTGTCAAGGTATTTTCATCCCTTGTGATAGCAATAAAGTGATTACAAAATAATAATTTTTTTAAAAAAATGTAAATAAACATGTAAAGTGCCCCGTCCCACCACGCTTACGCGCAAATGCGAGCACATACGTTACTCCCGCACGCATATGTAAACGGTAATCGCACTACATGTGAGGTATTGTAGCGAACATCAGAGCGAGAGCAATAATTCTACCACCAGACCTCCTGTGCAACTCTAAACTGGTAACTTGTAAAGGAGTTTAAAGCATCGCCTATGGATAATTTTAGTCACCGTAGATTTTTTTTCATGTAAGAGCGAAGTGTTCGAATAGGCTTGGGAAGGAGGTGGTTAAAAAATTGATCTAAACCAAAAGTAGTAAACTGTATATCATGTGTGATAGTGTGGTTTAAGCCTATTGTGTAAGAGAACGTTATTATATTTAGATGAAATATTTGTAATGGTAGTTGGGAACAGATGATAAAGTGGTGTACTACCAATTTTTAAATCTAGGGGACAGTAGTCACCAGGTACAGTAAAGGATGACTTGGGATAGTTGTGTGTGTGTGTGTGTGTGTGTGTGTGTGTGTGTGTGTTTTTTTTTTTGTGTTTTTTGGTTTTGAGTTTAGATATGCTGTAATATTTTCCTTGTCACTGGGGAGAGACTGCAACTTCCCAAAGGAGCTACAGTAGTATTCTCATGTATACTGCAACATTAATTTAATAATTTGTTTTGCACCTTGTAAGTTTTCACCCGTGTGTGGTCTTTTATGAATTTGCAATTTTGAATACATGATCTGAGTTTTTTTTTTTATAGTTTTATAATTGGATATACTAGCCTGTAGCTTATTTAGGTGTACACTAAAAATGTTCTCACCTCCTGGGTGTCTAAATGGTTTTATATCCAAAAGTGTAGAAATTAAGACCATGAAAAAAGTTAATCAATCTTTGTTCTCAAAAGCATGTATTTATTGGAATTTTCTGATTTTAGTTTGTAAAGTAGTAGGTTCCTAAAAAATATTTAGATATAAAACAATATTACACTGTAACTATTTTTTTATTATTTTTTTTTATGTGCTTATCATGGCAATTGTGTGGGCATTCTGGTGTAGAGGTGTTCACTAGCGGCAAACTAAATTGGCACAGGTCTATTTCTTTGTCTGAATTTGCAATAAAAAATTGATAGGTCTAACCAACATCTAGACCAACAGGTCTGCACTATATTTTTGGAATAAACTAACTTGCCCATTCAGAGCAAAGACCTGTTCTTTTGAGATTTAATAGACTGCAGATAGGGAAGCAGACTGGGGATAGCGTGTAGCTTATGGCACTTTTCCACTGCAAGTACCGGCTCGGCCCTGCTTGGCCCGCTTTGCTTTTCCACTGCTGGTACCGCATGGTACGGTGTTGGAATGGTTCGGTACGGTACGGTTTGCTTTTCCACTAAAGTAGTACTAAAGTTAAGTGGGTGGGATAACAACGATTCTCTGACCAATCAGTGGCTAGTAGTGACTGCATGCAAAGGATTGTGGGATATGGTACCGGGTATGTTACCTCTTGGAACCACAATCGAGGTGGTACTGTTTTTGAGAGCCGTACCGTTCGGTTCCATGCAGTGGAAAAGCGCCACCGTACCGAACCGTTGCTACACCGTACCATGCAGTACCAGCCGTGGAAAAGCACAAAAGCGAGCCAAACCGTTCGGTTCCATGGAGTGGAAAAGCGCCATTAGTTCTACATTGCTGTTAACTTGTGAGCCAAAACTTTTTAATAAGAGATATTAGGAATATGCTTTTAAGTATCACATTATTATACTTTTTCCACAAAGTTGTTGGCTATAATTCTATCATATTTCATACAAGTAACTAAAGTGAACGAAAAGCTTTTGGGGGTCAAAGTAACTTTAAGCTTGATCACTAAAATCCCGTACAGTAGAAGTTTAACCGCTTGCCGACTGCGCACAGTATATTTACTGCGGCAGTCAGCCCCTCACATGCAGAGCGACATAGGGCGATTGTCGGGGGAGAGGGAGAAAGTCAGGCGGCTTATGTAAACAAGCCACCTGTCATTCTCCCTGGTGTAGAAACACCGATCACACGGTTCTACAATGTAGGACCGTTGATCAGTGTTCCTACAGTTCAAGCCACAGCCAATTACAGTAAGAATCACGCCCCTAGGGACACACACAGCCCCTCCCTCTCAAATAAAGTTAACCCCTTCACTACCAGTGTATTTTTACAGTAACAGTGCATATGTATAGCACTGATTACTGTAGAAATGTCACTGGTAACCCCAAAAGTGTCAAAAATGTCAGTCAAGGGTCCGATTTGTCCGCCGCAATGTCGCAGTACCGCCAAAAAAAATCGCAGATCGCCACCATTACGCATTTAAAAAAAACAAAAATTACAAAAATCTTTCCCTTTGTTAGTAAACGCGATAACTTTTGCGCAAACCAATAAAAATACGCTTTTTGCGATTTTTTTTTTTTTTTTTTTTTTTTTTTTTTTTTTTTTTTTTTTTTTTTTTTTACCAAACATATGTAGCATAAAACAAATTGGCCGAAAATGTTAAAAAATATTGATTTTTACATTTTTTTGGGGGGGGGGGGGATTTCATATAAAAAAAATGTGAAAAATATTATTTTTGCAAAATTGACGCTCTTTTCTTGTTTATAGCGCATGATCAAAAAATCGCACAGGTGATCAAATACCACCAAAAGAAAGCTCTGTTTGTGGGGAAAAAAAGAACGTCAAATTCGTTTAGGTACGGCATCGCACGACCGTGCAATTGTCCGTTAAAGTCACGCAGTGCCGAATCGCAAAATACCCCCTGGTCTTTTAGCAGCCAAATCCTCCGGGGCTTAAGTGGTTAACCTGCAATTACAATGTAATTTCATACTTTGAATTTAATGTTTTAAATCTGCAGCTTTAGTTAAAATTGAACCTGTTGATCCTGCCATCATTTTACACTTCTTTTTATGGGTTTGAAAGGTCTTCCCCTTGTGCTCCTGCATTGCCACTTTGTCACAAGCACCCCTCATTGAAAATGACCATCCCAATGCTCATTGCACGGTCCCAACTGTCACTATCATGAAGCTGGCCCAAAGTGATGAAGTGAGTGAATGTTGGGAGGTGACAAGAGGCAGAAAGGGCTAGAAAAGGTCAGCAACAATGAGATGCTGAAATGGGTGAAAAGAAGGGGAAAACTGTATTTCATGAAATATCATTTCATTTGTGTATGATGTACAGTGCTTTAGTAAATTATATTAGATCTGAACAAAACTTGATGACATTAAGGCAATAAAATGTTTAAAAAAATAGCATGTAGTTTATAAATTAACTATATAACTTGTATAAACAGTAGATACAAATTCTCAGCTTCAAACAATGGATAGCACAGCATTGATGTCACAATAATTTGTCACGTTTATGATTAAGCTCCGGATAGGTGAAAAACTTTAGAAGGGCAAGTATGAAGTGTGCACTGTCCATCAATAAAGGACAGCAAAGTTCATTTTTGAAAAAAATATATATAAATGCACATAGGTTTGTAGGAAAAAATTGTGCTTTTATTATATTTTCCTGTAGTAGCCTGAAAAGCATTCCACCCCTGATCAGTTGATCAGGGATGCAATATCAGGCTTCTCCAGACAAGCCCGGCAGTTTTCAGCCCATAACTTCATACAGGCTGTCTGAAAGCTGCAGAGCTTGAGAGGGAACTGCAAGAGTGCTCATCAGTGCTCTCACCAGTTGTCAGCTGCAATGGCTGATGGTAGGTGTAGTTCATTCACAGGAACCTGTGAATGAATGATGAGGTCATGAGGGAAAAGCCCTGCATGCCCATGTTGTTTTCAAATTGTGACGCGTGGGAAGAAGATTCCTCACCGGCTGTCACAGGAAAGTGGGAATCGGGGGAACTGGCAGAAGGAGCTAGAACCCCTTAAATATGGGTGGAGCATGTAACCTATTTCAAAAGGTGAACTTATCCTTTATACTTGTTGGATTTTTGTGATGTCACTGATGTGTGATTCATTGTTTGAAGCCGAGTGCATATATGGTTTGGGCTCCTGGGTTTTGCACCTGGTTAGCCACAGAGTAAAGGAACAAGTGAGCAGTATAGATGTGGTGAGATTCCGGGAACCTCTTCTAATGGCAGATAAATATTGCCACTAAATGGGACAAAGCATGGAAAAACAATCAAAAGGGGCAGTTTCACAGATTTTTAGGAATACACTCCTAACTTAAAGTAAGTCCAGGCAAAAAATAACTATAAACCTGCTCTCTGACACAATCTAAACCTAATCTGTCTAGCCCTGTAACACAAAAATCGTTGTACTTGCCTATTCTGCAGCCGATCCAGTCCGGTATTCAGAGGCAGAAGCTGTGTTTAAGAGAGGACCGACTGTCTGTGAAATGGCTGGGAAGTGACGTCACCCATAGAGTTACTATAGGGCTTCAGTTGTCAGCTGCCTCTCCTGCACCTGTTGAAGCTGCCGCTGATAGCTGATGCTGGGACCGCATCAGATCGGCTGCAGAAAAGATTAAGTCTAGGTATTTTAACTTTACAGGGGTTCGATTAGGTTTAGAATGTGGCAGAGAGCAGGTTTAGCGTGAGTTAGGTGTTGCCTGAACTTCCACTTGAAAGGTTCCTTAAAAAAAAAAAAAAATTGTCCCCAGGCCTTAGTAGTATGTAACGGCTGACACTCAGTAGCTGTAATTTTCAATGCTCCCTACAATGCATGAAATGCTAGGTGAAGCCTTAGGTCTGGTTTGAGAAACCCTGCTCTAGACTGCAACATAATTGCTAATCTTCCTACGCATTGCTGATTTTACCAACAAACGTGTGAAACTTATAATAGAGATGCGTTGGAGCAATGACTATCAATGAGGTTATCTCTGTATTTTTCAAGGTAATGATGCATATGAAAAGTAATCCTTAAGGACATGTATACAGTATGTGGCAGCGCATGTTACAATAGCCGAACTTTCCCTGCGTATGAGTCATTGTAAAGAAGATTCCCTTGTACAGAATGTTTGGTGAATGTCACATTCATTACACAAAATGAGGTTGAAGGATTTTAAGAGGTGCATGAAAGTCAGCCAGCCCCCAGTTTGATGTACTCACCTTCCAGTCTGTCACCAACCAAATAAGACCTGTCTCTTGGTACAAAGAACAGGGGTTTAGTTGACACACATTTGCAAACGCATGTGAAAGCTGCAGAGCCACGTCACGGCACCCTGTTTAAATCTGCAGTCCTACACTCTTAATTTAGTGTCCTCACACTGGAGGCACATGGCCGCTAATGGGTGGATGGGGAACAGGTGAGAGGGAGACAGCCCAACCTCCCCCAACCCATCCCCATGCACGACTGGCTATTGTCTCAAAAAGTTCAAATAATTAGGTTAAAATATAACCATGGTGCAAACTGGAGAAGACCAGCTGAAAAGCATTACACCTCCATCCCCTTGGTGGATGCAGTATATGGATAGGAAGGGATTTTATATATGGGGCATGGCCTGTAAAGCACACTGCCTTTGAAATCCCTTATTTCCTTTGGGACTTTATATGAGACAAGCAGGTCATGCTATTGGTCTCCATCCCTGTATACGGAAAACACTAGGGTCAAATCAAAAACTGCATCCACCAAAAACGCACGAAAATCGCACGGTGGGACTTTAGATGAGGCACCAAGCTGTAAGCAAGGCGTCTCCATCCCTGGTTGCTTTAAACATATTGGACTAGGTGGGACTTTAGATGAGACCCAAGCTGGTGTTGCCCGGCGTCTCCATCCCTATAACAAAACACAAAATGAGGTTGAAGGATTTTTCTTCAACCTCATTTTGTGTTTTGTTATAGGGATGGAGACGCCGGGCAACACCAGCTTGGGTCTCATCTAAAGTCCCACCTAGTCCAATATGTTTAATGTCACATTCATTATTTTATAAATTAAGATTAAATGTGGAATTTATGCATCTTACCAGACCTAAGCCACAAAAAAGGAAACCAATAATACAACAACCACATCTAAGAACATTTTCAGCAAGAACAGAAAAAAAATCTGGTTTGCACAAAATGCAGTGTCTTTGTCATTTTCAGCTGAAAATACAGCATAAAATGTTTTCTCTTTGTTGTAAATTATTAATCCTAACAATCCACCATTTAGTGGATGAAGTGCAACAAAGACAGACCTGTTTAAAGTCCAGCTTGTGTGACCACCATGGCTCCTTCCATAGATACCATGGAGAAATTAATATGGATAGGAAGGGTGGTATTTGGATCATTACTAACAGAAAATAAAATTGAGGAGAGGGGAGACAAAAAAAAAAAAAACAACAAATGCAGCCACCTTATCTAAGGACTGGTAAGCTGCTTGCAATATAATGCATTTTTAGAGGGGGGTACAATACGCTTTAAGATTAAGGCTGTCCTAGCCTTTCCCCAGCCTTCAAAACAAGCAAAAAGATATTTGCAAAAAATAAAAGTAAATAAATAAAATATCCTATCTATCTATCTATCTATCTATCTATCTATCTATCTATCTATCTATCTATCTATCTATCTATCTATCTATCTATCTATCTATCTATCTATCAGGGCTACAGTTAGAAACAGAAAATACTAACATATTGTCTAGCTAAAATTACACAGAAAAAATTAAAATTGGAGATGTAATCTTGGTCGTTTTGTCCTATTGCTCCTGTGATTTGTCTGTTCGATTCATATATCCAAAGAATAATGCTGGCTTATTTGGTAAGACCAGAATAAATGCATATCTACTGGTTTATCAACATTACTGTTCTCAGAATTTATCTGATTTATCAGTGCATTTTTATATCATTAAGGAAAATCACTGACCTTCGAAGCAGGTAATTTTAAAAGTAAATCTTCGTGCAGCTTTTCCGTTTTTTCTTCAGATAAATTTACTTTCATGTGAAAATCTTATTTTACTTTGTGGTATCTGCTTCCTTCTTCATACGGCTGAAATATGCTGTGTAAGGTCCATCTCTGCAAGGAATGATTTTGAAATGCCTGAGTTGTTAGATAATCTGAAAGGAGTGTATACAGGCATTTTGCTCAGGGAAGTTGGTTCACTTGTGGTCATGAGCATATGATCTCTTTATTCTTATGTCAGTCATTATCCATGATCATTGTTCAAATGCCTGCAATGTAACCGGTGACACATTTCTAACCACAGAAACATACTGGACAAGTGAAGTAACTGAAGAGTTAAATTGGTACTTTGTTAGTTTTCTGAAAAATTTTAGAATGTTTGTACAGAATTTTTTAGAAACTTTTTTTTTTTTTTTTTTACATATTTATACTTTGGGCTACAATACCATGTCTTGTGGTCTGCTTGACTTTGGTTGGCTTAAAATGGTCAACATTTCCCTCCCTTTTTATTACCTGCTCAGGCGTGTAATAATTAAATGCCCTGTTCGTTATCAAACTTATTAAAAAAAATGCCAGAAAATATCTTTAGGTGCCGTGGTCTAGAACCCACACTGCAGGAAACATTTTTTTACACATTAAAATAAAATATGAATTCTTAGCTTAAAAAATTTGATAAAACTGTATTTTATGAAATCTGAGGACCAGTAATCTATAAAAGTGATAGGTACAAATTTATATGCCAAATGGTATTTGTGGAAATGTTTAGGAGAGTTTTATCTTCAATCAAAAAACCTACAGAAAAAATGAATATAATGCACACAAATGCAATATAATCTCTAATGTGTGATGTAAAATACAAAAGCTGTCACTGTGTTGTGTAAACAAGTACCAAATACATCAAGCCTCAAAACTGAATAAAATGCAAAATACTACAATATCCAAAATTGTTAGTAGGCAATACATTAAACCTTTACAGCTCATCAGTTTGGAGTGAACAGTAAATGATGCCCATAGAATTAATCTTCTACCTCCAGGAAGCACGGAGATGCCAATTATACAAATGTACCTGCTTCCTAAGTGCAAGTATGTTTATATAATTGCAAACATGGGAAGGCAGAGCTCCTTTAACTCTTTGGCCCCATGCACACGGGGCGTTAGAAAAAACGTACGTCAAAGTTAGTTCTGACGCCGGAAAAAGCAGCTGTAAAAACGTGCTTTCAGTAGCTTTTTCCATTGGCGTTATTGCACGTTTTGCCACGTTGCTTTTAGCAGCGTTTTTTTTTCTTCCATTCAAAATCAATGGTTCCCTATGGGAGCCTATTGATTTGAATGGAGGTCGCACCGCAACACCGCAAGTCGGATCCGACTTGCGGGGTGACTTGCGCTGTGGGAATCTTGAGGGGGAACTCCACGCCAAAATGGGAAAAAAACGGCGTGGGGTCCCCCCCAAGGTTCCAAACCAGGCCCTTCGGGTCTGTTATGGAATTTGAGGGTAGCCCCATGCCGAAAAAATGGCGTGGGGTCCCCCCCAAAATCCATACCAGACCCTTATCCGAGCATGCAGCCCGGCAGGCCAGGAAAGGGGAGGGGACGAGCGAGCGGCCCCACCCCCCCTGGACCACACCAGGCCACATGCCCTCAACATGGGGGGGTGTTGGTGCTTTGGGGCAGGGGGAGCTCTGCACCCCCCACCTCAAAGCACCTTGCCCCCATGTTGATGAGGACAAGGGCCTCATCCCCACAACCCTGGCCGGTGGTTGTGGGGGTCTGCGGGCAGGGGGCTCATCGGAATCTGGAAGCACCCTTTAACAAGGGGGTCCCCCAGATCCCGGACCCCTCCCTATGTGAATGGGTATGGGGTACACTGTACCCCTACCCATTCACCCCATAAAAGGCAGTGTATGGAAATAACGACGAGACGTTTTGGAAAGTTTATTAAAAATCTTCATCTGACTCTTCTTGTCTTCTCCTCTCCGGGGTCTTCTCCGGGGGGTCTTCTGCTCTTTTGCTGTCCGCCCTTCTTGTCTTCTCCTCTCCGGGGTCTTCTGCTCTTTTGCTGTCCCCCTCTTCTTGTGTTCTTCTCTCCGGGGTCTTCTGCTGTCCCCTCTTCTGCTGTCCTCTCTTCTTTTCTTCTCCTCTCCGGTCTTCTACTCTTTTGCTGTCGGCTGTCTTCTTCCTCCGGTCCTCCTCCGACGACGTCTCCGCTGATTATGCCTACCTCCGGTCTCTTCAGCTTATTATATAGCCATTAGGGGCGTGGCCCCGTTGACGTCATCGGGAGGCCCCGCCCCCTCATGTCACAGATGACGTCATCTGTGACATGAGGGGGCGGGGCCTCCCGATGACGTCATCGGGGCCACGCCCCTAATGGCTATATAATAAGCTGAAGAGACCGGAGGTAGGCATAATCAGCGGAGACGTCGTCGTCGGAGGACCGGAGGAAGAAGACAGCCGACAGCAAAAGAGCAGAAGACCGGAGAGGAGAAGAAAAGAAGAGGGGACAGCAGAAGACCCCGGAGAGAAGAACACAAGAAGAGGGGGACAGCAAAAGAGCAGAAGACCCCGGAGAGGAGAAGACAAGAAGGGCGGACAGCAAAAGACCAGAAGACCCCCCGGAGAAGACCCCGGAGAGGAGAAGACAAGAAGAGTCGGATGAAGATTTTTAATAAACTTTCCAAAACGTCTCTTGTCGTTATTTCCATACACTGCCTTTTATGGGGTGAATGGGTAGGGGTACAGTGTACCCCATACCCATTCACATAGGGAGGGGGTCCGGGATCTGGGGGGCCCCCTTGTTAAAGGGTGCTTCCAGATTCCGATGAGCCCCCTGCCCGCAGACCCCCACAACCACCGGCCAGGGTTGTGGGGATGAGGCCCTTGTCCTCATCAACATGGGGGCAAGGTGCTTTGAGGTGGGGGGTGCAGAGCTCCCCCTGCCCCAAAGCACCAACACCCCCCCCATGTTGAGGGCATGTGGCCTGGTGTGGTCCAGGGGGGGTGGGGCCGCTCGCTCGTTCCCTCCCCTTTCCTGGCCTGCCGGGCTGCATGCTCGGATAAGGGTCTGGTATGGATTTTGGGGGGGACCCCACGCCGTTTTTTCGGCATGGGGCTACCCTCAAATTCCATAACAGACCCGAAGGGCCTGGTTTGGAACCTTGGGGGGGACCCCACGCCGTTTTTTTCCCATTTTGGCGTGGAGTTCCCCCTCAAGATTCCCACAGCGCAAGTCACCCCGCAAGTCGGATCCGACTTGCGGTGTTGCGGTGCGACCTCCATTCAAATCAATAGGCTCCCATAGGGAACCATTGATTTTGAATGGAAGAAAAAAAAACGTATAACGTGGCTTAACGCACGTTAAGCAACGTTATAGCAAAGTTATTCAGCTTTTAGCAGCGTCAGGCGTTTTTAACGCTGTAACGCTGGTCCTCAGAACGCGCAGGTGGTGGGTTCTTGTTGCAGCCTAAAAACGCCTAAGCCACTTACAGCTCAAAAACGTCTGAGTGTGCATGAGGCCATAGAATAACATGGAGGGGCGTTTTTAGGCTGCAAAAAGAAAACGCCTGACGCTGCTTACAGCAGCGTTAAAAACGTCCCGTGTGCATGGGGCCTTTTAATCATAGCTGCACATATGGGAGTTTTTTTTTTTTTTTCCTGCAGCTGTGAGTAGGGCTGTTTTGGGGAGGGGGTAGATAGTTTAAGCAGTTTTAAAGTTAAACATTTTTTTCCCTAATCTAAAAAAGATGCTGTGTACCTTTCCTATGCAATGATATTACACAAAGCCCCGAACCTCCTTTTCTGGAGTCCCCTGTCACCCTTCTCTTCTACTCCTCTTCTCTTTGCACCACCAGAGGATGCTGCCTCCTACAGCTTGTTCCTGAGTGGAGCTCAGCCTCCCCCCCCCCCCCCCCCCCCCTGCTCTCTGCTAAAAGGATTTTATTGACTGCAGCAAGGGCCAATGGCTTCCTCTGCTGCCTCTGTCCTTTGAATGCAGAGAGAGTTCCACTTCAGATGGGCACAGCGCTGGATCGAATGAGTACTCAGGTAAGTATTTGGGGGGTGAGGAATACAAATACTGGAACCTGTCATGCTTTAACCATTTTAAGGCGCACCTATCTTTTATGGCAATGCAACTGAGAAGCAACATTTTTTGCTAACTTGCATACTACCAGGATTTTCAGCTCCAGAAACTGAGATCTAATTCTTAATATGTTGTATGTATAGATATAAATAGCTTTGTCATTAGGCAAAATATTGTTTACACCAGAATTTCTTTTATTAAAATCTATATCATTAACATATAGATATTGATGCTTTGGTCATCCTTTTAATTTTTAAATAATTTTTATAGAATGTTTAATTGCTTTTGGTAATGTTAAACAAGTAATGGCATTGTTTTCTTTTTTTTTTTTTTTGTAGCCTCATTGTGTACTCCTCGCTTCAAAAGAAAACTCTGCCCCAGTCAAGCTTGGAGGATTTGGCGTTGCAATACAGCTGGGGGAGTCTGGCCTTGTAGCTGGAGGTAAGAACAAGAATAATTTACTGTTTAATGTAGTTAGAAAGGATTTGATTTATTACTAAAATACTATTGTTCTCTTGTGTGTGCATTTAAAGAAAAACAAGTTTTCCATGCAACTGGAGGCATGTATATTTCTCCTGCCTGTCTTCCCTCAGGTTTTTAATGTTCTGTTTACTCCTTTGGAGAGATATTATCCCTCGCATTTCTGTGCTCGTAACAGCAGGACAAAAAGTTAGGGGAGCAGTTGGCACAAAGACAAAAACACACACACTAATAACCTGACACAGGATCTAACCTTTCCCATTTTCTTTTTTTCCCAACTAAAGAGATTGACCATCACTTCCTGTCCTGAAAGGAAGTGAGGGGTAAATCTCCTCCAATGGTGACCCATACAACAGATTCAAACTTTGTAGAGGTTTTATTCTTTCCCCTTTCCCGAAACGAAGAGTCTTGGATGAAGTGGGGCTTTTAAGGGTCATTCCATCTGCAACAATTCAAGTATTGGGAGATAAGGGAGAGTTAAACCTGTTTCTTGCATGTTTTCAGATATTATGCGACATGCTGGACTTCTAGATGTTTCTGTATTGTAGGAGAATCCTCCATAAGAAGGGTCCACTATGTCTTGCTGTAAAACCCGTAATATACATGGAGTATTTGCATGTTCGTATGTGTTGTGTAAGGGCAGCCATCATACCAAAACTGTAAATTTTTTATAGCACAGCACATAGAAGGCAACACACTGCACTGTTTCATGCATTACCATAAACCATAGCTAGAATGAGCACCAAGCGTCCAGGCATCTCCTAAACCAATAAGCCTCTGCAGTTCCCTTCTATATATATATGTGGAGGTAGGTTGACAGATGGAACCACCTGAAGTTTAGTGAAAAGGAAATTCAAAAATTCAGTAGTAATCAAATTTAAAATTGTAGAAAAGTCATGAACAGCGCCATGTGTTTTATGAGGAACATTGCAGGGCCTGCATCCCTTAAGACATGTTGCTATTGGGAGTATCTCACCAAAAATGGCATTTTTGCTGCAGGGGATGCCAAAAACCTGACTTGTATCTTCGCTATTTCTGGTAAAATCAGTGAGCCAATCACACGAGCAGGAAATTGTTTCGGGGGGGGGGGGGGTGGTTACCCTTTAAGCTGTTAGGCTTTATGCACATGGGTGCCTGGGGCTGTATGACGTGTATTTCCCCACCCGGGAACCACGGGTGTACAGCTATCTAGGGCTGCAACTAACGATTATTTTCATAATCGATTAGTTGGCCGATTGTTTAGATTAATCAGATAATACAAATAATAAGAGCTTGGCGAATAGAACACTAAACTTTTTTAGAAAAGAAAAAGTAGCTGACACAATATTGTAAATCAACAATAAATAACAATGATATAAAATGGTGCAGTGATAAATAGATGTAAAGTTCATAGAATGAAGAAACCAGGAACTCAATGGGGATAGGTGGAAAATCTTCTGTTGTGAAAAGCCCTCACCATCACCCGATCACACAGCTGCTTACCAGATATTATAGACCCCCACTACAGAGATCTACATAAGCGAGGTGATTAGGGTGGAAATTATAGGCTGGTAGTGGGATTCCTTCCAGATACTACTGTCACTCCACCAAAGGTATGTAAGCAGTCAGATATCGCCATACCAAACATCCTTCAGAAATCCATTAATTATCCACCCCACAATGTTTTAGCATATATGAAAGCGAACATAACACTCAGAGTGTAGATGTATGAACATTTTATTGAATTAAAAATATCCACTTGCATATAGCGTCGGATGCTCCTGTATGGATATGGTTTGTAGGTGCTGTATTTTCAAATGCAGGGTAAAGCCGCCATGTCCCAGCGTGTATCGGCGTCACACGTATCAGGCTCCTCCATCCTACGCGTTTTGTCACCAAATGGTGTAAACAGGGGCGTGGCCTCAAGACGTTTACGGCAATCTTAAATAGTAAATACCGCTGGGAATGGGTGGAGTAGGTGATTGCATTCTGGCACCCGGACACCATCGTCAACAGGCGAGATGCGTTCCAGTACTCGGAAATAGAATATCGCCTATGAGATGCCTCTTCCAAAGCGACCCTTTGCCTTGCCAGGAAGACAACACCTCTATTCGAACATCTGCACAAAATGTGTAATAGGTAATCGGAAAATAACCTTTAAAAAAAGTGTGTTGTATAATTTAGTTAATATGTAAAGTTTAAAAGAAAAAGGCAATTTATTCTTAACCACTTCTGCACTCTTAATGACCATGCCATATTTTGCAATTCGGCACTGCGTTATTTTAAGGGCCAATTGTGCGGTCGTGCGACGCTGTACCTAAATAAAATTAATGTCCTTTTTTCCCCACAAATAGAGCTTTCTTTTGGTGGTATTTTATCACCTCTGTGATTTTTATTTTTTGCGCTATAAACAAAAAAGTGCGATAATTCTGAAAAAATAAAAAACAATATTTTTCACATTCTGCTATATAACATTACCAAAAAAAAATTAAAAATCTAATTTCTTTCTTACATTTTAGGCCAGTTTGTTTCTGCTACATATTTTTGGTAAAAAAAATTGCATTAAGCGTATTTTGATTAGTTTATGAAAAAGTTATCGCGTCTACTAACTATGGGAAAGATTTGTCATTATTATTTTTTTACTAGTAATGGCGGCGATCTGCGTTTTTTTTTTTTTTTTTGTGGGACTGCGACATTGCGGCGGACAGATCGGACCCCTGACTGATATTTTTGACACTTTTGGGGGGACCAATGACATTACTACAGTAATCAGTGCTAAAAATGTGCACAGTTACTGTAATGACATTGGCAGGAAAGGGGTTAACACAGTAAGTGATCAAGAGGTTAAATGTGTACTTAGGGGCATGTTTCTAACTGTATGGGGCCGGGCTTGTGAAATGATCACAGAGACCTGTGATCCTACATAGAAGGATCACAGGAGCTCTGTGATCATTCCAGAGAGAACAACGGTCAGCTGTGTTTACAACAGCTGAGATTTGCATTTTTTGCATCTTTTATGCTTTTTTTGGCCAATTTGTTTGGCAGATTAAAAAGCGCAAATCACGGCAAAAACACACTATATTCTTTTGTGCAGCTTCTCTATTGAAGTCTATTGAACCAAAAAAGCACAGTAGTTTTGCGTTGAAAAAAGTCCTTGACCCTTTCCAAATACGCAGCGGCTAAAAAAAAGCATAGATGCGATTTCAGCCCTCTCTGCTGTACACATTCCTGGGGTGGAAAATGGGCAGGCTGACTATCTCAGTCGACAAGCGTTGGATCAGGGAGAATGGTCACTTCATCTGGAGGTGTTCAGTCAGTTGTGTCTCCGGTGGGGGGACTCCGGAGGTGAAACTTGTTGACCTCTCGCCTCAACAGGAAAGTTCAGAGGTTTGAGGCATGGCACTGTCTCGGGACCCTCTAGCTGATGCTACAGACTCCCTAGTGGCTCCCTGGAATCATCATCATCTGATATACGCCTTTCGTCCTCTCAAGCTTCTGCCGCGACTCCTGCGCAGGATCGAGGCAGAAGGGATTCCAGTCATTCTAGTGGCTCTGTGCTGGCCTTGCCAGTCTTGGTACAGCGATCTGGTACGGCTTAATCCCTTAATGGTCTGTTTTCTCCTTTCCCCTGTCAAAGCGCATTCTACTCGGGCACTTAGTTCCTCCTGGGCCTTCTGTTATCAGGCGTCAGTGGTGCAAGTTTGTAAAGTGTCCACTTGATCGTCTGTGAACACATTCACTAAGTTTTATAAGATGGCTTTTTTGGCATCTGCGGATGCTTCTTTTGGCCCCAAAGTTTTGCAGGCTGCTGTTTTAGAGGATTGTCCTCTTTGAGAGTTTTTTTTTTTTTTAGGTGAGCTCCAGTTGTCCTTGTCATTGCCCTTCAGTGCCCATAAGTGCCACCTGATCAGTGCCGCCTCATCAGCGCCCCACAGTGAAGGAGAAAAATTACTTTTCTCTTTCGTTCATTGATGGACACAGCTCCATATCTTCCTTGACCAATGGGTTATGCTACCCCCTACAGGAGTAGGACACTAGGCTGAAAAAAATGAATTACGCCTATAGGGCAGACCTAGGGGGTATACTCCCACTTCCTGCTATAGGATCTCAGTATTTTTCTGCCTAGTCAGGAGCAAGGACCTAGATCCTTGCTGGGATCTATGGTTCTGGCATATTTCCTTTTTTAAACTGAACTTTTTTTTCCTTTTTGTTTTCTTTCTACAATCACGTCTGTTCCAGTGACAACTACAATCAACTGCCAGACTAAGTGACACACTGGATATTCTAGATCCTTAGTCTCCCCAGTCTGGCCAGCGAATGCATGCAGACTGCAGGTCTGCCACGACATAGCCTCACTGGACAGGGGATGGCCAGCGAGTGAAACACCTCACGAGGACGCACTCGACATGGTCGCGGCCTAAATCGCAATTTACCTCTAGCCCTCAGCGCCCACCATTCCAAGATGGAGAAGTGATCTGCCCAGAGTGATGCCCGCCTGGTTCCAAAGGTGTGAGTAGTGTCCCCCCTCTCCTCTAGGAAGTTTTGGGGTGGACGCGGGCCCCTCCCCGAGTTGGTAGGCCCCATGTGTCTTTCCTACCCTAATGGCAGCCCCTCTCTTGCGGAGTCCCCCGTTCGCGAACACCCCCTCCCCTCTATCCCCCCTTCTGGCACCCGCAGACCATCCAAGGTGACTAAGGTGTTCCCCTTTCCTGCCTATTTTGACGAGATTGTTGCTAGCCAATGGGGTTCCCCGAAACACATGGTGTGGATACCTAAGCATTTCGCTAGGAGGTATCCTTTTGAGGCGTCCCTCGTAAAGAAACTGACAGTTTCACCGATGGTGGATTCTCAGGTCTCCAGGTTTTGTAAAGTCACGCTGTTACAAGTGGAGCACGCCCCGTCCTTTAAAGACCCTGTAGACAGGAAGGCTGAATTTCTGGTCCGCTACCTGTTTACCATGGCAGGTTCAATTCTGAGGCCGGTGCTTGCCATAACCTTGGTCTCTCTTGGTCAGCATTCCCCTGAACTGGCGGTGTGTCAAAATATGCCTGAATTTCTCTATCGCTCATTGACAGACGTAGTCTTCTTGATTCTCAAGAGCTGGGTTATGTTGTCTCCGCAGGAGTAGGACTAGGCAGAAAGACAAAACGTTCTGGCTCCACCTTAGGGGCAGTCCCTGAGGGTATATCCTCCCTCTCTCTGCTACAGGGAATCAGTTTTTTTCTGTCTAGTCAGGAGTAAGGACCTAAGTTCCTTGCTGGGATCTTTTGGTCCTGGCAAGATTTTTTTCTTTAGAAAAAACATTTTTTAGGTAGTTTTTCTCCAGTGTTTTTTTCCTGTGAGATCTTCAAGCAAAAACGCCGGACTGGGCGACACTTGTGGTCACCCCAGCCGGCCTACGAGCGCGCGCAGACCATTGCATTGCGCTTGGTCGGCCGCGACACATTCAAGTAAGTATGCGGGGCCGGGCGACGGGCTGGATGTTGAGATCCAGTGGTCACCCCGGTTTCTGCCTACGAGCGCGTGCAGACCAGAGCTCCGCGCTGGGTCGGCCGCGACGGAGTCCCAGTGGAGGGACTGACCTTGCGAGTTAAAAGTCTCGCTTGGACGCCAGGAACCAGAGAGTCGAGGCGTCCGGAGTGGTCCACAACCCCCCACCCCGGTGGAGAGGGTATTGTGAAGAGAGGGTGCCTGTCGGTTTGGTATGGTGAGTAAACGTTCCCTTTTTTCTTTCCTCGTTATGAGGCAGTATGAATTATGGGCCCCTCCATACATGGTCAGTATATATCTGACACTAAGAAGTCCCCCTTGTAAATACAGTATGTGTTTGTGGGAAGTGGACTTGGTTTGAGAGCTAACACTCTACCCAGCAGACTGTAACATTACAGCAGACATAGGAGGTATTATCCTACCTTATTTGTAGTGTATCTCCTGTAGATCCATATATCGCCACTTAGCAGAGATGCAGGTGGATGTGCTGGGAAAACGATTTCGGCGGTCCGCCGCTATTTTGCCGTAGACCAAGTGCATGTATGTCCTCAGGTCACGCCGGCCGCCATGTTTTTGGAGTCTTATGTCTCTTGTATGGGGGCGGCCATGTTTCATGAGCCCAGCTACCTCGTGGAGAGCTGGGAACGCCGGAAGGCGTACACAGGGGGCGGAGCCACGTCCTTCTACCCGGGAAAAAGCAAACAGCTCCTTCCAGTCTGTAAAAGACAGACGCTGACTGCAGTTGGTTGGAAACTTCACTGCATCGGTTGGTGAGCCTTGGGGGTCCCTCTCTCTCTCTGTGGGGATCGAGAAGCAGGTACTCTGAGGGGCGCTATTGCGCTAGGGGGAGACACATAAAAAAAAAAAAAAAAAAAAGTTTTTTTGTTTTTCTGGCAAAGGTGTCCTGAATTAACATGGACCCTGCCACTCATGTATATCCTCCGGATCCCCTCGAGGGGTCTGCAGGATCCTCCAGCACCCCACTGACGATTGAATCATTGTCAGCTATTATGGAAACTTTTGTGTCCCGGGTGGAAGTGGCTTGTCAGGGACAGGGCGCAAGAAAGCGACCCCCGCCTAACCCCTTATTATCTGAAACCTCGGATTCAGACTCTGAGCCTATTTCTGCAGTTGCAGGTACTTCATCTGGGATTGGTGTCTCGGGTACTGTCTCTTCAGACAGTGAGGAGGATGTTTCGGCATCAGCCATAGCCAGAGAGGAAGCGTTGGTAAACGCACTCATTGTATCTGTTCAAGAAACCTTAAGATTACAGGGTATTCCGTCGGAAATAGCTGAAACTGAAATCCCTTTTGGGACTAAAAAACGCATCAAAGTGGCAAAGGTTTTTCCATTGCCCAAATGTTTTGGCAATCCAATCGAAGAAGAATGGCGTCTGCCAAAACGCACTTTTACTATTTCTAAACGCATTAACAGGCGTTATCCGTTTGAGGAAACCCTCATTAAGAAATGGACAGAACCACCTGTGGTGGATTCACCAATTGCTAGATTGAATAAAGCCACGGTTATTCCTCTAGAAGACGCTCCGTCTTTTAAAGATCCAGTGGATCGCAAGATAGAAGCTATGTCTCGCACCATGTTTTCCTTGATTGGATCAGCTTTCAGACCTATAATAGCTATTGGTCTGGTTTCGCAGGCTGTAACTGAATGGACCAAGTGGTTACGCCGGGACTTAGAAGAGGTCCCTCAGGCGGTATCAGATTTGTTGGAACAAATGATACAGGGGTTACAGTTTGTGTGTGATGCGGCGTTAGACGCCACTCCATTATTGGCGCGAGCATCAGTCTCAGCAGTGGTTCTCAGGCGTACACTGTGGCTAAAAGGTTGGTTAGCCGACCAAGGTTCCAAAAAAGCATTGGCTAATATCCCCTTTTTAGGAGAGCGTCTATTTGGAGCCAACTTAGATGAGATCATTAAGGATCTCACGGGTGGAAAGAGCACCTTTTTACCGCAAAATTTTAAAGGTAAAGGAACTCGTCAAAGACGAGGGCCTTCTTTTTCTGCTCACAAGAGGTTTTTTCGTCCCGCGGGTGAAAAAATTAAGTCCTCCAAAGCTCCTTCAGGAGGCGTCAGGGGTCGTTGGTCGGGCAAGCAAAAGCCCGCCCCCGCCAGACCTGAAGATAAATCGTCCAAAGCCTGAAGGTGCGCCCCCACCCATAACTGGGGTGGGGGGACGTCTTCGCCGGTTCCCGGATCCATGGCTTTCCAGAATCCCGGACAAGTGGGTTTGCGAAGTCATAAGGTCAGGGTACAAGATCGATTTTCGATCTCTCCCACCTGCGCGATTCTTCCCTTCCAATATTCGACTATCCCCGGATCGTTTAGAAGATCTGCGGAGAGCAGTCACAGATTTACTACAACAAGGAGTGGTAGTCCACGTTCCTTGGACAGAACGGTTTCAAGGGTTTTATTCAAACCTATTTACAATACCCAGGAAGGAGGGCAAAGTGAGTCCAATTCTGGACTTAAGGGCACTCAATTCTTTTGTCAACATAAGAAGATTCAGAATGGAGTCCATTCGCACAGTAGCAGCCTTCCTGCATCCAGGGGATGTCCTAGCGTCCATAGACATCAAGGACGCATATCTTCACATTCCCATTTTCGCAGGACATCAGCGGTTTCTACGCTTTTCCGTAGAAGAGAACCACTATCAGTTTGTGGCGTTACCTTTCGGTCTCGCCACGGCTCCTCGGGTCTTCACAAAGGTGTTGGCCCCAATGTTGGCACTACTGCGCCAAAGAGGCATATCGATTCTTGGTTACCTAGACGATCTTCTGCTTCATGCAGAGTCTCCTCAGACCTTGCTACAAAACATAGAAATTACTATGATTTCTTTACAGGAATTCGGGTGGCTGGTGAACCAGCAAAAGTCATTTCTGGTTCCCACCCAGAGGCTCGAATATCTGGGTCTAATTCTAGACACAGTCAGGACAAGAGTTTTCCTTCCGGTAGGGAAACTCCGAAAGATTCAATCAGCAATCCAGTTGTTACTATCCAACAGCTGGTCTTCCCTTCGGACTTGCATGAGGGTTCTGGGGTTGATGGTGGCTTCCTTCGAAGCAGTCCCATTTGCCCAGTCCCATACCCGAATTCTTCAGCAAGAGATTCTTCTCAGATGGAATCGGAATCCAGAATCCCTGGACAATCAGATCCGATTGAGCAAACAGACCAGAGAGTCTCTGGTCTGGTGGCTTCGGTCTCCGATGCTCAGCCAGGGAAAGTCATTTCTGCCAATATTTTGGACGATAGTGACCTCGGATGCCAGTCTATCCGGATGGGGAGGAATTCTCGGTCAGTTATCTGTCCAGGGACTTTGGTCCCCGGAAGAATCCAGGTTGCCGATAAATGTATTGGAACTGAGAGCGATCAGACTTTGTCTGATTCACTGGATCGAGCAGCTTCAGGGCAGCCCGGTTCGGATCCAGTCGGACAATGCCACGGCCGTGGCTTATGTCAATCACCAGGGGGGCACCAAGAGTGTCCGAGCGGCCAAAGAAGTGGCTTGCATTCTTCGCTGGGCGGAACGATTTGTTCCAGCTATCTCTGCGGTGTTCATTCCGGGGGTGGAGAATTGGCAGGCAGATTATCTCAGCCGTCAGACTCTGGATCAGAGGGAATGGTCCCTCCATCCAGACGTTTTCCACCAGTTGTGCCTACGGTGGGGCACCCCGGATGTGGATCTGTTGGCATCACGATTCAACAGGAAAGTAAAGAGATTCGTGGCTCGCTCCCGCGATCCTCTAGCAGAGACCGCAGACGCATTGATCGCCCCGTGGGGGCAATACCAGCTAATGCATGCCTTCCCTCCTCTCGCTTTACTGCCAAGACTTCTTCGCAGGATAGAGGAGGAAGGAATTCCAGTAATTCTGGTAGCTCCGGACTGGCCTCGTCGAGCTTGGTACGCCTACGTGGTCAGACTGGTGGCGGACGTCCCGTGGAGACTTCCTCTCAGGGAGGACCTACTGTCTCAGGGACCGATCTTCCATCCTGCTTTACGATCGCTGGCTTTAACGGCCTGGCTATTGAGACCCAGGTGCTGAAGGACAAGGGATTGTCAGCTTCAGTTATTCCTACTCTAGTTGAAGCAAGGAAAGCGACTTCCAGAAAGATTTATCATCGTACATGGAAGTCCTACATTGCATGGTGTGAACCTCTGGGGTTCCGTCCACGGTCTTATTCGGTTAGTCGAATATTAGCTTTTCTGCAACAAGGGGTTGAGCAGAAACTGGCCTTGAGTACTATCAAGGGTCAGGTCTCAGCATTAGCTATCTTCTTTCAGAAGCCTTTGGCTACTCATTCCTTGGTGCGGAATTTCATCCAGGGGGTGCGACATCTGGCTCCGCCAGTGCGCGCGCCGTTACCACCCTGGGATCTTAATTTAGTATTGTCGGTTCTTCAGAAACCTCCCTTTGAAGATATTAGGGAGATTCCTCGACCTACGTTGTCCCAGAAGGTGGCCTTCTTGGTGGCTATCACTTCTGCACGCAGGGTGTCAGAACTGGCCGCTTTATCTTGTCGTTCCCCATATCTGGTGGTTCATAGAGATAAGGTGGTTCTTCGTCCGAATCCATCCTTCCTACCAAAAGTGGTTTCAGAATTTCATCTGAATGAAGAAATTGTATTACCTTCCCTGTGTCCTAAGCCCAGTCATCCTCGGGAGTTTGCTTTACACTCCTTGGATGTGGTCCGGGCGATCAGGGTATACTTGAAAATGACAGACTCGTTTCGCAAGACGGATTCACTTTTTGTGATCCCGGATGGACCCAAAAAGGGGTTGCCTGCATCTGCCGCGACCATTTCCAAATGGATCAGACAGACGGTGGTACAGGCTTATTCTATTAAGGGTCGGGAGCCCCCGTTCCCTGTTAAGGCGCACTCCACTCGGGCACTTAGTGCGTCATGGGCCTTTCGCCATCAGGCGTCAGTGGTCCAGGTGTGCAAGGCGGCTACCTGGTCGTCGGTGCATACCTTTACAAAACATTATAAAGTTGATGTAATGGCATCATCTGATGCCGTGTTTGGCCGCAAGGTTTTGCAGGCCGCCATTTGAGGAGACCAGTGGTCTGCCTCGAGGGTTTTTTCCGTTGGAAATTTTTCTTTTGAGTCTCATTTGTTTATAATGAGCCTTTAAAACTTCTAGTTTGGCACCGGTTGGGCCTTCTAGATTGGATTTTGATTTTTGTCAATCCCACCCCTCATTTGTGGCACTGCTTCTGGATGTCCCAGCTCTTGAGAATCAAGAAGACTACGTCTGTCAATGAGCGATAGAGAAAAATGGATTTTTGTAAGATCTTACCGTAAAATCCTTTTCTCTTAAGCTCATTGACAGACGTAGTACCCGCCCCTCCATCATTGAGTTGGGTTGGGTTAAATTCTCTGTTACTGCTTTAGAACAGAACTGATTCCCTGTAGCAGAGAGAGGGAGGATATACCCTCAGGGACTGCCCCTAAGGTGGAGCCAGAACATTTTGTCTTTCTGCCTAGTCCTACTCCTGCGGAGACAACATAACCCAGCTCTTGAGAATCAAGAAGACTACGTCTGTCAATGAGCTTAAGAGAAAAGGATTTTACGGTAAGATCTTACAAAAATCCATTTTTTATGTCAAATGGCCCCAGGGTCCGTATACAGAAGGCCTTACTCTCC
Source organism: Pelophylax lessonae (assembly GCF_965119305.1). Classification (NCBI taxonomy): domain Eukaryota; kingdom Metazoa; phylum Chordata; class Amphibia; order Anura; family Ranidae; genus Pelophylax; species Pelophylax lessonae. The sequence continues at coordinate 209,550,346 of NC_138769.1, read as the reverse complement.
TGTGTTTCCACTGCACTTAAGTTCTCATGTATTTTTCAGCCCACTCTAAGGGGCTAATTTACAATGAAGAGCAGATATGGTTATTTGTTTTGTTATATTTTGCAAGGTAACTTCATAATGCTGCTTTCATTTTACTACCCATTCAGAAAATGCAGGGCTTGGTGTGAAGCCTGTGGTGTCATATAGAGTTCATTCTGTTCACATGACTCTGTTCTACTACTGGCTTTCATTTTCTTACTTATTCATTTTTAATGTGACTTTTTTTGGAGTTCCCAAGCCAGCATAAGCAATAAAAACATTTGTAGAACATGCCGCTGTGCTTTAAATTTTTATTATTTCTTTTAAAGCTGAGGTATCTGCATCTCTAGAAGTTTGTAGCTGAAATGCCTGTTTCTAGGTGTGCACACAACTTTTTTTACCATTGAGATGTTTCCATTCGCGCAGGTTTGATAATTTGATTTTTTTTTTTCAACAGACTGTTCTAGAATATACAAAAATTGGTTGAAACCCTAAACCTTCCAGATGGACTGCAACACACAGAAATTATGCCAAGAAAAACGTGTTTCTTGTTGCTGTCTTGTTGCTGTTTAAAGGCTAAGTCACCTTTAGAACATGTTACATGTTCCACCTGTATTTTGGGTGGAGCAGGTAACATGTTACAGTTCCTGCCTCCTCTCCTTCCCCCAATTCCCAAGTCTGTCTGCCACCACGGCAGATGGGCTTGTAGTTTCCTTGGGCTGTGGGGGTGCTGAAAAATAGTCCACTGTCATGTTCTCCAACTTTCAGACAGAATGCCCATACTGAGATGTGGGCTGAAAGCCAGAGAACACGTCTGGGATTTGTGATTAAATCCCCTGCGACCCGCCACTTATTTAAGTATGTTAACATCCGTGCTCATTATGTCGCTGACGGGTGGACTGGACTGGCCTACTGGGATAGTGCGACATTTGCTGGTAGGCCACCTGCCCTGGGGCGGCTTTGAGTTGAGGCTGGCCCGGTGTTGCCAACTGCCCGTTAATTTACAGGCAGTCCATAAATTTCAGCCTATTTTAGAGCTGCCTGTAAATGCCCATTACAGGCAGCGGGGCCCGTTAAAAAAAAAAAAAAAGGCTGGGAGGGGGGGGCGCAACATGTCAACTGTGCATGCGCCATTCCGAATCTACCCGGGCTCGGGAAAACCCATACACGCTTTCAGGCAGCATGCGCAGTGATGTAATGGCGTGGGTGCCGCCATTTTAACGTGGAAGGCTCTCCTCTCGGTGGTGGTGCGCACCTCTCCACATCATGGTTTGGTAAGACCGGGCCCCTCCACAGCCTCTAATCACCACCTGCTACTCTGTGACCACCTCCTGCTTCTCTCCTTTACCATGTCTGCACAGCCAATGACCACTTCCTGTACCATGTCCGCACAGCCTATGACCTCTCCTGTACTATGTCCACACAGCCTATGACCTCTCTTGTACCATGTCCGCACAGCCTATGACCTCTCCTGTACTATGTCCACACAGCCTATGACCTCTCCTGTACCATGTCCGCACAGCCTATGACCTCTCCTGTACCATGTCTGCACAGCCAATGACCACCTCCCGTACCATGTCTGCACAGCCAATGACCACCTCCCGTACCATGTCTGCACAGCCAATGACCACCTCCCGTACCATGTCTGCACAGCCAATGACCACCTCCCGTACCATGTCTGCACAGCCAATGACCACCTCCCGTACCATGTCTGCACAGCCAATGACCACCTCCCGTACCATGTCTGCACAGCCAATGACCACCTCCCGTACCATGTCTGCACAGCCAATGACCACCTCCCGTACCATGTCTGCACAGCCAATGACCACCTCCCGTACCATGTCTGCACAGCCAATGACCACCTCCCGTACCATGTCTGCACAGCCAATGACCACCTCCCGTACCATGTCTGCACAGCCAATGACCACCTCCCGTACCATGTCTGCACAGCCAATGACCACCTCCCGTACCATGTCTAAATGACCACCTCCCGTACCATGTCTGCACAGCCAATGACCACCTCCCGTACCATGTCTGCACAGCCAATGACCACCTCCCGTACCATGTCCGCACAGCCTCTGTGACTTTATGCTGTTGGGCTGGTATATTAATGCTATGGGGCTGGTATGAAATTATTTCCAGGGCTGGTTTTTATTCCCAGTCTGGCCCTGCCGGCGGACCCATGTCGACTATATAGACGGCCGGACGTTATTGGACACTGCTGTCAGCATACAGGCTGCCTCTGAAATGTTTACAAATATAAAAGGTTAGGTTATTTTCAGTTGTAGAAAGCTTGGGAAATTTTTTGTATCCAAATCCGGCTTTAAACTTCTCCACAACAGTATCTCGGACCTGCCTGGTGTGTTCCTTGTTCTTCATAATGCTCTCTGCGCTTTAAACGGACCTCTGAGACTATCACAGTGCAGGTGCATTTATACGGAGACTAGATTACACACAGGTGGATTCTATTTATCATTAGTCATTTAGGTCAACATTGGATCATTCAGAGATCCTCACTGAACTTCTGGAGAGAGTTTGCTGCACTGAAAGTAAAGGGGCTGAATGATTTTGCACGCCCAATTTTTCAGTTTTTTATTTGTTAAAAAAGTTTGAAATATCCAATAAATTTTGTTCCACTTCATGATGGCAATTTATAAATATCTTAATGGGGATCTCAGCTTAGAAAAAAAGCTGTTCATTTGAAGGAATTGCATGAGGACTCGAGGACATACAATGCGATTAGAGGAGAAACGTTTTAACCTCAGGCAACGAGGAGGGTTCTTTACTGTTAGGGCTACAAGATTGTGGAATTGTCTACCACAAGAGGTGATTTCTGCGGGTAGTATGGTGGCTTTCAAAAGACTCTTAGACTTACATCTCAAGGATCATGACATTAAGGGCTATGTGAGATGATTACAGCCACACACACCTACACAGGTTGAACTGGATGGACTATTTTCTTTATTCAACCTCACCTACTATGTAACTATGATCGTGTCCCACTTGTTGTTGATTCTTCACAAAAAATGACAGTTTTATATCTTTATGTTTGAAGCCTGAAATGTGGCAAAAGGTCGCAAAGTTCAAGGGGGCGAAGACTTTCGCAAGGCACTGTACTTTCTCATACAAGTACATAATACAGCAGGCACATATCAGGAATAGGAAGTGTTGGAGTAACAAAAGCTTTCAGGCTTCATTCACATGGCCAAGAAAAAACAAAAAACTGCATGGTGTTTTATAATTATGGATCTGAAAACAGCTGCATTTGTTTTTTTTTTTTTTCTTCCCCTATAGATAGAAAAAAAAAAAAAATCACAATGTATTCTTTATCTTGGCCCATATATTACCACTAAACTGTTTCTGTTAATAGAAGCATGGAAAAGTTATATACAGATGAAAAACTTTGTTTCTCTATCGCTCATTGACAGACGTAGTCCTCGGTGATACAGCACCTTCCGGTTATGTTGCCTCCACAGGAGCAGGACTAGACAGGAAATTAAAAAGCTCTGGCCACACCCTAGGGGCAGTCCCAGAGGGTATATCCTCTCTCTCTCTGCCTCAGCAAATCAGTTATTTTCTGTCTAGTTAGGAGTAAGGACCTAGATACCTTGCTGGGATCTTCGGTCCTGGCAAGATTTTTTTCTTAAAAGATTTTTTAGACAGCTTTTTTTCTCCAGTGTTCCTGTGAGATCTTCAAGCAAGAAAGCTGAACTGGGCGACGGGCTGGATGTTGAGATCCGGTGGTCACCCCAGTTCAGCCTACGAGCGCGTGCAGGCCATAGCTCCGCGCTGGGTCGGCCGCGACAAACGTCCCATTAAGGGACTGACCCCGCGAGTTAAACGTCTCGCTGAAACGCCAAAGACCATGAGTCACGGCGTCCATATCGGTCGACAGCCCTCCCGCCCCGGTGGAGAGGTGTACTGTCAGGAGTTGGTGCCCGCCTGGTTCCGGTATGGTGAGTAGTATGTTCCCCCTTTTCCCCTGACGGGTCTTGTGGTGAACGCGGGCCCCTCTCTGTATGGTAAGATAGAGTCCCCCTCTATCCTATAACATGACACAGATCCCCCTACTTTGAGTGTGATTTTATGTGCAAAAAGCCAGGAGACTTGGTTTGGGAGCTAACAATCTAATTGTATACATGTTTAAAAAATTGTAATTAGTGGCATTCTGGGAATCTTACTGTGATAAGAATAAGGTACCTACCAGTCAGAAGCCACGGACATGTAGACTGCCTTCCTAAATCAGATCAGTTATAAGCAGGCCTCCCGAACGGCCATGCGGTCCGCCAGGGCCGGTACCGCCAACCACGCCAAATCCCCATGCAGAGAGAGTGTTGTGTGCCCTGCAGCACACCGCTATTCAGTACAGGCCGCCGCCATTTTTTTTGCTGGATTGCACGAGCCGCCATTTTGGCGTAGCCTCGTGTCTCCAGCATGGGGGCCGCCATGTTTGAGGTGATCCAAACACCTCGTGGAGCTAGGGGAGGCGCCGGAAGGCGTGCAGAGGGGCGGAGCCGCCTCCTTTCTTCCTGGGCAGCCAGCCAAAAGACTTCCTGTTTGTCAAGACAGCGCTGTAACCTGTTGCAGTTAAACTCTGAGCATCAAGTGGTGAGCCTGGGGGTCTATCTCTCTCTCTCTCGATCTATAGGGATCCCTAGCAGGTAACACTAAGGGGCTTTTGTGGCGCTGGGGGTCGGAAAAAAAAAAAAAAAAGTTTTTTATTTTTGAATTATATTATCCAGGAAGTGACTGGAATTATCATGGACCCTGCCACACATATTCCCCCACCTGTTTCCCTCGAGGGGGCCACGGGACCCGCCGGTGCACAGAGTGTAGAGGCATTTACAGCAATTTTGGAGTCTATGGTGGCTCGGGTGGAGGCGGCCTGTCAGGGACGGGGGTCAAGGAAGCGACCCCCGCCTACCCCTATACTATCTGACACCTCTGACTCAGATTCAGAGATGGTCACTGCAATTGCAGGTCCCTCTGCAAGGGCTGTTACCTCAGGTAAAGCTCCCTCAGACAGTGAGGAGGACGTTTTCTTCTCCCGCTATAATTCAGGAAGAAGCATTGGTGGACGCACTAGTTGTGGCAGTGCAGGAAACCTTAAAAATTGAGGTTTTACCGGCAGATGCAACTAAAACAGAGATTCCTTTTGGTACTAACAAGCCCATCAAAACGGTGAAGGTTTTTCCTGTACCCAAGTGTTTTGGTAGTAAGATTAAAGGAGAATGGGAGCATTCTAAACGTACCTTTACTATTTCCAAGTGTATTGCTAGACGCTATCCGTTTGAGGAATCCATCATTAAGAAATGGACGGTACCACCAGTGGTGGATCCACCTATTTCCAGGCTGAATAAAGCCACGGTTATCCCAGTGGAGGACACTTCGTCCTTTAAGGATCCGGTGGATCGAAAGATGGAAGCAGAGTCCCGCACCATCTTCTCTCTGATAGGGTCAGCATTTAGACCAGTAATTGTTATTGGTCTAGTTTCCCAGACACTTACGGAATGGGCGAGAATGGTACGCCAAGACCTTAGGGGAAAAGCTATTCCCCAGGAGACATCTGATTTGATGAAACAGATTATACAAGGGCTACAGTTTATCTGTGACGCAGCCTTGGACACTACTCCCCTATTAGGGCATGCATCTATGTCAGCGGTCATCCTCAGACGTGTGCTGTGGTTAAAATGCTGGTCAGCTGACCTAGGTTCCAAAAAGACCTTGACAAATCTCCCCTTTCAGGGGAATCGTCTATTTGGGGCCAACCTAGATGAAATCATTAAGGATGCCACTGGGGGCAAGAGCACTTTTTTGCCACAGGCTGCTAAAGCTAAGGGACCTCGCAACAAGCGAGGACCTTTCTTTACCGCCCATGAAGGGCGCCCGGCTGGAACAAGCGGGAAAGGCAAGACTCCTCCAGGAGGGTTCAAGAAGGGCTGGTCGGACAAACAGAGGACCAACCCAGCCAAACCCGAAGCAAAGGAGTACACAGCCTGAAGGTGCGCCCCCACCCGGTTTCAGGGTGGGGGGACGTTTTCACCGGTATTCAGGACATTAGATCGAGCATCAACCACTACTACCGGTGCGATTCTTCCCTTCCAACATTTAAGTATTACAGGAAGCGGTAGTTACCGTTCCCTGAATAGATCTTTTCCTTTACCTTTTCCTAAGATTAGTCCCTATGCCTCACAGGAATCGGATCTGGTTGACCAGACAGGCCAAGAAGCCTCTAGTCGGGTGACTTCGGTCCCTGAGGTTCAACCAGAAAAGATCACCCTTCCTGATAACAATCAGGTATCTGATAAATGTGTGGGAACAGAAAACGACCAGACTTTCTCGGATGGTCGGGGCCAGATACCTCTAGGGACGCCTGGTTCAGATCCAATCAGCGCCAGTGGTCCTAGAAATTCTAGGCTGGCCTCGTCAAGCCGGCCTGGCCGACTTGGACATGCTAGTCGCAGACGTTCCGTGGGAACTTCGTCTCAGGGAGTGTCTGTGGTCTCAAGGACCAATTTACCATCGTGCTTTACAGTCGCTGGTTTTAATGGCCTGGCCATTGAGACCCAAGTACTGAAGGACAGAGGTTTGTCTACTTCAGTCATTCCTACCCTTATTAAAGCAAGGAAAGCGACTTCCAGCAAGGTCTATTATCACACATGGAAGACTTATATTGCATGGTGCGAATCTTTAGGATTTCCTCCACGTACCTATTCGGTGACTCGAATATTGGCTTTTTTGCAACAAGGGGTTGAGCAGAAGCTAGCCTTGAGCACCATCAAGGGTCAAGTTTCAGCATTAGCAATCTTCTTTCAGAAACCTTTAGCTACCAAGTCCTTGGTGCGGAATTTCATCCAGGGGGTGCGGCACCTGGCTCCACCAGTCTGCGCGCCCTTACCGCCCTGGGATCTTAATTTGGTTTTGTCGGTTCTACAGAAACCTCCCTTTGAAAACATCAGGGAGATTCCCTTGCTTACTTTATCCCAGAAGGTGGCCTTCTTGGTGGCTATCACTTCTGCTCGCAGGGTGTCAGAACTGGCTGCATTATCATGCCAGTCCCCATACCTAGTGATTCATAGGGATAAGGTAGTACTTCATCCTAAGCCATCTTTTCTTCCTAAGGTGGTTTCAGATTTTCATCTGAATGAAGATATTGTACTACCTTCCTTGTGTCCTCAGCCCAAGCATCATCGGGAACATGCGTTGCATTCCTTGGATGTGGTTCGGGCAATCAGAGTATACCTGAAAGCTAAGGAATCATTCCGTAAGACGGATTCACTTTTTGTGATCACGGATGGCCCCAGAAAGGGTTTGCCTGCATCTGCCGCGACCATTGCCAAATGGATTAGACAGACGGTGGTACAGGCTTATTCTATTAAGGGTCACAGTCCTCCGTTCCCTGTTAGGGCGCACTCCACTCGAGCGCTCAGTACTTCCTGGGCCTTTCGCCATCAGGCGTCAGTGGTCCAGGTATGTAAGGCGGCCACCTGGTCGTCGGTACATACCTTTACAAAATTCTATAAAATTGATGTGACGGCATCGGCGGATGCCTCATTTGGCCGCAAGGTTTTGCAGGCCGCAATTTGAGGAGACCGGTGGTCTACCTCGAGGGTTTTTTTCTGTTTGAAAAAAAAAAAAAAAAAAAATTTTCTCTTTTTTGTTGAGTCTCATCATTAAGGATGAGCATTGTAAACTTCTAGTTGGCACCGGTTGGGCCTTCTAGATTGGGATTTGATTTTCATTTTCCCACCCCTCATTTGTGATACTGCTCTTGGACGTCCCGAAGGTGCTGTATCACCGAGGACTACGTCTGTCAATGAGCGATAGAGAAAAATGGATTTTTGTAAAATCTTACCGTAAAATCCTTTTCTCTTAGCTCATTGACAGACGTAGTCCCCGCCCCTCTGTTTTTTGAGTTGGGTTGGGTTAAAATCTCTAAAGACTGCTTTTTGACATAACTGATTTGCTGAGGCAGAGAGAGAGAGGATATACCCTCTGGGACTGCCCCTAGGATGTGGCCAGAGCTTTTTAATTTCCTGTCTAGTCCTGCTCCTGTGGAGGCAACATAACCCGAAGGTGCTGTATCACCGAGGACTACGTCTTTCAATGAGCTAAGAGAAAAGGATTTTACGGTAAGATTTTACAAAAATCCATTTTTTTTGCTTATTTTTGTATTGCATCGTTAAAAAAACAAATGGAGAAGCAGTTTTTTTTTTTTTTTGTTTTTTTTTTTTCATCCTGTAACATTGTTTTATTACCTCCTGCTCCTTGTTTTCTACTTGCTCCTTCCAGTAGGTCTGGTAATAAATCCAGCTCTGTAATAAAGCTGTTACCGTGGGGCTCAGGGAAAAAATGCAATCTCTGGTTACTTATTTTGACAGACTATATTATGTACGGTATGTCATTTTTGATTTTGCCCAAAGTTACAAGAAGTCCAGTTTTTTTGCTCCATTTTTATTTTGATGTGATAAATTAGCTGCTTTGGCTCTCACCTGTACCCTCTACCACTTGCTGCCCAGTGAACTTTTTACATTTTAGTTTTGGGCGTGTGATTTCAGTAATAACTTTAAGATAAAGTAATACAAGGGGTTCCTGTAGATAATTTTTCTTGTATGACACAAAATTTGTTTTTATTACAAAGCATATTAAGGTTATTTACAGGTTAAAGAATTTTTAGAAACATTTTGAACATTTTTTAAGGCCTCCTTCACAGTGCGTGCAGGCAGTCTGTCATGTCTATTGTAACACAGCAGCTACACAGACACAGCTATCAGTCCCTATTTGACAGCCAGTTCATTCAAGAACATGCACCCACACCTGCACAGCTGTCAAATTGGGGCTGCCTGCCCATGGAGGCACGTTACACCTGTTTATTCCATGTGGGAAAGCACAGCCCTTTGCATGGATGTACACTTAAACACTCCTGTGTAAATGAGGCTTAATACAGCACTTCAAAAAATAGGAAACCAAGCAAATGAAAATGGGGGAAAAATGGATATGATTATTAAAAGGGAAAACAAAAAAAAATGAATCAACCGCAAAATATCAGCTAGGGGAAGAAGGGGAGGAATAAGTTAATTAGGGCTGGATTTGGGTTAACAATAGGTTAAGAAGGGGTTAAATAGGAACAGTTTATGTATTTATTTTTAAAGTGGTTGTTAAAGGCTCAAGGTTTTTTACCTTCATGCATTCTGTTCAGCAGCCCCCCTAATACCTGGGCCCCAGCATGTTCCAGCAATGTGCACAAGAGCCCTGACTCTCCAGGGACTCTCTTCCTCATTGGCTCCCACTGCTGTCAATCACAGCCAGTGAGACAATGACAAGAGGGGGCGGGCCAGAGCCACCCTCCCTGTGTGAATGGATGCGCAGAGCAGCGGCTTGGAAGCAAGTCTGCTTGGCTGTCCCCGTTGCAAGCTGCTTGCTCGGGGGGCACTCGGCAGGAGGGAGGGGCTAGGAGCACCAGCGGGGGACTCGAGAAGAGGATCAGGACTGCTCTGTGCAAAACCATTGCACAAAGCCAGTAAGTATAACGTTCTTTTTTTTTTTTTTTATAAAGAATTTCCTTTAACCATTTTCCGCCAGCACTATAGGCGAAAGGCGGCTTCAGCGCTGGCTTTAAAGGCTGGGAGGGCACAAATGGAGGTCCTTTAGACTCAGGTGATCACAGATCGGGATAAAGGGTCAAGCACCGCTCCCCTTTACCATGTGACCAGCTGTCAGCCAATGACCTCTGATCACAGGATGTAAACACAAGCCGGTTATTAGCTTTTCTTAACGCTGACAGCGTGAGGAGAGCAGAGGAGAGCTGGTGACAGGCTTGTGTTAGGGACATGTGCACTGATAATTAGAGAATTGATTATCAGTGTCATTAGTGCAGTCCCAATCAGTGCCGCCTCATTGGCGCAGCCTCCTCAGTGCCCATTGGTGAAGGAGAAAAAATTACCTGTTAGAAAAATTTTATCACAAACTATAAACAATTTTTCTCTTTAATTGACAGACAAAACTCCTGATATTCTTAACCATTGGGTTATACTGCCCCCTATAGTGACTAGGGCAGGGATGTCCTTTGGTCTCTCTGCGGTGGTTATAGGCTTGGGGGGAGTGGATGTTCATCTGTGGGTCTGCGCCTCACGTGCCTGGGTCGGGCTGAAAATTTAGTCTGCGGCTTTGCGGTCTACTCGCGGCTGTCCAGGTACCTTATCCGAGATGAGGTGCCTGACCAAGCTGACTGGCAGATGCCTCACACGGCTGGATCGGGTCAAAGATTGAGGCCGCGGGCTGTGGCCTACTCACGGGTGACGAAGCTGGCTGTCTGAGTGACTGACCAAGCTGTCCAGGCGACTGACTAGGCTGTCCGAGTTTTCTAGCCAAACTGTCCGAGCTGCTGAAGTTGACAAAACGGACGGCGAACTCTCGACCGGATCCGGCCCCAAATTTAGGTCGTGGCTTTGAGGCCTACTCGCGGCTGGCTGCCTGAGCTGCTGACCGAGCTATTTAAGCTGCTCACCAGGCTGTTTAAGCTGCTCACCGGGGTGATAGAGCAGCGGATGGGCGTCTGCCCTCCTCCCCCCTCGGGGGGTGGACATATGGACTGCCTGGCACCCTCCTTGAACTGAGGGGCGCCGTGGGGCTATTGTTGTGTGGGGGTACTCTGCCTGCGCGTCTACGTCACAGCGGGCCCCCTCTTCCCCCTTTTAGACGGCTATGTTCTTTATGGTGGGCGACCCTTAGGTCTAATAGGGTTCCTTTTGTGGAACATTAGCCGTCGTCTCCTTGCGGGACTGTGGTCGGCGACCTCTCCTGCTTATGTTATCAGGGTGAGATTAGCATATAGCGACTCTACTTTGTCGGCGTCCACACACTTCGTATGCCCTGTGGTGATGTCTCCTTTTTTTACTGCGCATGCAAGAGTGCTGGTGGATGCACTGATTGTATCGGTGCAGAAAATTTTAACAGCGGCCGCCGGTCCCCTCGGGGCCCGCAGATCTCCTAAAAGAGGCAAAGGTACTCTCTTTTCCCGCCTACTGTGACCAAATTGGCGTGAGTCAGTGGAGTTGTTCTAAACGCAGTAATGGTAACCAGGCTTCTAAAAAGGCTCTATCAGATCTCCCCTTTATGGGGGACCGCCTATTTGGGTCTTTGTTGGATAAACTGATCAAAGGACTCACAGGTGGGAAGAGTACTCTTCTTCCTCTATCTGTTAAGGGCAAGTTACCGCGTAATAGACGGGGCCCTTATTTTTCAGCACACAGGAGAAAGGACCCAAGTCGTTTAGGTCATCTGGGGGTTCCAAGAAGACATAGTCAAGTAAGCCGAGAAAAGGCCCCTCTAGATCTGTGGACAAATTTCCGTCTGCATGAAGGGACACCCTCGCCCGTATCTGGGGTGGGGGGACATCTTTGTTTTCTGTCGGGAACCAGGGACCTCCTGAATTCAGGACAATTGTGCCGGTTCCCTCTCGGGAATGCTTTCAAAGGGTTTTATTCAAACCTGTTTACCCTTCCCAGGAAAGAAGGGAAAGTGCGTCCAATTCTGGATCTCAAGGCTCTATCGCTTTGTGTGGGTACAGAGGTTTTGAATGGAGTTCATTCGCACGGTAGTGGCGTTCCTACACCAAGGGGACTTTTTGGCATCTATCGATATCAAGGACGCATATCTGCACATCCCTATTTACACTGGACACCAGCGTTTTCTTTGCTTCGCTGTAGGAGAGGAACATTATCAATTTGTGGCATTACCCTTTGGTCTCGCCTCCGTCCCCAGGGTCTTCACCAACGTGTTGGCTGCGGTATTGGCATTACTGTGACAGCGGGGGATTGCGGTACTAGGCTACCTGGATGATCTCCTCTTAAAGAGGTTGTACACCGAGATTTTTTTTTTTCCTCTTCTTTAAATCCTGAAAGAGAAACCCATAATGAGCTAGTATGCATCGCATACTAGCTCATTATGAAATACTTACCTTAGAACGAGCCCCCGCCGTGCCGTCCGCTTACCTGTATGACGGGCGACATGTATAGTCGCCCGTCTTCCGGGATCGCGGCATCCGGCCATCTGATTGGCCGGAGCCGCGGTGACGTCACTCCCGCGCACGCGCGCGGGAGCCGACGGTCACGGCACGGGGCTCTGAAGGAACGGCACGATCTGCCGTTCCTTCAGAGCGCATGCGCCAGTGACGTCACTGGCTGCATTAAAGGTAAATATCTCCTAAACGGTGCATGTTTAGGAGATATTTACAGTACCTATAGGTAAGCCTTAATATAGGCTTACCTATAGGTACAACTTCCTGAGGAGGGTTTACTTCCTCTTTAAGAGCAGACTCCTACTCAGTTCTGGTGGGCGATATGTCAATCACTGTACAGAGTTTGGTTGGACCATCAATTTTAGAAAGTATGCTCTGGTCCCATCCTCCAAAATGGTTTATCTGGGACTTACTCTGGACTCAGCCTCTGCAAGGGTGTTTCTTCCCCCGGAAAAACTGCAAAAGTTGCAGTGGGCGATTCGGTTGCTGTTTTCCAGCACTCATTGCGGACTTGCATGCGAGCTCTAGGTCTGATGAATGTCTACCTTCGGGGCGGTTTCCCTTTGCTCAGTTCCACCCGAGACCTCTGCAAAACGGGTATTCTTTTCAAGTGGATCAAGGATCAAAAATCTTTGGACAATCTAAATCAATTGAGTCAAAATGCAAGGAGTGCTCTTCTGTGGTGGCTTAGTTCCTTGGCACTGCGTCAGGGCAAGCCCTTCCTTCCATTGTATTGGACCGTGGTATCCACGAATGCCAGCCTGTCTAGCTGGGGGGGGGGGGGGTACTTGGCCAACGTTGTGTTCAGGGGACCTGGACTCTAAAAGATTCCAGACTTCCGCTCAATATTCTGGAACTCAGAGCAATAAAGCTTTGCTTGAGTCACTGGACAAATCGTCTGCAGGGTTGTCCAGTTTGGAATCAATCAGACAATGCCATGGCTGTGGTTTACGTCAATCATTAAGGGGGCACCAAGAGTGTCCTGGTGGCCCAGGAGGTGGCCGAGTTCTTGATATGGGCAGAAAATTTTGTTCCAGCCCTCTCCGCCTTGCATATACTTGAAGTGGAGAACTAGCAGATGGATTACTTGAGTCGTTAGGTGTTGGATCAGGGGGAATGGTCCCTGCACCCGGAGGTGTTTCATCTGTTGTGTGTCCGATGGGGGACACCCGATGTAGACCTTGGTTTCTCGGCTCAACGAGCAGGTACAGAGGTTTGTAGCCAGGTCTCGGGATCCTCTGGCCGACGCCACAGATGCACTGGTGGCTCCTTGGGATCAGTATCGGCTGATCTATGCGTTTCTGGTGGCCCTGGACTGGCCTTGCCGGTCTTGGTATGCGGATCTGGTAAGGTTGGTCGCCGATGCTCCTTGGAGACTTCCTCTCAGAGATTTGTTGTCTCAAAGGCTGATCTTACATACCTAACACACTTAACTTATTTATTATGATACTTTTTTAATTTTTGTGCATTTTTTAGATATTGATATTTATTTTTGTGCATTTGTTGTATACACCTTTCTTGTCAACATATCAACATATTTTACCAGTAGACAGCGCCATTCCCATACTCTTATTTTCTGATCTTGCATCCTGCTTTACAGTCGCTGGCTTTAACGGTGTGGCTGTTGAAAGCCAGGTATTGAAGGAAAGGGTTCTTTCTGACTCAGTGATTCCTACACTGTTGAAGGCTAGAAAATCTACTTCCATGAAGATTTATCATCGTACATGGAAATCGTACATCTCATAGTGTGAATCGATTAAGGTGCATCCACTCTCCTTTTCAGTGGCTAGGATATTGGCTTTCCTCCAAAGAGGGGTTCAGCAGCGGTTGGCCATGGGTACTATTAAAGGTGTTGGCTTTGGCTGTGTTTTTTCAATGCCCTTTAGCTATGCATTCTTTGATTCGCACTTTTATCCTGGGGATTCATCATGTGGCTCCTCCGATACAGTCCCCATTACCTCTGTGGGATCTTAACTTGGCACTGTCTGTTCTTCAAAAACCTCCCTTTGAAAACAGGGAGATTCCTCTGCTTAAACTGTCACAGAAGGTAGCCTTTTTGGTTGCTATTACTTCTGCACACAGAGTGTCTGAGTTGGTGGCACTTTCCTGCCGTTCTCCTTCTTCTCTGGTGGTCCACAGAGATGAATTGGTACTTCAACCTAATCAGTGGTTTCTTCCTAAGGTGGTTTCTAAATTCAATTGAATGAAGACATTGTGCTGCCTTCACTCTGTCCTAAGCTCAAGGATTCCAAGGAAATTGCCTTGCATTCTTTGGCTGTGGTTTGGGCAATTAGGGTTTGCCTGACGGATACGAAGTCTTTCAGGAAATCAGACTCTCCTTTTGTCTTCACGGAAGGACCTCAGAAGGGATTGGCTGCGTCTGGTGCAACCATATCCAGATGGATCAGGCAGACGGTGGTACAGGTGTATTCACTGAAGGGTCAGGTTCCATCATTCCCTGTGAAAGCACATTCTACTAGGGTGCTGCGTGCCTCTTGGGCCTTTCGCCAACAGGCATCAGTAATACAAGTTTGCAAGGCGGCAACTTGGTCGTCTGTGCAGACGTTCTCTAAATTCTACAGAGTAGATGTGTTTGCATCCTCGAATGCTTCTTTTGGCCGCAAGGTTTTGCAGGCTGCTGTTTAAAAGAGCATTTTTTTTTCTCTTTGAGGGTGTATGTTGTTTCTAAGTGAGCTCCAGTTGTTCCTGGGTGATCTCCATGTTACCTGATTGGCTAAGTTTAGCCTTTGGGGAATTACGTTCTTTCTGTGTTTTCCCACCCTCATGCAAATACTGCTTTGGGACTTCCCAGTGGTTAAGAATAAAAATGGAGCTGCGTCTGTCAATGAACGATGGAAAAAACTGTATTTTTGACTTAGCGTAAAATCCTTTTCTCTGAAGTTCATTGACAGACGCAGTACCGACCCCTCTATTTCTGAGTGGGTTAGGGTTTTTTCTACTTCTGACACTGCTTGCAACAAAACGGAATCCTATAGCAGAGTGAGTGGGTGTATGCTTTCAGGGACTGCCCCATAGGCATGGTTACGTTTTTTCCGGCCTTGTGTCCTACTCATGTAGGGGGGCAGCATAACCCAATGGTTAAGAGGAATATGAAGCTGCGTCTGTCAATCAACTTCAGAGAAAAGGATTTTACGGTATGTGACCATTGGGTTAAGCTGCCCCATATAGGAGTAGGACACTAGGCAGGAAAAAGCTTCACCACGCCTTTTGGGCAGTCCCAGGTGGTATACTCTCACTTCCTGCTTATAGGCATTCCATTTTTTTTTTCTGCCTAGTCAGGACTAAGGACCTAGTTCCTTGCTGAGATCTCTGGTCCTAGCATTTTTTTCTTTTTTTAAACTTTTTTTCCTCTTATTTTCTGCTCCTCTTATTATTTTTTGCTCCTGTGAGAACTACAATCAACTGTTGGACTGTGAGACGGTCTAGATGGTCTAAATCCTTAGTCTCCCCAGTCCAGCCAGCAAGCCCGTGCAGACCTCAGCTTCACGCTAGGTCAGCCGCGACATAGCCCCACTGAAGAGGGGCTGGCCTGCGAGTTAACGTCTCGCGGGGGCGCATACGACCTGGTCCAGGCCTGAGTCGCATTATCCCTCCTGGCCCGCAGCACCCCTATTCCATTCAGATGTCCCTTGGTGTCCCCTGTGGGTACCGGACACTGCGTGGAGCCATCATTTTGCCGTGGCTGGTTTGCTATGTATTCAGCCGCCATGTTTGTGTAGTTTGGCGGCCATTATCCTGTTGTTTCCCATTGTTTGGAATGGCGGGCATCTTTTTGGAGCCTTGTGGGCAGTGGACCTCTAGTGCTGACTCCTGGATTTCCTCTTTCTCTCTGATCGCCGCATGGTGTACAGCTTCCAGCACTCTGCTGTGTGCTGACCGGGGTTGGTGAGTTATTGCGGGTGCCCTAGGCGGATCTCCCTCTCGCTGCAGTTTTTTTTTATTTATTTTTTTTATTCTAGATTGCCTGTGTGGCTCCCTGGTTACCATGGAGTCCCCTTAGCAAATTTCACTCCCTGATCCCATCTCAAAGGCAGCCCTTCTGTGTCCCAGTCCACCCTGTCGGCGATGTCAACGGCTCTGGAGTCATTAGTGTCTAAGGTTGATTTGGTCCTGCAAAAAGCGTCCACCACCCTCCCCTGCCTTTTTTGTCACCTCAGATTCTGAGTCTGATCTGGCCGCCGCGGACGTGAGTCACCCTGCTGGGTCTGCATTTATGCACCCTGAGTGCTCTAATAGTGAGGATGATTACTTTTCCACTATAGCCGTGCATGAAAAAGCGCTGGTGGAGGCGCTGATCGGTGCGGAAAACTTTAAAAATGGAGGATACGGCTGCATCTGAAGCACCGGTCCCCGTCAGTACCCGAAAATCCTCTAAATCGGGAAAGGTTTTTTCTTTTGATAGGAAAGCAGAGACCTTGGTCCGGCACATTTTTATTATGGCCAGTTCAGTCCTTTGGCCGGCATTCACTATTGCCTCCGTGTCCCAGACCTTGACTGAGTGGGTTAATCTCTGCCTTTGCAGAGCTAGCGGACCACTTGGTCCGGGGTTTGCAGTTTCTCTGCGACCCCTCTCTGGATGCGGTTTCCTTAGTTTCTAGGCTGTGCTCCTTCGGTGCTTGATATGGCTGAAATGCTGATCTACAGACCAAGCTTCCAAGAAGGCCTTAGCAGATCTCCTCTTTATGGAGATTGCCTGTTTGGGTCTTCCCTGGATGAAATCATTAAGGGAGTCACAGGAGGAAAAAGTGCTCTCCTCCCACAGGTTTGCAGGGGCAAGTAGTCTCGTCGCAGATGTGGTCCTTTTTTCTCGGATCATAAGCAGGTTTTTTTTTTTTTGTTCCTCAGGGTCTCAAGAAAGAGTATCCAAACCCGTTTGGAACATCTCCGGAGGTTCCAAGAGACCCTGGCCTGGTAAGCAGAGAGCAGGTCTTTCCAGACCTGCAGACAAGCACTCTTCAGGCTGAAGGGGCGCCCTCATCGGTTTCTGGGGTGGAGGACGTCTTTGTTTTTTTCGGAACCCTTGGACCTATTTGATTTAAGACAGGTGGGTCCACGAGCTTATTCAGTCTGGCTACAAGATTGAATTTCGGTCTTATCCACCAGAGAGGCTATTTTCCAACCTGCGTTCGTCCCCAGACCGCCTGCGTGGTCTCTTGGGCACGCAGGCGGTGCAAGATTTGCCACTGCAAGGAGTGATTGTGACGTTTCCACACTCGAAACGTTTTCAGGGTTTTTATTCAAACCTGTTTACAGTTCCCAAGAAGGAAGACAAAGTTCGTCCAATCCAGGATCTCAAATCCCTGAACGGCTTTGTGTGGGTACAGAAGTTCTGCATGGAGTCCATCCGTTCGATAGTGGCATCCCTTTATCAAGGGGATCTTCTGGCCTCTATCGATTTATCAAGGACACTTTCATATCCCGATATGTCAGACATCTGCACTTTCTCTGCTTTGCTGTGGGCGAGGAGCATTATCAATTCTTGGCATTACCCTTTGGTCTCGCCTCAGCTCCTCGGGTGTTGGCTCTGGTGTTAGCATTGTTGCCACAGCGGGGGATCGCGGTGCTGGGGTACCTGGACGATCATCTTCTGCAAGCAGAGTCTCCGACTGCTCTACGAGACAACTTGGGCATCACTGTGCAGACTCTGAATTTTCAGTAGTTTGCTCTGGTTCCGTCCACCAAGTTGATTATTTGGGTCTGACTCTGAACTCGGCCTCAGCCAGGGTGTTTCTCCTGTTGGACAAGTTCCAGAAGCTGCAGGATGCCATTCGACTTCTGTTGTCCAGCTGTTGATCATCTCTCAGGACTTGAACGTGGGTGCTGGGCCTGATGGTGTCTATCTTTGAGGCGGTTCCGTTTGCACAGTTCCACAAGAGACCTCTGCAGAGAGATTCTTGCCAAGTGGGACAAGAATCCGCAGTCTCTAGAGAATCTTATCCTGTACGAGAGGGTCCCTGATTTGGTGGCTTTGCTCTCCATCTCTTCGACAGGTAAAATCCTTCCTTCCGCTGTACTGGATGGTGATGGTCACGGATGCCAGCCTGTCCAGGGAGGGAGGTGTTTTGGGACAGACTGTGCTCAAGGGGTTTGGACTCTGGAGGAGTCCAGGCTACCGATCAGCGTACTGGAACTTCGGGCGATCAGTCTTTGTCTGGCCCATTGGACGGTTCGTCTTCGGGGTTGCCCGGTACGTATTCAATCAGACAATGCCACGGCTGTTACATATGTCAATCACCAAGGGGGCACAAAGTGTCCTGGCGGCTCGGGAAGTAGCCGGCATTCTAAGGTTGGCATAATGTTTCGTCCCAGCTCTTTCTGCTGTGCACATTCCAGGGGTGGAAATTTGGCAGGCGCATTACCAAAGGTGACAGGCCTTGGACCAAGGCGAATGGTCACTTCATCCGCTGGTGTTTCATCAGCTGTGTCTCCTGTAGGGAACTCGCGAGGTTGACCTGTTGGCCTCTCATCTCAACAGGAAGGTGCAGAGATTTGTGGTAAGGTGTCGGGATCCTCTGGCTGACGCCACAGACGCACTGGTGGCCCTTGGGGCCAGCACCGTCTAAAATACGTCTTTCCCCCTCTCAAACTTCTGCGAAGAATCAAGGCCTCACTGGTCTTGTTACGTGGATCTGGTTTGGCTGGTCGCTGATGTCCCTTGGCAACTCCCTCTAAGGGAAGACCTGTTGGCCCAAAGGCCGATCTTCCATCCTGCTTTACAGTCGCTGGCTTTAACGGCTTGGCTGTTAAAAGCCAGGTGCTGAAGGAATAGGGGGTTGTCTGAGTTGATGGTTCCCGTGCTGTTGAAGGCTAGGAAATCTACCTCTAGAAAGATTTACTATCACGTCTGGAAGTCGTATATTGCATGGTGAGTCTCTGGGGGTTTCTCCCTGTTCCTATTCAGTGGCGCGAATTTTGGCATTCCTCCAAAGAGGTGTGGAACAGCGCCTGGGCACCATCAAGGGCCAGGTTTCAGCCTTGGTGATTTACTTTCAACATCCTTTGGCTACACCTTCCTTGGTTCGCACCTTTGTTCAGGGGGCTCACCACTTGGCTCCACCTGTACGGTCTCCGTTGCCTCTGTGGGACCTACGTTTGGTACTGTCTGTTTTTCAGAAACTGCCTTTTGAAAATATTCACAAGATTTCTCTGCTTACATTGTCCGAGAAGGTTGCCTTCTTGATGGCAATTGCTTCCGCACGCAGGGTGTCTGAGCTGGCAGCTTTGTCTTGTCCGCCTTATCTGGTGGTTCACAGAGATAAAGTGGTGCTTTGCCCTTGTCAGTCATTCCTTCCTAAGGTTGTCTCTGGTTTTCATCTGAATGAAGACATTGTGTTACCTTCCCTAAGTGTCCTAAACCTAAGCATCCTAAGAAGATTACCTTGCATGCTCTGGATGTGGTTCGGGCGAACAGGGTATACCTGGCGGCAACCAAGTCGCTTAGGAAATCAGACTTACTTTTTGTCCTTATGGATAGACCTCACAAGGGGTTGGCCGCGTCTGCCGTGACCATTTCTATATGGAACAGACAGACAGTAGTGCAGGCCAATTCAATCAAGGGTCAGGTTCCTCCTTTCCCTGTTAAGGCGCATTCTACACGGGCGCTTAGTGCCTTCTGCCGTCGGGCGTCAGTGATACAGGTTTGCAAGGCGACCACCTGGTCATCTGCGAATGCTTTCACAAAATTCTACATAGTAGATGTGTTGGCATCCATGGATGCTGCTTTTGGCTGCAAGGTTTTGAGAGGACTTGGTTCTCTTGAGGGTGTATTGTTTTCAGGGGAGCTCCAGTTTTTCCTGGTTGAGCTTCATGTTACCTGGTTGGCTAGGTTTAGCCTTTGGGATTTTTTTCTGCTTTTTTTCCCGACCCCTCATTTTGACACTGTTAGGACGTCCCAATGGTCAAGAACATTCTTGAGCTGTGTCCGTCAATGAAAGAAAGAAAAAAAAATTAGATTTTTGGCTTACCGTAAAATCCTTTTCTCTGATGTTCATTGGCAGACACAGCACCCACCACTCTGTTGAGTTGGGTATTTTTTCTTCTGACATTGCTTGCAACACTGAATCCCTATAGAAGGAATTGGGAGTATACCCCCTGGGACTGCCCTATAGGCGTGGTAAAGCTTATTCCTGCCTAGTGTCCTACTCCTGTAGGGGGCAGTATTACCCAATGGTCAAGAAGTTTCTGGAGCTGTGTCAGTGAATGAACATCAGAAAGAGAAACAGGGCACACCACACATGACCGAAGTATTTTTACTACGTGTAAGGTTCACAACTTTAAAAAAAATGCTATATATTATAGAAATCAATGTTTTATATTTATGGTCATTTAAATCTAAAAAGAAAGTTATAAGCAAAATAGGTATATTTAAAACATTATGCCAAGAGTCATATTATTGACACTAATAACCCATTTCACTATCTTTTTTTCTATTCTCCAGGTCGTGTAGGAACACCACATTTTATGGCTCCAGAAGTAGTAAAGCGAGAGCCGTATGGAAAGCCTGTAGATGTTTGGGGATGTGGTGTGATTCTTTTTATCCTATTGAGTGGCTGTTTGCCTTTTTATGGCACAAAGGAAAGGTTGTTTGAAGGCATTATTAAAGGCAAATATAAGGTAAGTAGACTTTAATCACATTAACTGATCTTTTCCCACCTTTTTATAAAATACAGTTTTTATTAGGCCTCCTAAAAATAAGGTTTTCATCAGACTTTGAAGATAGTATGATCATACTCCAAGCTGCTTAACTTTTTTCAAAATGAATGGACTGTTTAACAAGACCAACATTAACGCACGGTAAAATGCACTTTGAAGCAAGCATGATCTGAAAGGGTCCTTAACATAATGTTTTAATGATTTTTGGGGTAACGGTTTCTTACATGGTTAAGAGAAGCATGGCCAAAGCTTTTTAGGCTTTACTTCTCTTGAGGGATTCTGCTTCTCCTGAGTACAGGGAATACCACTTGTGTGAGACTTTTTGGGAACCTAGCCACGTACAGGACCACAAAACCAATTACTGCCTTCAGAATTTCAAAGGGGGTAAATGGCTTATTTCACTTCCTCACTACCTATCAGTTTGGGAGGCCCTAAAATGTCAAAATTGCACAACCCCCCCAAATGTCCCCATTATGGAAAGTAGACACTCCAAGCTATTAGCTGAGAGGCAAGTTGAGTATTTTACAGATCTCTTTTTGTCACAAAGTTTTGAAAATTAAAAAAAATAAATAAATTTTCCTTTTCTTTTCCTTAATTTTTCCAAAACAAATGAGAGCTGCAAAATACCTACCATGCCTCTTAGCAAATACCTTAGGGTGTCTACTTTCCGAATCGGGGTAATTTGGGAGGGTTTTGTGCTATCTTGGCATTTCATGGCCTCCAAAACTGTGATAGGTAGTGAGGAGTGAAATCAACAATTTACTCCCTTAGAATGCCTGAAGGCGGTGATTCGTTTTCAGGGTCCTGTACGCGGCAAGACTGCCAAAAAATCTCACACGTGGTATCTCTGTACTAAGGAGAAGCATCAGAATGTATTTTAGGGTGTAATTTCACATATACACATGGCGTGTTTGAGCAATATATCATTTAGTGACAACTTTGTGTAAAAAAAAAAAAAAAAAAAAAAAAGTGTAATTTTCCTGAAACTTGTGCCAAAATATAAAATATTCCATGTACTCAACATGCCTCTCTGCATATAGCTTTGAGTGTCTAATTTACAAAATGGGGTAATTTGGGGGAGAGTTTGTGTTATCTTGACATTTTAGGGCCCCTGAAAGTGTGATAGGTAGTGAGGACGTAAAATGAGCAGTTTAAACCCTTAGAAAGCCTGAAGGCGGTGATTGGTTTTCGGGGGTCCTGTACATGGCTAGGCTTCCAAAAAGTCTCACATGTGGTTATCCTGTACTCAGGAGAAGCAGCAGAATGTATTTTGGGGTGTAATTTCACCCTTACCCATGGCATGTGTGAGCCATAAATATATCATTAAGTGACAATTTTGGGTAAAAAAAAAAGTGTAAATTTTCCGAAACTTATGGCATAATATAAAATATTCCATGGACTCAACATGCCTCTCAGCAAATAGCTTGGGGTGTCTAATTTACAGAATGGGGTCATTTGGGGGAGGGTTGTGTTATCTTGACATTTCAGGGCCTCCGTAACTGTGATATGCCCAATATTAGAAGCTTATGCCACACATCACCCAGTCTTCTAACCACTTGAAGACCAGGTCCTTTTTGACACTTTGTTTACATGAAAAAATAGATTTCTCTTTCGTTCATTGAGGGACACAGCTCCTTATCTTCTTGACCATTGGGTTATCCTCCCCCCCTACAGGAGTAGGACACTAGGCAGGAAAAAGCTTCACCACGCCTATGGGGCAGTCCCAGGGGATATACTCCTACTCGGTTATAGGCACTTAGTTTTCTTCTGCCTAGTCAGAAGTAAGGACCTAGTTCCACCTGGGATCTCTGGTCCTGGCAATTTTTCTTTTTAATTGGAATTTTTTTTCCTGTCTGTTATTTTGTTCCTGTGATAATCTCCTATCAACTGCTGGACTGGGGGATGGACTGGATAATCTAGATCCAGAGAGTCCCCCTAGTCTGGCCAGCAAACGTGCACAGGCCTCAGCTCTGTGCTAGGTCGGCCGTGACATAGCCCCTCTGGACGGGGGCTGGCCTGCAAGTTAAACATCTCGTGAGGGTGCATACAACCTGGCCTTGGCCTGAGTCGCAGCGTTTCTCCTGGCCGACAGCACCCCCTATTCCGATGGAGCGGTGGTCTCTCAGGAGCGTTGCCCACCCTGTTCCTGCTTTGGTAAGTAGCTGCCCCCCCCCTCTGACCCTGGAGGTTTTTGGGGTAAATGTGGGCCCCTCCCTGGGATGGTCAGTCCCCCAGGTTCCCCTCCTTCCCATGCAGCGCCCCCCCTTCTCTGTGGTCCTTTGCGGACTTGTTACTCCCCATCTGCCCACACCTTTCCTCCCATTGGTGGGTACTGCTGGCTGGCAGGTACTGCTGGCTGGCGGGTTGAGCAGCGCCTGGCCTTGAGTACCATCAAGGGCCAGGTTTCGGCCTTAGCCATTTTCTTTCAACGTCCATTGGTCACACACCTGGTGCGTACCTTTATCCAGGGAGTGAGACCTCAATTTGGTGCTGTCAGTTCTTCAGAAACCTCCCTTCGAAAATATTCAGGAGGTTCCCCTGCTTACGTTGTCCCAGGTGGTGGCCTTTTTGGTGGCCATTACTTCTGCGCGAAGGGTGTCGGAGCTGGTGGCATTGTCTTGTCGTTCACCTTACCTTGTGGTTCACAGAGAGAGGGTGGTTATTCGTCCCTGTCATTCCTTCCAAAGGTCGTCTCTGATTTTCATTTGAATGAAGACAATGTGTTGCCTTCCCTATGTCCCAGGCGTAAACATCCTAAGGAAGTTGCCTTGCATTCCCTGGAAGTGGTTCTGTCAATCAGGGTGTACCTAGCAGCTACGGAGTCTTTTCGAAAGTCAGACTCACCATTTGTGCTCACAGATGGACCTCGGAAAGGGTTGGCTGCTTCTGCTGCGACTATTTCCAGATGGATCAGACAGACAGTGATTCAGGCCTATTTAGTTAAAGGTCAGGTTCCTCCTTTCCCTTTTAAGGTGCACTCTACTCAGGTGCTTAGTGCCTCTTGGGCCTTCCGTCCTCAGGGGTCAGTGACACAGGTTTTCAAGGCGGCCACCTGGTCGTCTGTGCACTCTTTCACAAAGTTCTATAAGGTGGAGGAGTTGGCATCTGCGGATGCTTCTTTTGACCTCAAGGTTTTGTAGGCTACTGTGTAAGAGGACCTGGTCCTCTTTGAGGGTGTATTGTTTTTATTTTTTCAGGGGAGCTCCAGTTTATGGTTGAGCTCGGTTACCTGGTTGGCTACGGTTTAGCCTTGGGAATTTGTTCTTGCTGTTCCGACACCCCACATGTTTGACACTGCTTTATGACGTCCCAATGGTCAAGAAGATAAGGAGCTGCGCCTGTCAAGTCCACCCCTCCCATTTTACGGTTGTAGTCGTGGACACAGGGGCTTATCAACACCAGTCGCCAATGTAATTTGGACTGCCATATCTGCGTGAATGGAAGACAGAACAAAAACGTTTTTTGTCTTTTCACCTCACTGCAATCAATTCATTGCACCTCAAGCAGGCTCTCTCCCCGACTAAGTGGGGCATTTACAAGCCATTGGGGGAAGCACGGTGCCACATGCGCCAATTCCTAATTTAAACAGGTATCTAAAACTTGGGCACGCTTACTAGAACTACACTTAGGAAAGCTTTCAACAAAGTCAAAGAATTAGAAAGGCAGGAAATCCTATTCAAAACCACTAATGCCAGTCAAACAAATGAACAAGGAGAAAAAACCCGGATTATTCTAAGATCATAATGATGTTGGAATTCATCTTGAACCACAACGTGTTTACCTTCGATGGCTCTTATTACTTGCAAACGTGCGGGGCTGCGATGGGAACTAGCTGCGCACCATCCTATGCGAATATATACTTGGGCGCCTGGGAACTCGATTTTTTAGCAGATGAGAAGAACAATATCTTTGTAAATAATATACTACTGTGGCAACGCTTCTTGGACGATATCTTCATCATCTGGACAGGTCCAGAATGTCAAATTAAGGATTGTCTTAAGAGCATGAATAATTATAATATGTATTTCACACTTAATTACGATAAAAACAAAATTGCATTTTTGGACACATGGATACTTAAAGAACACAATGGGAATATCAAAACGTCGCTCTATCGTAAAGAAACGGCAGGAAATTCAATCCTGCATGCGTCAAGCTTTCATCCAACATCTCTGAAAAAGGCAATACCGTACAGCCAGTACTTAAGGTTGAAAAGGAATTGTACTAAGGAAGACGATTTTCAGAAAGAGGCCAATCTCCTTAGGCTCCGTTCACATCTAGGCGTTTTGGGGCGTTTTTGGGGCGTTTTTCTGCTCTAGGATCAGCTCTCAAAACGCCCAACAAGACAAATCCTATTCATTTCAATGGCCCCTGTTCACATCTGAGCGTTTTGACGCTGTATACAAAACGCCCAACGCTCAAAAAAGTACATGAGCTTCTTTTTGGGCAGATTACAGGCGTTTTCCATTGATCTCTATTCAATCTAAAAACGCCTGCACAAAAATCGCGGTAAAAACGCCGCAAAAATCGCGGTAAAAAACGCGCGAAAAACGCTACGCTCAGGTGTGAATGTAGCCTTACAGGTAGACTAATTGAAAGAGGATATACTAGAACTACACTTAGGAAAGCTTTCAACAAAGTCAAAGAATTAGAAAGGCAGGAAATCCTATTCAAAACCACTAATGCCAGTCAAACAAATGAACAAGGAGAAAAAACCCGGATTATTCTAAGATTTACAAACGAACATCAAAAAATTAAACAAATTCTCCAAAAACATTGGACTATTCTAAAGGAAGATCCTACGGTAAAAGATTTTATATCCGAAAACCCTCTCATCACCTACAGAAAAGCCAGCTCACTTAAGCAAACTCTAACACACAGCGAATACAAAGAACGAAGACATGATCCCTGCAAGGACAAGGGCACTTACCCTTGTGGCACTTGTGCACAGTGCAGCGTGATCAAAAAATGCACAAATACTATCCTCCCAAATGGAGAGAAATTTAAACCCCGTCATTACGTAAACTGTAAGACGAGGGGAGTTGTGTATCTTATGAGATGCGAGTGCGGATCTTTTTATGTGGGTAAAACAAAACAGGAAATGGGAAAAAGAATCAATAAACATATCCATAGTATGGAAATTTGTAACTTCCATCTACCCTTAGGCAGACATGTCAAATACACCCATAAAAATAAGATGCCTAAAGTGTCATTCATCGCCCTAGAAAGGATGCACATACCACAACGAGGAGGCGACTGGAACAAAAAACTTCTGCAAATGGAAATGAGATGGATTAGGCGTCTCAATGCCACAAATTTTCCAGGTTTAAATGAAACTGAAAGTTTCAGACCGTTCCTTGAGGGTTTCGCCTCAGGTAAAATAGATTAATACCTATTTTTAGTTATCTTTTGATTTTCTTTTTAAAAAAAATACCAAATGATAGAAACAAAACAACTATAATTAACAATGAGATATCCCATCCATCCATCCATACCAAAAGCTTGATCCAACAACCTCCTAAATAAAGAAACCAAAAAGAAACTAAAGGACTATATAGGATTCTCCAATAAGGAGTTCTCAAAAAAAACCCCCGAGAAAACATCTTTGATACGCCTGACTATCAGGCACACCAATAACATCCCTCATGGAAAAACACTGTGGGTAATTCTCACATTACTACTGCTGTTAAAACTATTTTCTTTGTTTATATATATATATATTACTATATGTTTTGTAATAATTATTGCTTTTTATTTTCAATATACACACTTTGTTTCAAAATGGCAAAACCTCTCCATCCTCAGATCTGCTCCCGGCACGGTAAGCCCCTGTTCTAATAGACAGGGGCTGCAAATGAGACCGGAAGGGTTAACTGTCAACTTCCCATCTGACCGCGGTCAGACGATTCCGAGCCTCTCTCTCCGTGTCGGCGGCCGCAAGTCAGACTGGTCCATACTGCGCGCGCATCACCCAGGCGCCTGCGCAATATGGGGATGCCACGTCACTGACTAAATAAAGCCAAGTACGTGCAGCGCTAACCGCGCATGCGCGAACGGCTTTAAAAGGCCGGGGAGCCGATGTCTCTCCTCACTTCCCTCCAGGCGAGGGAACAGGACGGACGCCGACATACAGCTCTGGAAGAAGATCACTCACACCATTTCTCTTCAATAAAAACGTAAGTTATATGGATCTCATTGATCCATACAAAACCATTTGAAGTCACTAATAAATACTGCAAAAACACCCATTGATGTAAAAGCACTGAAACCATCCACATGTACTCTTCTAGAAACGTTATATGAGGAAAGAGCTGCATCCTACCTGTGGCGCTGAAAAACACCTCTCCCTCCTTTACTTGGCAAAAGTAAGTTTACAATGGGCATTTAAAGACCCACAAGAGCTACCTCACAGCATTGATACAAATTATATTATAAACTGGATGCAAAAAGCATCCTAACAAAATATACATATGATCTTTCTAGAATGAACTTCCTATGACAGTGCTGCAAGCCATTGGGTTACGCTTATATGGACGTGTATACTTAACCTGTGAGTAAATGAACAACTAAAATTATACGGTAGAAAACACAAAAATACAAACTAAACATATATATATACAATATATATTTTTCCAGACCAAGGTACACTACGGTTCCTTGCTGCAGTTGCTGAGGATACAGAGAAAGCTTTTTTGCTGAAACAAAGTAAAATTATGTATGTACAAATACTCTATTTCCTTTTATTCATTTTTTTTTAAACTTTAATTATATGTATATTTGCAATAATGGAAATGTTATTGTTTATACATTACAGCTGGGTGACAAAAAACTCTTTGAAAAAGGCGATTACCAGCCGAAACGCGTCAAAACTCGGATGAACTCTGTGAACCATCCTTTCCTGGAAATTCTACAGGAAAACACAGAGATTTTACTCCGATTTATGTCACAAGTTACCACACATGTCACAGATTCACTGGAATCTCTCTTTTTCTTCAATCACATTGGGCCTATACCCAAACACTAATGTTCACAATATTGAGATGTATGTTTATATGTATATAACAGAATAAACCCCAATTATTTTATTTCTTGAATTTAATTTACTAATTGCCCACAAAGTCCCAAATCTTGGCTTGAGACACCAAAAAAACCCCCTACTCTTCAGACATAAGGGACGGAGGCAAAAACCTACTCTTACTACCTAAAGATCAAAAAACCCCCACCCCCTCGCTTATATAGAAGTTGTCCACATTTAAATGGTACCCCTTTCCGAATAAGAGCAACACCCAAGTCCCAAACAAACTGCTGCTGCTCCCTATGTAGTCTGGGCAGTTGGGGGGCTCCAAGTTGCTTTGTTTTCCCTCGTAAACCAGGAAACTATTTCTATAGCCTGTTGCCCGGTCACAGAGATTATACATTTTGATCCCATATCTGGCACGCTTGCTGGGGAGAAACTGTTGGAAAGCAAGGCGGCCAGAAACTCGTCTTGCTGGGGAGAAACTGTTGGAAAGCAAGGCGGCCAGAAACTTGTCAACGCAAACTTCTTGTTGGGGAATAAACAAGGCTGCAAATTTTTGGTTGAAGTAGAGTATGAGGGGCTGACTTTGTGAAGCCGGTAATATTCAGGGTCACCTCAAGGACAACAGAGTTCATTGTTGTTGAAGTGCATGAACTGCAATATTTGCTCATATCTAGCCCTGGCCATGGCAGCAGAGAACACAGGTGTATGATAAGCTGGGTCAGTGGACCACTATGACCGCAACTCACACTTTTTTAGTAATGCCCATGTGGAGGGATAGGCCCAGAAAAGTCCTAAATTTCAGAACCGTTATAGGTTTCCAGCCAAACTGTCCGGCAAGGATCAAATTTGGGTTTGTGGTGATAAATTCATTAGCATACAAATTGCTTTGGTCCACAATAGATCTGTACAGATCTTCCTTGAAAAACGGCTAAAAAAAAAAATCAAGGGTTTTAAAATTGGCTGTTTCCACCTGAATTCTGGGTTGGCCAGTGAATGGGGGAAGTACGGGCGCTGCAGAATCTGTGGGCTGTTAATTAGGATTTGCAAGTGCATCAGGAAGGGCACTATGGGCTCTACGGGCCTGCATTCGAATTCCTTGTGGCTGCGGGCCACTACTTGTTGCTAGCCACCATACCAGCTTGAACTGCATTTATGGGACTCGCCACATCACCAAGGTATACTGCAGGGCTGGTTTGTCTACGACCAGGGTGTACTAGGCCACTGGTGCTCGCCAGTTCACTACAAGGTTGAGCAGCACCAGTAGCGACACTCTGCTGCATGCGAGAATCATGCGGTTGTTGCACCTCAGCAACAGCAGAACGGAGTTTGGTACGCCTGACTTTAGCAGGGACCTCTACTCCGTCGTCCGAGAGCTATCTGTCAGGTTGTTGTTGCTCTCTACAGGTTCATATACTGAGTCTGATTCTGACAGTGAGGCTTCCCCCATCGCTCTTATCTGTCATGCTCTGTATCCTGTAGGCTTCTTCACTGGTGTACCTTTCGTTTGACATTTTGGCCACTAAATTTACAGGTACCTAGTGTGACAGGTAAAGAACCGTGTTGTCGAGGACTCCTTGATCTGCTACAAAAAAATTTAACTGCTAGTGCTATTAGAGATAATGCCTGACTCTAACGTTTTGTGTGCTGTGCATTGAAAGGGACATTGATCTATTGATTATGCACTTGTTTGGGGTGGGCTGAGCGGAGAGGCTAAACGCAGGTGCTGGCAGGTGTCAGGGCTGATCCTGTGAATGCCGTGTTTTTGGGAACACTAAACTTTTGGGGACGCTAGTATAATTCTGATCAGATTAAAGTTATTGTTCCGTTCATACACTATACTAGTATTGGAGGTATATAGAGTGTGTGTGTTAGTGTTACTGGTAATCAAAGGGTTAGAATCTGATGCTGTCTGGGATTGATCCTAACTGACGCTGATGATGACACTAACAGGTGTTACTCGTGACACCAATATAGTCATCAGAAATAAAAATCTGTACACTTTACTAGCGACACTGTGACAGGAAGTAAAAGGGTTAACTGGGGGGGCAATCAGGGGCTTAAAACGTTATTAGAATGTGTGGCGGGACCCTGATGATATACTAAGACTGACGTATCATCACCCGTGACATTAATACAGTGATCAGTAAATTTGTACACTGTATATAGTGACACTCTGACAGGGATTGAAAGGGTTAACTGGGGGTGTTAAACCTTTATTAGGGAATATACGGCGGGTATACCCTAAACCTATCTGGGATTAACGATAACTACCACTAACTTCGGCTGGCTTCACCAGTGACAGTAATAAAGTGATCAGTAAATTACCTGTATACTGTATATAGTGAAACTGTGACAGGGAGTGAAAAGGTTAACTGGGGGGTGATCAGGGGTTGAAACATGTGCCTATTGGCACTTTTCCACTGCAAGTACCGGCTCGGCTCTACTCGGCCCTGCTTGTCCCTGCTTGGCCCGATTTGCTTTTCCACTGCTGGTACCGCATGTTACGGTGTTGAAACGGTTCGGTACGGTTTGGTATGGTTTGCTTTTCCACTAAAGTAGTACTAAAGTTAAGTGGGTGGGATAACAAGGATTCTCTGACCAATCAGTGGCTAGTAGTGACTGCATGCAAAGGATTGTGGGATATGGTACCGGTATGGTACCTCTTGGAACCACAATCGAGGTGGTACTGTTTTAGAAAGCCGTACTGTTCAGTTCCATGCAGTGGAAAAGCGCTGCGTTGCCGTACCGTACCGAACCGTTCCTACACCATACCATGCGGTACCAGCAGTGGAAAAGCACAAAAGCGAGCCGAACCGTTCGGTTCCATGCAGTGGAAAAGCACCATATGTGTACTGGTGTCAGTGTAGTGCTTGTGTACTCACGGTAGATGCTTTCTCCTCTCACGCTGGAACTGAAAAGGGCTTCAGGAGAGAAGATTGCATCATTTCCTGTGCCTGTGTTTACATTACACAGGCAAAGGAGGTTCTTCCTTTGGTCAGAACCAATCACCAGGTCCAGGCCATAAATCATTGACCTGATGACTGATCGCTTCTGAACCGAATCAGATTGCTGCGGGAGTGCATCTTGTACAGGTACTTGATTTTGTGCAGCTGGGCAGCCCTGCCACAGTATATATGCAGTGGGCGGTCCAGAATTGCTTAATGACCCTTTTAAGTGCTGTGTGTACAAAGATCGATGAATTCATTTTTTATCTATGGTGAAACCTGCAGACCTAATTTCATTTTCATAGTGGGCCAGTTACAGTCTGCATATATTATTGCATTTATTATTGCACCTCGGTGTTGACCCGTTCTTTGTGCGTTTTACAGCTTGTGCACTCTGTAATAGCAGAATGCAGGGCAGTCAAGCATGCTCTAATCTGCATCTTGCATCATTGGGTGTTGCCCTGTTTCTTTCAGTAGTGTTTGAATTCACTTATTTGCATGAGACAACTTCAGGATATTTAAGGAATATAATCAAATATGATGAAAAATGTTATATGCCAAGCTAGTTTTTGTAGTAGATTGCAACTATTCAAGCAGGGGTTAGGGTGACTCTACCTTTAAAATAGGGGAATGCTTCTCTTTACAAAGCACAATAATTTTAATTTGACATGAACATAGTTGGCTTTGTTTCCTGGTGTGCTTTAAAGCTCTGTCCCCTGCTGGTGTAACAGAGATACCCAGAGAAGAGTCAAGAGATTTCTGAAGAAATAGATTAGCTCCTGGGGGAATCATTTTATTGCACTTCATGACATGTAGTGCTGCCTTGGCCATGTTAACTATTTACTACATGTATGGAGGGACAGTTAGTTCTTTAGTTTGCACAGCGCTTTACAATATGAGGGAAGACAATACAGCTACAAATCAATTCAATACAGGAGGAATTGGAGGGCCCCCGTTAGAGCTTACAGTCTAGAGATCTTTGATGTGATTACATGTGAATGAGTTTTTTTTTTTTTTTTAATCTGTTCCATCCCAACCTAATACGTGTTTTGTTTGGTTACTAACAAGTTGAACCATAATAAAAGTATGGACACTGCCATTGCTTACTTGTGGGAAAAGCTCTGGTGATAGTAGAAATATTTGTTGTTTTCATGTAAATGTTTAAATATAATATATATATATATATATATATATATACTCCTTTAAAAAACACATCAGATCTTTATGGGGAAAAATATCATGCTTGATGTTTATACTGATATGGACTGGGCAATGTGTTAGGAATGAAAAGATGCCACATCTTTTGATGGAAATAAAAATTATTAACCTACAGAGGGCTGAATTCAAAGTGAAAAAAGTATGCAGCACGGTAGTTCATTTTGCTGAAATTTTCATTGCAGCAATTCAAAATGGTATTCAGTAGTTTGTATGGCCCCACGTGCAACCTGGCTGTGTTAAATGGACTAAAACATAATGTCCCAGAGATGTTCTATCGGCTTTTGGTTAGGTGAGCTCAGGGGCCAATGGTCCTCCAGGAACTGACTGCATACTTTCGCCACATGAGGCCGGGAATTGTTGTTTACCAGGAAGAACCCAAGACCCACTGCATTAGCCTAGGGTCTGACGATGGGTTCAAGGATTTCATCCAAATACCTAATGGCAATCCAGGTGCCATTGTCTAGCCTGTAGAAGTCTTTGCGTCCCTCCATGGATATGCTTCCCCAGACTATCCCTGACCCACCACCAAACCGGTCATGCTGAATGATGTTACTGGAAGCATAACTTCCTCCACGGATTCTCCAGACCCTTTCACGTCTGTCACATGCTCAGGGTGAATCTACTTTCATTCTTGAAAAGCACAGAGCGCCAGTGGCGGATCTGCCAATTCTGGTGTTCAATGGCAAATGCTAATCTAGCTCGACGGTACCGGGCAGTGAGCACAGAGACCACTAGCGGACATCAGGCCACCCTCATTAAGTCTGTTTCTGATTGGCCAGAGACATTCACACCTGTGGCCTGCTGGAGGTCATTTTTTAGGGCTCTGGCAGTGCTTATCCTGTTCCTCCTTGCTCTAAGGAGCAGATACCGATCCTGCTGATGGGTAAAGGACCTTCTACGGCCCTGTCTGGCTCTTCTAGAGTAACTGCCTGTCTCCTGGAATCCCCTCCATGCTTTTGAGACTGTGCTAAGATACACAGTAAACCTCTTGGCAATGGCACGTATTGATGTTCCATCCTGGAGGAGTTGGACTGCCTGCGCAACCTCTATAGGGTTCAGGTATCGCCTCATGCTACTAGTAGTGACACTGACCCTAGCCAAATGCAAAACTAGTGAGAAACAGAAAAGATCAGTAGAGAAAAAAAATGTCAGTGGCCTCCACTTGTCAAACCATTCCTGTTTTGGTGGTCGTCTCATTGTTGCCCTTCTAGTGCACCTGTTAATTCATTACCACCAAAGCAACTAAAACGGATTAACCACTTACGGACCGCCCGCCACAGTTTTACGTTGCTACTTTGACGTTAAATACTGGGGTTATTACAGCAAATAGCTGTCATAATTCCGGGATTTTTTTTTTACAGGGCGGGCGGTCCTCTTTCACATAAAAGTGGTCCCAGCAACGGATTTGTAGCGGGATCACTTTTATAGGTGGCTGGAGAGGTGCCCGCTTACCAGAGCCGTTGGGAGGGAGGAAAAGGATCCGGTCCTTTCCTCTCCTAGGCAGGAAGTCGAGTGAGGGCAAGCTGGCCTCTACTCGATGGCCTTGGAGGACTGGAGCGACGTCATACGTCGTTTCCGCCGGGCAGCCTTAACCACTTGCCGACTGCTCACAGTATATTTACTGCGGCAGTCGGCCCCGGCCAGGCAGAGTGACGTAGGTCTACGTCGCTCGCCTGTCACTCCTTCTAGAGCCAATAGCGGGCGAGCGCGCGCCCGCCTCGGCTTGTTTACGGAGGAGTGTGGGAGTGTGACTGGCGGACATGATGTCCGCCGGTCACACTACGATCGCCGGTACAGCGGGAGAAAGACAGAGCGGCTTATGTAAACAAGCCGCCTGTCAGTTCTCCCTGTGTAAAAATGAAGATCAGATGGTTCTACTATGTAGAACCGTTGATCTTTTTTTTTACACCAATAGGAATGTCCCACTTCAGTTAGAAGCACGCCCCTAGGACACACTTAACCCCTCCCTGTCCAATACAGTTAACCCCTTCCCTGCCAGTGTCATTTTTGCAGTAACAGTGCATATATATAGCACTGATTACTGCAGTAATGTCACTGGTACCCCCAAAAGTGTCAAAAATGTCAGTCAAGGGTCCGATTTGTCCGCCGCAATGTCGCAGTACCGCAAAAAAAAATCGCAGATCGCCGCCATTACTCGTTAAAAAAAACACCAAAAATGACAAAAATCTTTCCCTTTGTTAGTAAACGCGATAACTTTTGCGCAAACCAATCAAAATACGCTTTTTGCGTTTTTTTTTTTTTACCAAACATAGGTAGCGTAAAACAAATTGGCCGAAAATGTTAAAAAAATTTTGATTTTTACATTTTTTTGGGGGGGAATTTCATATACAAAAAAGTGAAAAATATTGTTATTTTTGCAACAATTACGCTCTTTTTTTGTTTATAGCGCGTGATCAAAAAATCGCACAGGTGATCAAATAGCACCAAAAGAAAGCTCTGTTTGTGGGAAAAAAAGGACGTGAAATTCGTTTAGGTACAGCGTCGCACGACCGCGCAATTGTCCGTTAATGTCACGCAGTAAAAAATCGCAAAAAACCCCCTGGTCTTTTAGCAGGAAAATCCTCCGGTGGTAAAGTGGTTAAAGGGCCCATTTTTTTTTTTTTTCATGGTAAAAACTTTTTTTTTTGCTTTTTAGTGTACATGTGAGATCTAAGGTCTTTTTGACCCTAGATCTCACATTAAAGAGGACCTGTCCTGCTTATTTTTGTTACAAGGGATGTTTACATCCCTTGGCTGTTAATACAAGCAGCGAGAGGGGACGGGATCGGATCTCTGATGTAGTAACCCGGATGTGATGTCATGACATCACTTCTGGTTACTGGAGACTTAAAGGCGCCAGATTTGCAAAAAAAATTACAGTATTCAAATTCTAAGTGCAATGGAGGGGTTTGGGGTAGACCCCAGTTCCCTGCATAAAGGCTCGGTTCACACTTGTGCGATGCGGGAAGGCTGCAAATTTACAGCCTGTTCCTGCATAACATCCGCACATCTGGCAGTTCACACTGCCATATGCGATACGCAGGGGGTGTCAATTAAATGTTAACGACACCCCCAGTTTGATCGCATATCGCAGTGCGATCTGACAGTTCGCACAGGATCGGTTCACACAAGTGTGAACCACTGTGCGATCCGATCCTGATGCGGCTGAAAAAAAGGGTCATGTGCGTGTTTGGTGCGGATACAGTGTGAATTCAGCCATACAAAGTGTATGGCTGAATTCGCATCCGCACATCAGATCGCGTGTAATGAAGGAGCAGTGCGCTCTGAATTACATGCGATCGTCGCAGCCGCAATAATGTGAACCGGCACAAAGAGTACCTGTCACTGCCTATTGCTGTCACAAGGGATGTTTACATTTCCTTGTGACAGCAAAAAAAGTGATAAATGGAAAAAAAAAAAACTAAACAGTGTAAAAATAAAAACTTTAAGTGTACAGAATATCGGCAGCTAGTATCAGTATCAGCCCTGAAAAAAATATCAATCGATTCCCATTGTTGACCACTTCCTTTCCTCTCCTGCTGACATTGTTTTACCCGATTGGTACTGTTGCGTTCCCTCCTCTTTTGAAGACAGAAATTGTTTTTTTTTTTTTTTGTTTTTTTTTTAATTTGGAAAGTAGGTGAAGGCTAGAATCCTTGTCAATTTTTTTTTCTTTTTTTGGGATTGTGTGTGTTTGCAAAGTTTTTCTCACTTCCTGTCTGGTGATAACATTGTCAGCAAGACAGTGAGCATAAATCTCCCTAACAGAGCCCTAGACAGCAGGAAAGACCTGGCAGATTTTTTTAATCCTTCTCTGCTCCACCCAAAACTAGGAAGAGATTTTTGCTGAACATACACATTAAAATGGAAACACTCATCACATATGCTTTCCTCACCATACTGTTCACCTCTGCACCCCCTTGTCCACTGCTCACCTCTGCTTCTTGTCCACTACAAACAACCCTTGCACCTCTTACAATGGCTCAGTTCCGCCCCTCTTCTATTACAGCTCACAACTACAACCTCGAAACCCCTGTTCTACTCCCTTCAACCATGGCAACCCCTTCCGGAACTGCACCTTTCCACCATTGCAACCACTACCACCTCTACTCCACCTACAACCTTTGCAGTACCTTTTTGCCTTTGCAGGCAGCAATGTTGGCCAGAAGTAATATGCGGTTCTTCGAGTAGATGGTAGTGCAGTGGCAGCAACAAGACCTGTAACAAACAAATGGCCCCTGCCCTCACCTATAACTGGCCTTCCCAGCAAGTTGCACATAGATGGGCAACCCATGCAAAATTAAACCATGGAGGAATTCCCTGCTCAAATCACCAACCAGTCTTACCAACCTAATTAACCTAACAGTATAGGTGAAAAACAGATTTAGCAGAGTGGTTAGCACACACGTGTAAGCTGCTGAGCCTCTTCACTGCGCCCCGGTATTATCTGCAGTCCTAACTTTTGTAAATGTATGAGAGCCTTCACATTGGAAGCACATTCAATATGGATAGATGGAGGGCATGTGAGCCTGGAGGGAGCCCAATCCTCCTCAAAGAAACAGGGGCACACTGGACACCCAGCAAAATTTCAGAAAAGGTGTCCAGTGTGTCCCCTCACCAATATTACATCAGTAACAAACAAATGGCCCCTGCCCTCATCTAGAACGGTCCTTCTTCAAAGCAAGGAGCACAATGAAGGGCAACGCATGTAAAACAAAACCAGAGGAAATTCCCAGCTCAACTCACTCAGGATAGACCTGAGACACACAGCAAGATGTGTGTGCCTGGTTCTAGTGTCGCCTGTTTTCCCAATAACTCTTATAAAGGAGGTTTATAATGCAGCAGTAGACTCGCTGGGATTTAGTTTGAAATTTCAAAAATGGTGTTCCTGAACCCATAACAATTCCTTGCAAACCTAACCATGACTAAATACGAAAAGCAATGCACAAAAGCTCAAAATGTCAGTGAGACCCCTGTTTTGTAATGTTCCCAGATCTGCCCAACCGTTGTTAAATTACAGAGCCAAACAACTTTACTACTCTCGTTTGGATCTTCTATAATGCATAACAAAAAATGTTGGTGTCCAGCTGCAAAAGGTTGACCCCTTTTATTGTCTTTTGGCAAGGGGCAGAGATGTAAATCACTGTGAAGTTGCTAACCATTAGGGACTCCTAGAAATGTAAGACGCAGGCAAGCGATTCATCCCACCATTGCACATTGAAATGCAAAGTTTTATTTTTGCATGGGTATAACCTTTTAATCAAATGTACCTTTTTCATGTTTTTAAGCCATTTAAAGATATAGTAAATATTTCTTTTAATTGTATCAGGGTAGAATTGTAGATCATAACATTGGGTTCTAAAAAGTAAATGTCCTTGATATTTAAAAAGTGCAGTCATCTTGTATGTATGCTTTACAGCCCTAGCAATGTTGATGCTTTGCTATCTGTGAGGACAGAATGTAAACCCAAAGGTTTACCAAGCTGAGAACTTTGAATTGTGGAAATAGTAGTGATCAGTAGAAGTGCAGGGGTTATTTGTGACCTGTCTGCTGCTGACATCAGCAAGAAGCAAGTCGTATGGAGAGGAAGCAGATGTGAGCCTGATTCTTGTGCAATCAACACTGGATTTCACTTACTAATGTAATTATCTGCTGAACAAAATGTCAAACATTTGTAGTGTAATCACTTAGCCTGGTACACACTCATAGACCTGCGCAGGGGGTGTGCCTGGGCACACCCTAATCAATATGTGCAGTGCCAATTCCCAACTATTGCCCAGGCTTCTCCCATGTTTCCTTTCCCCTTCCTCCCCCTTCCCCCCCCCAGCACTGATCCCCCCCCCCCACCCGCAAACCCGATCCTGACACCCACCACAAACCCGATCCCCTGCAGCTACCTTTTTAGTAGTTGACGTCCCTCCTCTGCCGCTCCCGACGACTTTAGGTGCTGCTGGGGCTTAGGGAGGATTGCAGAATGTAACCCCCCCTCACTCGTACCGGCTCCTGCACCCCCACCCCCCACCCAATCCATTTATTCCCCCCCCCCCCCATCCCTCCCACCTCCTGCAGCTGCTGACCGGCACTGTGTCCGGCTAGCTGTCATGCTGTATGGGGGATGGGCGGGGGGGGCTTGTTAAACATGTTTATCAGCCCCCTCCCTGTAGTGCAGTGGACCAAGGCAGCCGTCACTACCGATGGCTCCTGCCACTGACAGCTCAGCTGATCACCTATAAACTGAGAGTTTACTATGTGCCAGACTGATGAATGAATAAGGTCTCCATACAGTCTGCTTATTTCATTCATGTAAAGTGCTGCAGAGAGAGGGACTTTAAGTAAAGAGATATGGGGGTTTGTTTAGATCTCTGATATCTCACCAAGGACCCCCGCCTACAACCCGCCCCCCCCCCCCCCTTTAAAAAAAAAAATGGAATTGTAAAAAAAATAAAAGTAAAAAACACTGAGTGGACTCTGTCAAGCAGATCCACCTGCTCAGCGAGGGATCTCTGCTGATCCCCACTGAGCAGGGGGATGACAGGTTCATGTCTGCTCCTCTAATGCAGAACGGACACAGCCCGCTGTTCTCTATGGGGCAGTCAGATGGAAACGGGCCACCTGTCCATTTCCATCTGACCTGATCTTCTAGATGGAATGGGATCCCCATCCCTCTGTTTTTAGTGAATCGGATGCAGGCGGGTGTAAAGGGACATATGCCCATTTACATCAGCCTCTCCATAGAAAACAATGGGTGGTCTGATTAAGCCCACTTGAAAAACAGACAGGCAGACCCAATCGGTCTGTTTGTGTGAAAGGAGCCTAACGCCTTATTCACACCGGGCATACACAGCATACCTTTACAGGGATGCACAGGTGTCCGTGCATCCCTGTGCAGGCAGTCCCATTGATGTCATTTGGGATGTAGCAACTGCACATACAGCCGTTGCTCCCAATTTGAGATCCATGTAGGTCTGCGTGCATGTCCCTGAGCGCACACTGTCTGCGTTCGGGGTTCATTTGCCCACACCCACACGGATTTCGGATTGGGAACAACAGCTATACCTGTGCAGCTGTTGCAACCCAATTGACATAAATGGGACTGCCTGTACAGGGCGCTCCTGTGCATCCCTATGTGGGTAAACATGACCCTCCATGGGCGTACACTTTAGGATGCCACTTGAACAATGCTTTAGTAGTAATTTAGCAGGAATTTTGCAAAATGGTTTTTAACTTTTATATTTAGTAGGAATTTTGTTCATTTTGCCATGTATTAATCCACTATTGATGATTTGTGTAATTTTAGCTAAAATATAGGTTTGATAAACAGTTGCTCAAATATTGCGGTGCCTTAAAAATCAGTAGCACCTTCTTTTTATTCTACTGGCCATGTGCTTTCAGAAAATATATGGTTTGGGGGGTCTTTTATAAACACTGAAAGCTGTAAGTGAAAAAGGAAACCCTCCAAATTTTTAGAGAAATTTTTGCGTACATCCTATTTTCACTATTTATCAAAGTGAAGGCGAAACTTAAAAAATGAAAACCTCCAGATTTTTTGAGAAATTTGGTTATTTTCATTTTTATGTACATTCAGTTTTCACCCTTTCGCAAAAAGGTGCAATTAAAATTTACAAATATTTGTTAACTCAATACAGGTTAAGCCTTTAGATTTATTTATATTTATTTAGTAGGAATTTAGAAGGAATTTTGTAAAATGTGCTGTGTTTGTATCTGCTATAAATGATTTTAGTGTATTTTTAGCGAAAATATTGATTTGGTAAACATTTTGCACAAATATCATGGGGCCTTAAAAATCAGTAGCATGTTCCTTTTATTCTACTGGTCCTATGCTTTCAGAAAATATAAGGTTTGGGGGGTCTTTAACAAACTATGAAAACCTTCAGTTTTTTAGGGCTGCAACTAACGATTATTTTCATAATCAATTAGTTGGCCGATTTTTGTTTTTAATCGGATAATAACCTTAAGGGGTGGTGTATAATTTAGTTAATATGTAAAGTTTAAAAAAAAAGAGGCAATTTTTCTCTATCGTTCATTGATGGACGCAGTTCCTGATGCATATCAGTAGGGTTATACTGCCCCCTACAGGAGTAGGACACTAGACAGAAAAAGTTCTGGCTACGCCTATGTCCAGTCCCAGAGGGTACACCCTCTCTCTTCCTGCATAGGATGTCAGTTTTAATCTGTCTAGTCAAGAGTAAGGACCTTGTTCCCTGCTGGGATCTCTGGTCCTGGCAAAGTTTTTTTTTTTTTTTTTTTTCTAGTTAATTTTTTTTAATTAGCTTTTTTTCCAGATTTTTTTCCTGTGAGACCTATGCTGGATCTGAGCGACAGGCTGCATGTATAGATCCAGTGGTCACCCCAGCCGGCCAACAAACGCACGCAGACCTTAGCTCCATGCTGGGTCAGCAGCGACATAGTCCCACTGGACAGGGATTGGCCCGCGAGTTAAACATCTTGCCAGGTTGCCCCCACAGCCGGGTCTAGGCCCGAGTTGCAGCGGTCCTAATTGGCCGACACCCCCCCACTTCGGGGGAGAGGGGTCCTGTCAGGAGATGGCGCCCGCCTGTGTTCCTGGTATGGTGAGTAAATTCCCCCCCCCTCTTCCCCTGGCGGATTTTGGGGTGGAAGCGGGCCCCTCCATGGGACAGTCGGACCCTCACAGTCCCGTGTTCCCCTCTGTCCTGTCACGCACCCCCTCTTCTACCTCTCCTCCTCCCCCCCCCCCTCATGCTGGGAGCTATTTGGGCCTACTCCCAGGGGCTGGGACCGCGTTCCAGGCCGGATTCGGGGACGGGGGGCAGCGACGGACGATCGTGCGGGGGGGGGTCTCGATCCCCTTGTGGAGTCTGGGGAGTCCCCATGAGGGTCATTAGCTGCTCTGCAGGCCACCATTTTCTTGTAGCCTCGTGCTGGGGAGATCGGCGTCCATCCTGGTACACCTGGCTTGGCCATTTTGCAGTGGTTTTTCTGATGGGACTCTGAATGGGAGTTCCTGGAGGCGGTTTTCTGTGGGTGGAGCGTCCACCACCATACCCTGGGCGGTTTCTCAACTCATTTCCTTTTGGATCGAGCATGCTGCTGAAACGTGCAGATGCTCTGTGCCTTCTGCTGCATCTTGATGCAGTGAGTCTGGGGGTCTCTCTCTCTCTCTCTGCTGGGGGTCTCCAGCGCGATTGCCTGACAAAAAAAGTTCTGTCACTTTTCAGCTTTTTGCTGACGGGTTCCCCTGGTGCAACATGGACTCTACAGATCATGTGTCCCCACCTGACCCCTCTGGGAGGCCGCAGGGCCCTCCGGATCCCAGCTGTCCTGGAAGTGTTTGTGTCCTGGTTGGAGGTGGTCTTTAAAGGGCGAGGTGTTAAGAAACGCCCTCCG
Source organism: Pelophylax lessonae (assembly GCF_965119305.1). Lineage (NCBI taxonomy): Eukaryota > Metazoa > Chordata > Amphibia > Anura > Ranidae > Pelophylax > Pelophylax lessonae. The sequence goes on along the minus strand of NC_138769.1, from coordinate 209,509,065 downwards.
CCTACCCATGCCTCGGGTTCTGAGTCTGACTCAGCCACTGCAGACGCGAGTCTCCCTGCCAGGTCTGCTACCTCACGCCCTGTCTCCTCTGACAGTGAGGATGACATTTCTACCTCCACTGCTACACAAGATAAGTTGCCTGTGGACGCACTAGTTTCTGTGCATGAGACCCTGAAATTGGAGGATGCAGCTGCGACTGGGGTGCAGGTTATGTTTGGCACTCACAAGCCATTCAGAGCAGCAAAGGTTTTTTCCTTTTCCTGCGTATTTTAACAACATGCTCAAAAAATGGGACCGCCCAAAGCGTTCCCCTGGGGTACCTAAACGGATTGCTAGACACTACCCTTTTGAGGAGTCCCTGATAAAGAAGTGGGACTGTGCCACCTACAGTGCACCCTCCGGTCTCAAGAGTGAATAAGGCTACCGTGATTCCAGTGAAGGAATCCCTGTCCTTTAAGGATCTGGAGGATAGGAAGGCGGAGGCTGTGGCCCGCAATATGTACTCCCTGGTGGGGTCTGCACTGAGACCGATGTTTACGGTTGCCCTTGTCAATCAAATGTTGACTGAATGGGCTAAATTACTACACCGTAACCTGGAGGGGAAACGGGTTCCCTCTGCCTTCGAGGAGCTGTTGGACAAGCTGGTGCAGGGACTGCAGTTTGCGATGCTGTGCTGGACACTGCTCCTATATTGGGCCGACTGTCAGCTTCAAGACTCCCTTGGGTGGGTCCAAGCGACCCTGGTCTGGCAAACAAAAGTCTGGTTTCTCTTACGTCCTCCGACAGTCGCCGCCTCTTCATATTCGTCACATATGGGGTATTAGACTTTGCTCCGAAGGAGTAGCTAGGCAACAGAATATGTTAACAATAAAGCTTTAACATATCCCACCCTCAAGGGGTGGTCCCCTCAGTCAATACCCTCCTACTTCCTGCAACCATATCTCAGTTTTAATGTCTAGCTTGTCAGGAGTGGCTGGCTCTCTCTGTGCTGGGACTTTCTGTCCCAGACTCTTTCTTCTTTTTAATATTTTGTTTGAGTTTTTCTCTCTAACTTTAATTAGCTGTTATTTTGTCAGCGTTAGTTAGTTCTTCGGACGAAGAGGATCATGCGGACTGGGTCTCGGGCTGATCCCCCTGGTCGCAGGTCGTGGGTCAGTGGCTTCCCAGTCTGCCATCGAGCGTTCAGCCAGGTAACGCTCCTGGCATAGTGAACGACCCATCCCTGTTCGGTGCAGGGATGATTGGTGAGGTGGCTACCTCACTGGACGCTGTGCGGTTTCTTAACCCCCATTTTGTGCGTCTTGAATTGCGACTCTCCCTGCCTCATGTGCAGTGGCTTGTTCGCCTGTGCGGGTCCCCCACGCCATGTGAGGTAAGTGTATTTATGTGGGGACCTGTCTGTCTGGGGGGGTGTCAGTCTGGGACTGTGTAACCTGCCTCTATTCACACTGCTTGTCTCCCTATCTCTCGGCTGCATGCTGTGGGCTGCAGGGGGGGGGGGGAGCTGTATGACACTGTGTGTGTCAGGCTGGGCAGTGTGAGAAGCTGTGTGCTGTGGGGCATGTTTCTTTTGGCATGTTTGGGCATATACAGCGATCGCTGCGGCGATCTAACATGTATTCTTATATTGGAATGTAATATGTGTTTTAATGCACTGTGGAGCGGCGTTTTCGGCGCCAAACGACGCCATTTTGCCTGCACCCGCTCCGGCCGCATGGTTTACATGCATGGCGGCCATTTTCTTGTAGCCTCCATAGGCTTACATAGAGCGCCCTGGCAGCATCACTTCCTCTTTCCAGGAACACCGATCGAGGCAGCAGCAGCGGCGAGGGTCTCCTCAGGTTTTATCCTTCTGTTCTTGCTATCCATTGCCTGTGTTCAGTTTGCATATTCCCTGTGGGGGTCTCATTGTGCTTGAGTGTGGTGCGGTGGGCTGCGCTTGCCGCGCTTGCTAAAAAGGGGCAGTTAACCCTTGGTTGTCTGGCATTACAGGGGCAATGGATTCTCAGGAGGGCAAATTTCCTACAGTATTGGTGGAAAGCCAGGGGACCGCTGTTTCCCCCCCAGGGGGGGATTTAGCCACTATTGTGGCTGGCCTTGCTGCTCAGGTGCAAATGCTGGTGGCTGCTCAATCTACTAAAAGGCCCAGAGTTGCTCTGTCCTCTGATTCTGAGGGTGAAGGTGATGGGGCTGTTCTGGCAGGGGCCTCCTTATCGGGGTCCCGCTCCTCTCTTGATCTAGTGGGGTCTGAGGTGGAGGCTGAAGTTGAGGGGGTCGATAATTCTCCCCCTGGCTCGCCTGAAGAGCTTGCAATCATGGATGAGTTGATTGCTTCCATTAAGCAAACGCTGCGTTTGCAGGACGAAGTGTGTCCCCCCGCTGCCTTAGCGGCTTATGGGACGCAGAGAAAACGCAGGACGCCGCAGGTTTTTCCCTGCAATGCTGATTTTCAGCGCGCTGTTAAGGATCAATGGCGCGATCTGCGCAAACCTTTTGCGGTACCAAGTAAATTCAAGCTGCGTTATCCTTTTTCGCCTGCCACTGATGAACGGTGGTGTGTGCCTCCACCAGTGGATCATGCAATTGCGGTTTTGAACAAAGCCACTGCGATTCCTGCAGAGGGTTCCCCTGTTTTCCGTGATGCCACGGATAGGAGACTGGAGTCTCTTGCCCGTCATACTTATTCTGTTACGGGTTCTATGCTTAAGGCTCTGTTTGCTTCTCTCATGGCGGCCCAGGCGATCGCAAGTTGGACGCAGATGCTTAGGCGCGTTCTAGTGGCCGATTCGGCCTCGGCGGCGACCCTGGATATGGTGGATCAGATCCACCAGGGTGTCATGTATCTGTGTGATGCGGACCTGGACCTGATTCCGTTGGCTGCACGTGTGCACAGCGTGGCGGTGTTGTCTCGCCGCCTGGTTTGGTTAAAATGTTGGTCGGTGGACCAATCTTCACGTAAGACCTTAGCCAATCTGCCTTATGATGGGTCTCGCCTTTTTGGGGAGTCCCTGGATGTGTTGATTAAGGGGATCACCGGGGGTAAGAGCACTCTCTTGCCCCATTTCCCCAAGGCTAAGGGGGCTTCTGGGAAGAAGCATGCAAATTTTCGGCCCCCTCAGGGGTCCTTTCGTGCCTTTCGGCCGCACTACAAGGGCAAACCGTTCAAAGGTCAAGGCTCTCAGAAGAAGCCCTGGTCTGGGAAACAGAAGTCCGGCCAATCCGGACCTGCAGCCCATAACAGTTCGGCCTGAAGGGGCGCCCTCACCCAGTTTTGGGGTGGGGGGACGCTTGCTCGGTTTTCTTCAGCCCTGGTTGGCCCGTGTGCGGGACAGATGGGTTCTGGAAATCGTTCGATCTGGTTACAAGATCGAGTTTCTCTCTCGGCCGGAGAGCAGATTTTTTCCCTCAAATCTTCAACTGTCTCCAGAGCGCCTGCGGGACCTGCACCTGGCGGTGCGGGACCTGAGGGCTCAGGGAGTGGTGGTTCCGGTGCCTCATCGGGACAGGTTTCGGGGGTTTTATTCCAATCTGTTCACCGTGCCCAGAAAGGAGGGCAAGGTTCGTCCGATTCTGGACTTGAAGGCTCTGAACCGCTCTGTGCGGGTTCGCAAGTTCCGCATGGAATCCCTGCGGTCGGTGGTGGCTGCCCTGGTTCCGGGGGAATTCATGGCCTCCATCGATTTGAAGGATGCGTACCTTCACATCCCCATATTCGAGGGTCATCAGAGGTACCTTCGTTTTGCCATTGCGGAGGATCACTACCAGTTCGTGGCGTTGCCCTTTGGTCTCGCCTCGGCTCCGCGGGTCTTCACCAAGGTGCTTGCACCGGTTCTGGCATTATTGAGGGCCCAGGGCATTTCTGTCCTGGGGTATCTGGACGACGTTCTGGTTCGGTCTGCGACCAGACAGGGTCTGGAGGAGGACCTGTCTGTCACAATGCAAACTCTGCAGGAGTTTGGTTGGACGATAAATTTTCCAAAGTCGACACTGAGTCCGTCGGTTCGTCTCCCCTATCTGGGAATGATACTGGACTCGGTGCAGGCGAAGGTCTTCCTGCCGGAAGACAAACTCAGGACTCTCCGGGAGGAAGTCAGGTCCCTCAGGGACGTTCCGAACTCGTCTCTGCGGACGTGTATGAGATGTCTGGGATTGATGGTCTCGGCCTTCGAGGCGATTCCTTTCGCACAGTTTCACACGCGGGGTCTCCAAGCGGAGATCCTGTCCAGGTGGGACGGGCGACCTCAATCTCTGGATCTTCAAATCTCGTTGAGTCTTCGCACCAGGGAAAACCTTCTGTGGTGGCTCCAGTCCCCGTTGGTGTCCGGGGGCAAGTCGTTTCGTCCGTTCTCGTGGACGGTAATCACCACGGATGCCAGCCTGTCGGGCTGGGGTGGAATTCTTGAGCGTTCTGTCCGCTCAGGGGACTTGGTCGGAGGGGGAGTCTTCCCTTCCGATCAACATTCTGGAATTGCGTGCGATAAGGCTCTGTCTTCATCGCTGGACGGACCGGCTGCAGGGTTGCCCGGTTCGGGTGCAGACGGACAATGCCACGGCGGTGGCCTACATCAACCACCAAGGGGGCACCAGGAGTGCCCGAGCGGCTCGAGAAGTGGCCGACATTCTGTCTTGGGCCGAGACTCATGTCCCGGCGATAACGGCGGTTCACATTCCGGGAGTGGAGAACTGGCAGGCGGACTATCTGAGTCGCCAGACCCTGGATCAGGGGGAATGGTCTCTCCATCCGGCTGTCTTCCAGACGTTGTGCGCGAAGTGGGGTCTTCCAGATGTGGACCTGTTCGCGTCTCGCCTCAACAACAAGGTGATGAGGTTCGTGGCAAGGACGCGCGACCCTCGGGCAGACGCGTCGGACGCGTTAGTGGCCCCGTGGCATCAGTACAGGCTGATGTACGCGTTTCCACCGATTCAGTTGCTGTCCAGGTTCCTTCGCAGGTTACACTCGGAACGCAACACAGTGATTCTTGTGGCACCGGACTGGCCTCGCCGGTCCTGGTACGCAGACCTCGTGAATCTGGCGGTCGACGCCCCGTGGCGTCTGCCTCTTCGAGACGATCTACTGTCTCAAGGACCGATATACCATCCTGCTTTACAGTCGCTGGCTTTGACGGCCTGGCTGTTGAGACCGAGGTCCTGAAGGAGAGGGGTCTCTCTCCGGAGGTCGTTCATACTTTAATCAGCGCGAGGAAGTCTTCCTCGGGGAAGGTTTATTACCGTACTTGGAAGGCCTATTTTGCCTGGTGTGAGTCCAGGGGGTTTTCACCCCGCACGTACTCGGTGTCCCGTGTGCTGTCTTTCCTTCAAACGGGTGTTGATCAGCGTTTGGCGCTGGCTACGATAAAGGGTCAGGTGTCTGCTCTGGCCGTTCTGTTTCAACGTCCCGTGGCTTCCAACCCATTGGTTGGCACCTTTGTTCAGGGTGTGCGGCATCTGGTTCCCCCGAGGCGGGATCCTCTGCCCCCTTGGGACTTGAATCTCGTTCTATCTGTGTTACAGCGTGCTCCTTTTGAACAGATCAGGGAGATCTCGTTGTCTATGTTGTCCAAAAAGGTCGCCTTTTTGGTGGCGATCACTTCGGCTCGCAGAGTGTCGGAGCTGGCGGCTTTGTCCTGCAAGTCTCCGTACCTGGTTATTCATTTGGATAAGGTGGTCTTGCGACCTAATCCTTCTTTTCTGCCGAAACGAGTTTCGGAATTCCATCTTAATGAGGATATTGTCTTGCCTTCGTTGTGCACGAAGCCTAAACATCCAAAGGAGGTGAGATTGCACTCTCTGGATGTTGTTCGGGCGATAAGGGTTTACCTTAAATCGACTGAGTCTTTTCGAAAGACGGACTCCTTGTTTGTTCTTCCAGAGGGTCCTCGGAAGGGCATGGCGGCTTCGGCCTCTACCATCGCCAAATGGATCAGGCAGACCATTGAACAGGCCTATGCTTTGCAGGGGAAGGTTCCTCCTGTGCCTGTGAAGGCGCACTCTACTAGATCTCTGAGTACGTCCTGGGCCTGTCGTCTTGGGGCTTCTGTAGCCCAGGTGTGTAAGGCGGCGACTTGGTCGACCGTGCACACTTTCACAAAATTCTACAAAGTAGATGTTCAGGCATCGGCGGATGCTTCCTTTGGCCGCAAGGTTCTTAGTGCGGCTGTTCCCTAGGGTCCCTTGTTGGGGACTCCTGGCTGTTGGGATAAGTTTTGTATCCCCTGGTTTTTTTGTCTTTTCCTGGGTTGTTGCTCCTGTTGAGCACTTATTTTTGCTGTTGCCCAGCTGGTTTCCTTCCTTTGGTGAGGTTCCTTTCTTTGATGTGGAGACTGCGTTGCCTTTCGGCGCGGATGCGTTTCCCACCCCTCATGTTTGCACTGCTTTGGGACGTCCCCATATGTGACGAATATGAAGAGGCGGCGACTGTCGGAGGACGTAAGAGAAAACGGAATTTTTGTAAAATCTTACCTGTAAAATTCCTTTCTCTGAGTCCTCCGACAGTCGCCGCCCCCGCCCCTCTTTTGGGGTTTGATTGTATACTCTACTGCTATTCCACTAAAACTGAGATATGGTTGCAGGAAGTAGGAGGGTATTGACTGAGGGGACCACCCCTTGAGGGTGGGATATGTTGAAGCTTTATTGTTAACATATTCTGTTGCCTAGCTACTCCTTCGGAGCAAAGTCTAATACCCCATATGTGACGAATATGAAGAGGCGGCGACTGTCGGAGGACTCAGAGAAAGGAATTTTACAGGTAAGATTTTACAAAAATTCCGTTTTCTCCAGACCTGGAGGAGTTCTCGGCAGGTTGTCTGGTCCCTGGAAGAGTCCAGGTTACTAATCAATGTGCTGGAGCTGAGAGCGATCCGGCTTTGCCTAGTACACTGGACCGAGCACCTGCAGGGTTGTCCAGTGCGCATTCAATCGGACAATGCCATGGCCGTGGCTTATGTCAATCACCAAGGGGGCACCAAAAGGGCCCTTGTGGCCTTGGAAGTGGCGGACATCCTTCATTGGGCGGAATGCTTTGTTCCAGCTCTCTCCACTTCTCACATTCCAGGAGTGGAGAATTGGCAGGCGGATTACCTCAGTCAACAAGGTTTGGATGCAGGGGAATGGTCCCTCCATTGAGAGGTTTTCCAGCAGGTGTGCCTTCATTGGGGCACTCCAGATGTAGATCTGTTGGTGTCTCGGGTCAACAGAAAAGTACAGAGGTTTGTGACCCGCTCCTGGGACCCTCTTGCAGACGCCGCAGACACTCTGGTGGCCCCGTGGGCTCAGTATCCGCTGATGTATGCTTTTCCTCCTTTCAAGTTGCTGCCAAGACTTCTTCGCAGGATCGAGGCGGAAGGGATTCTGGTAATTTTTGTGACTCCGGACTGGCCTCGCTAAACTTGGTACGCCGACCTGGTCAGACTAGTCACAGACTTTCCTTGGAGACTTCCTCTTAGGGAGGATCTACTGTCTCTCATCATACGTGGAAGTCATACATAGTGTGGTGTGAGTCTCTTGGGGTTCCCTCTCACTCTTATCGGTGGCTCAGATCTTGGCTTTCCTTCAACGGGGAGTTGATCAAAAGCTGGCCTTGAGTACTATCAAGGGTCAGGTTTCAGCCTTGGCAATTTTCTTCCAAAGGCGATTGGACACCCATTCCCTGGTGCGTAACTTCATCCAGGGGGTGCGAGGAGACTTGGTACCTCCGGTACGACCTCCATTGCCACCTTGGGACTTAATTTGATGCTGTTGGTTCTCCAAAGACTCTCAGGAGATTCCCCTGCTTGCCTTATTCTAGAAGGTGGCCTTTTTGGTGGCTATCACTTCTGTGTGCAGGGTGTCGGAACTGGCGGCGTCCTGTCGTTCTCCCTGCCTGGTTGTTCACATTGATAAAGTGGTACTACGTCCGCATCCGTCCTTCCTTCCGAAGGTAGTTTCCAGTTTTCACTTAAATGGGGACATCGTGTTACCCTCTTACTTACTGACATGTATGGATGGTGTACTGAGCTGTATGTGTGCTGCACTGTCTTCTGACGGGTATGGACGGTGTACTGAGCTGTATGTACGCTTCACTGTATTTCCTGATATGTAAACAAATAATGCATTCTGTATGCAGGCCAACTAATCAATTATGAAAATAGTTGACAACTATTTTCATAATTGATTAGTTGACAATTAATTCGCTGTTTCGGCCCTACAGATTTTTAGAGAAACGCGGTTCTTTACATTTTTGCGTACGTTCAATTTTCACCATTTTGCAAAAAAGCGCAATTTAAAAATTACAAATATTTGGTATTTATTAACTCCCTACAAGTTAAGCTTTTATATTTACTAGGAATTTTGCAGGAATTTTGTGAAATTTGAGGTGATTATATCTGCTAAAAATTAATTTAGAGAATTTTTAGTGTATATATTTGATAAACATTTGTGCAAATATCGCAGGGCCTTAAAATCAGTAGCAATTATTTTATTCTACAGGTCATGTGCTTTGAGAAAATATACACTTTTTTTTTTAAATAACATTTTTATCCCAATATACAACAGCCATAGGGACAATTAAATAGATTTACACACACACACACACACACACACACAAATTATATATAAAGCTAAGATTGTTTTTGCTGCCTTTTCAACTCCCAAAGAAGTGGCCGGATCAATAAGTATTTTCTGTACTTGCTGAAAACACTTTTAGCTTGAAAAACGAAAATGTATTGTGGCCACAAGTTTAGATACACGATACACTGTAATGAAGTTTAAAATTACCATTGTACAACTGTACAGCCTCATGCACACAGAACGTTTTTACAGCTATTCCTATGGATGTCTGGCATTTTTTTTTCATCCCTCTAAACTCCCCTGCCTGTTAGCCTGTGTGTCCATGCACGCATAGGCTTTTTGCAACCTTTAGTGGCAGGAGAGCTTAGGGCAGAAAAAATGCTTGACGCTGCTAAACATGAAAAAAACGCTAGGCACATTTAGCACTTCAGCATTTATTTTTTTCAATAGCCAGAATAAATTAAAATGTATTAATATGAAAATATATGAATTATGAAAATAACTAATAATAAATCATATCATTTTCATAATTATGAAAAGAAAATAAATGAAATAAATGGCCAAACACCAAACACTACTAAGTGGCTTTGAAAAAAAAAAATGCAGCTTAGGTGAATTTTTAAAGCTGATTTTCTCCTGCCAGGAGAAACAGTTTTACAGACAGTGTGCATGAGGCCTACAGATTATGATCTGCAGTAGAGGTTGACTGTTTACAAGTTTATATGCCGGAATCAAACAAACAGTGTCAGTTAGTACTGCTTAATTCTCTTCAAATGTATTTTGTAATATTGATTACACGATTACAAATTTTCAAAGAATTGTGCGGCCAGGTCAAAAATTAGGGGGGGGGGGGGAGAAACACAAAGCAGCAAAAGTATTCATACATGCACTATGGTTAAACTATCATCTTCATAGGAATAGAACTAATCCCAAATCTGAAATTAAGAAAAATATTGTGCATTTTGTTTGCATTCATTTACATGACTGGTTAGTAAACTGCAAAAGAAAAAGAAAAAAAAACTCCCCCCTGCAAGTTAGGAGGATAATGTGTTAGTATGCATCACATATTAGGACATTGTGAAAGACTTCCCTTAACCCTTTTGCCGCCAGGCCCTGTGTTCCACTTTTAAACTTAGCTGGCCAGGCAATTTTTGCAATTTTTTCTCTATTTTGTTTTTCCCTTACAGCTTTTAGTTTGTTAAAGACCCCCCCCCCCCCCCCCAACCATATATTTTCTGAAAGCACATGACCAGTAGAATACAAATAAGGTGCTACTGATTTTTAGGGCACAATGATATCTGGGCAAATGTTTTCCAAAACAATATTTTTGCAAAAAAAAACCACTAAAATCATTATTAGCAGATAAAAACACAGCGCATTTTACAAAACTCCTGCTAATTATAAAAGCTAACCTCTATTGAGTTAATAACCACTATTTGTAAATTCTAGATTGCGCTTTTTTGCGGAATGGTGAAAGTCGAACGTACGCAAAAATGGAAATATCCAAATTTCTAATTTTTCATTGTTCCCTTAACAGCTTTCAGAGTTTAAGACCCCCCCCAAACCATATATATATATATATATATATATATATATATATATATATATATATATATATATATATATATATATATATATATATATATATATGTTTTATTACAATCAAATGTTTAGTTATTGCAGTTCACTAGTCCTTAGGTTATGTTTGTGATGGGTGGAGTTTGTGAATGGTTGCTTAAAGTTAAAATATTGCAAGAAAAAAAAAAATTTTATAACCGTATATATTGAGTAGAATTTCTGAAAACTTGAGCAGCTGTTCATGGCAACCAATCAGCTTCTATCTTTCTCACCTATCACTTCTATCTTATTTTCAAAGCTTGTCTAAACAAGCTGAAAATATAAACTCATTGGTTGCCCTGCACAACTGCTGCAGATTTGTGTGCTGCAGTTTTGATACATTTCTTCCCAGTATATCTAAAACATGTATTGATAGTATCCAGTTTACAAATTTCCCTTTTTTTTTTTTTTTTTTTTTTTTTTTATTAAATTACATGCTGTCCAGCAAAAGTGGCTGTGTAAGGGGTTGGGTAAACTTTGAGTGCCTAATCATGCTTACTTTTTGCAGCAAAACCCATGCAATTATCTGTATAAAATTTTTTATTTCAAGCAGAAATCCATTTCTTTTCTACGTGGTTGGTTCACATGTTTCTGCTGCAGTTTAGTGTGAAATGGAAACCCTATGCGAATTCACATCTACACATGTGCATTACCACACAAACAGAATCAGTGTTCATACTGCCAAGGTTGCTTACAATGGTCACTTTTTAGCCACAGGTTTGAAATCTTCTTTAAAGAAAGAGAAGAAAAAAAAAAAAAAAGCTCTAGCTGCTCGATCACCCCCTAACAGTATTATAAACTGCCTCAGCCTCTTCATTGTAATTTTTATTGAACAACTTGGCCTTATGTATAGAAGGGGGGCATTATAAGTAAAGGCACATGAAATAAAAGAAAAAATTAGAAATAAACATCTGGCATTACATGTTTAATCTACTTTGTTAGCAGAATACAATTTTTTTCATGATACCGGTCCAATAAAAGTTTCCTGAGATTATTGGTGCTTAGATGTCCAAGCCATAGTAGTGTCAATATGTGCGTTAGTAAAAACTGAGTAACTCTGAGCAAATTTGAATAAGTTTTATACCTTTTTTAGGGACTTAAAATGATTTTATGTGTTACCATATTTTAATAAAAATTCCCCAGCTTTTATTTTTTTTTTTATTTTAGTAATGCAACTGTGTCTGACAATTACACTATTAGATGGTACTATAGATAGAGTTCATCTGCAGGCTTAAGGCTTTCAATAACGATAAATTCTTCAGCATGCATCTGATCGCTATGTTAGAGCTTATCAGAAACCATTTTTAGAGTCATGTGAAGTATCTGCTGCTTGCTGTCATAGGTGAAGTAATTTAAGAAGATAAACTCGGCCCAGTGCATCTTAAGTTGATTTTGGGTGTGAAAGGGTTACTTAAATTTGATTGGGCTTTAAGCAGGTTTTGTTATATCTAATCATTTAGATGAATCCCAGACAATGGAGCCATATATCTGAAAGTGCCAAAGACCTGGTGCGCCGCATGCTTATGCTGGACCCTGCTGAAAGAATAACAGTCTACGAGGCACTCAATCACCCATGGCTGAAGGTAAGAGCTTAACTGTATTACTATATGTGTAGTAGCAGATGATGAGCAACACTCTAGAGTTCACTTATGACCAATATATGGAATTTGATTTCTTAATAAAATCCAATTGAGGGCTCACTGATGAACACTTTGGGGGTTCAATGTTCGTTAATAAAGTTACAAATTATCTTTAGGATACTAAGCATAACGGATGTAAAAGAATAAAAAAAATTCAAGGGATCAGTTTGTTCTGATTTGCTTTGTGAATTCCCAAGGTGGTGGTCTGATTGTTAACAAACTCAATATAGCTATATAACAGTTGAAATGTATGGCAAAGAAGAGGTAATTATCAGGGCCCTTTTGCATGTAAGACCTACTGAGTTATTAGACCTCATTATGTATTCTTCTCATTGTAGACCTAAACTGCATTAAAGCTGAACTCCAGCTCTACATTAATTCTTGCACAGTTGTACAGGCTCCTGTCTGGTACTAAAAATGCTTAGTCTGGTTTCTCTGCACAATTTGGGTGAGTTTCTACAGTGTGCATTAGACGCTTCAGCAAGTAAGACAGAGCCCACCTCATTTCCTAGCTGGAGGAACTCCAGCATCATCTAGTCCGGGGGTCAGCAACCCATAGATCACGAACATGTAGGTCGCGGCCAGGTGACTGGTAGATTGTGGTCTGGGCTTGCTGACCCGCCATGAGAGAGCATCAAACATGCATCAAATATGAGTGCAATGCAGAGGGTCTACTTGTAAAGTTGAAGCTTTAGTAGGAAGCAAGAGCCGTTCGACTGCAGGGGAGATCTCCAGAGTGATGCCAGCAGTAGGAAAGAGATCTTCAGGTCAGTGTAAAGCAATTCACTGGGCATAATAGTATAGGGCTGCTTTCACACTGATGCTCTGCAGTTTACCCACTCCGTGGGGGCAGTGTACCTTCAGGTTTTCTGCAGGTTTGCTGCGCTTAGCCATAGACCTCTATTATAGCCTGAAGCTTTGGTGTACTTTCTGAATGCAGGAGTTTTGGTGTGCTTTCAGAAAGTGCATGTGAATGAGCCCTAAGGGTGCTGCTGCCAAATGCAGCTCATTCACAAGCGCAGCAGGCACTGCTGCTCCTCTGAAAGCAATCCAAGTGTGTTTGACAGGTTGTGAGAAGGTGATATGTTGCCCCCTCACTACCTGATTTAAACCAATAATTGCTGTGCAATGCATGCGACTGCAACATGGTAGTACGGTTTGGGCTGCATTCACACTTGAGCGTAGCGTTTTCGCACGTTTTTTACCGCAATTTTGAGGCATTTCTCTTTTTCAGGCGTTTTTGGAGGCAGGCATTGACATCTATCAAAAACGCTGGTAATCAGCCCAAAAAGAAGCTCATGTACTCTTTTCAGCTACAGGCGTTTTGCTTCAGGCGTTAAAACGCTCAGATGTGAACAGGGGCCATTTAAATGAATGGGGTTTTACTTGTTGGGTGTTTTGGAATGTTTTTTTTTTATCGTTTTTGAAGCTGAAAAACGCTCAAAAACGCCCAGGTGTGAATGGAGCCTTAAATCGGGTACAAGGAGGTGACGCTGTGTCTGGTGATCTTTGACTTCTCACATGTTTCTCAGGTAGATCTCCACATTTTTAAGGTTGCCTACCCCTGTTCTAGTCCATTCCACTCTAGTCTACAGTGGGGAAAATTATTTTTTGATCCCTTGCAGATTTTGTAAGTTTGCCCACTTACAAAGAAATGAAGGGTCTATAATTTTTACAATAGGTGTATTTTAAATGATAAAGACAGAATATCAATGAAAATTTCAGAAGAAAACGTATCATACAAATGTTATAAATAGAGTTGCAGTTCAGTGAGTAAAATAAGTATTTGTTCCTCTACCAACCTCGGTCTGGAGCTCCATTCAAAATGTTGCCTCATGGGTACGGATGATATGAGAAAGGTGGGGAATCAGCCCAGAACTACATGGGAAGAGCTTGTGAATGATCTCAGGGCAGTTGGGACCACAGTCCCCTAACAAACCATTAGTACCACAATACGCCGCCATAGATTGAAATCCTGCAGCGCCCGCAAGGTCCCCCTCAAGAAAGCACATGTACAGGCCCGTCTGAAGATTGCCAATGAACACCTAAATGGTTCAGCGAAGGGTTTGGCGAAAGTGCTGTAGTCAAATAAATCGTAGCCAGTCTCCAGACCTTAATCCTATATAAAATTTATGGAGGGAGCTGAAACTTGGAGTTGCCAAGTGACCACCAAGAAACCTTAAGAATTTAAAGAAGATCTGTAAAGAAGAGTGGACCAAAATCCCTCCTGAAATGTGTGCAAACCTGGTAACCAATTACAAGAAAACTCTTACCTCTATGCTTGCCAACAAGGGTTTCTCCACCGAGCACTAAATCATGTTTTGCTTGGGGATCAAACACTTATTTTCTCTGTCGCTCATTGACAGACGTAGTCCTCCTTGATTAATATCAACTCGGGTTATACTGCCCTCTACAAGAGTAGGACTAGACAGGAAAGTAAACGTTCTGGCCACACCTTAGGGGCAGTCCCACAGGGTATATCCTCTCTCTCTCTGCTACAGCAAATCAGTTTTTTTCTGTCTAGTTAGGAGTAAGGACCTAGATGCCTTGCTAGGATCTTCGGTCCTGGCAGGATTTTTTTCTTAGATTTTTTTTTAGACAGCTTTTTTCTCCAGTGTTCCCGTGAGATCTTCAAGCAAGCAAGCTGGAACTGGGCGACGGGCTGGATGTTGAGATCCAGTGGTCACCCCAGTTCAGCCTACGAGCGCGTGCAGGCCATAGCTCCGCGCTGGGTCGGCCGCGACATAGTCCCACTGGACGCTGAAGTCAGTGGCAGTACTAAAAGGGCATTACTATTGAAGTAAAAGGTATCCTACCTGTCAGAGTGTGTACACAGGCCGATGCCTATGCCTGAGTTACTGCAGTCCAGATCGCCATTCCTCCAGCAACCGGTCACTTCCACGGGCTGCACAGCCTCCCGACGGCCCACGGACCGCATGCGGCCCGCCAGGGTCCTGTACTGCCGGCCAGGCTTATCACCATTCATGGTGAAGTTTGTGGGGCCGAGGGAGACTGACCCTGCGAGTTAAACGTGTCGCCTGGACGCCAATGACCAACAGTCACAGCGTCCGTATTGGTCGACAGCCCCCCCCACCCCGGTGGAGAGGGGTTCTGTCAGGAGTTGGCGCCCGCCTGGTTCCGGTATGGTGAGTAGAATGTTCCCCCTCTCCCCCCTGCTGGGTTTGTGGTGGACGCGGGCCCCTCTCTGGGATGGTAGGATGGGTCTCCCCTCTATCCTATAACAGTCACAGATCCCCCAATTTGAGTGTGATTTTTTGTGAATAGAAACCAGGAGGCTTGGTTTGGGAGCTGACTATCTAAAATCATTGTAAGACTGTAAGGGCTAGCCGCCGCTATTCTACACAGCCCGCCGCCATTGTCTTGCAGATTGCACGAGGCCGCCATATTGGCGTAGCCTCGTGTCTCCAGCATGGGGGCCGCCATGTTTGAGGTGACCAAACACCTCGAGGAGCTATGGGGAGGCGCCGGAAGGCGTGTAAAGGGGCGGAGCCACCTCCTTTTACCCGGGAAAGCAAGCCAAAGACTTCCTGTCTGTAATAGACAGTGCTGGAACAGGTTGTATTGAAACTTCTGAGCATCAAGTGGTGAGCCTTGGGGTCTCTCTCTCTCTGTAGGGGTCCTAAAGCAGGTAACACTGAGGGGCGCTGTAGCGCTGGGGGTCTAAAAAAAAAAAAAAAAAAAAGATTTATTTTTTTTTTTTTTTGCAAATTATTTTTTTCCGGCAAGTGTCTGGAATAATCATGGACCCTGCCACACAGGTACCCCCACCTGATCCCCTCGAGGTGGCCGCAGGACCCTCCAGTTCACAGAATATTGATGCATTTACAGCAGTTTTGGAGTCTTTGGTATCCCGGGTGGAGATGGCCTGTCAGGGACGGGGGTCAAGAAAGCGACCCCCGCCTTCCCCTATTTCATCTGATACTTCAGATTCTGAGATGGTCATTGCAGCTGCAGGTCCCGTTGTCTCAGGTAAAGTTCCCTCAGACAGTGAGGAGGACGTTCCTGCCTCCGCCATAGCACAAGAAGAAGCATTGGTGGACGCACTAGTTGTGGCGGTCCGGGAAACCTTAAGACTTGAGGTTTTACCGGCAGAGGTAACCGAGATGGAAATTGCCTTTGGTACTAGTAAACCTACCAAGACGGCGAAGGTTTTTCCCTTACCCAAATGTTTTGGTAATAAAATTAAAGAGGAATGGGATCATCCAAAACGTGCCCTTACTGTTTCCAAGCGCATTGCTAGACGCTATCCGTTTGAGGAATCCCTCATTAAGAAATGGACGGTATCACCAGTGGTGGATCCACCCATTTCCAGACTGAATAAAGCCACTGTTATCCCGTTGGAGGACGCTCCGTCCTTTAAGGATCCGGTGGATTGGAAAATGGAAGCGGAGTCCCGCACTATTTTTTCCCTGATAGGGTCAGCCTTTAGACCAGTGATTGACATTGGTTTAGTTTCACAAACATTAACGGAATGGGCAAGATTGTTACGCCATGACCTAAAGGGGAAAGGTATCCCCCAGGCAGCATCTGATTTGATGGAACAAATTATACAAGGACTGCAGTTCGTCTGTGACGCAGCCCTGGATGCCACCCCCTTGTTAGGGCATGCATCGATGTCAGTGGTAGTCCTCAGACGTGTGCTGTGGTTAAAATGCTGGTCGGCGGATCTAGGTTCCAAAAAAGCCTTGGCGAATCTTCCCCTTTTAGGGGAATCGCCTATTTGGGGCCACCCTAGATGAGATCATTAAGGATGTCACTGGGGGCAAGAGCACTTTTTTGCCGCAGGCTGCTAAAGCTAAAGGACCTCGTAACAAGCGTGGACCTTTCTTTGCCGCTCATAAAGGGTTCGTTCGCTCCGCTGGGATGAGCGGGAAAGGCAAAGCCCCTCTAGGAGGGTTCAAGAGGCGCTGGTGGGGCAAACTAAAGGCCGACTCAGCCAAACCTGAAGTTAAGGCTAATACAGCCTGAAGGTGCGCCCCCACCCGGCTTAGGGGTGGGGGGACGTCTTCACCGGTGTTCAGATATAGGGCTTTCCTGAATCCCGGACTAAGGGGTTCAGGAGATCACACGATCAGGATACAAGATCGAGTATCGATCACTGCTACCGGTGCGATTCTTCCCTTCCAACATTTAGGTGCTACAGGGAGCGATAATTCCCGTTCCCTGAACAGATCATTTTCTTTACCTTTTCCAAAGATCATTCTCAGTTCCCTCCAGGAATCGGATCCGGTTGAGCAAGCGGACCAAGGAGCCTCTAGTTGGGTGACTTCGGTCTCTATTGCTCAACCAGGAGACATCATCACTCCTGATAGGAATCAAGTTTCTGATAAATGTGTGGGAACAGAGAGCGATCAGACTTTGTCGGATTGCCTGGACCAAGCAGCTCTAGGGCAGCCTGGTTCGGATCCAGTCAGACAATATCAGGGTGATGACTTAGGTCGATCACCAAGGATTTCACCACCTGTGTCTTCATCAGAGCATCCCGGAGGTGGATCTGTTGGCATATCGGCTCAACAAGAAGGCGCAGAGGTTGGTAACGCGCGCCCGCGATCCTCTAGCGGACGCAGCAGACGCGCTGAACGGCCTGTAAAGGCAGTGTCAGCTACTATATGTCTTCCCTCCTCTCAGATTGCTGCTGAGATTTCTCCGCAGGATAGAGATGGAGGGAACTCCAGTTATCCTGGAAATTCTAAGCTAGCCTCGTCAAGCCGGTCAGGCCGACTTGGACATGCTAGTCGCGAACGCTCCTTGGAGACTTCCTCTGAGGGAGGATCTGCGGTCTCAAGGACCGATCTTCCATCGTGCTTTACAGTCGCTGGTTTTAATGGCCTGGCCATTGAGACCCAGGTACTGAAGGACAGAGGGTTGTCAGCTTCAGTTATTCCTACTCTAATTAAAGCAAGGAAAGCGACTTCCAGCAAAGTCTATTATCGCACATGGAAGACTTATATCGCGTGGTGTGAATCTTTGGGATTTCCCCCACGTACCTATTCGGTGACCCGAATCTTGGCTTTTCTGCAAAAGGGGGTTGAGCAGAAACTATCCTTGAGCACCATCAAGGGTCAGGTTTCAGCATTAGCAATCTGCTTTCAGAAGCCTTTGGCTACTCATTCCTTGGTGCGGAATTTCATCCAGGGGGTGCGGCACTTGGCTCCGCCAGTCCGTGCGCCCTTACCGCCCTGGGATCTTAATTTGGTTTTGTCGGTTCTGCAGAAACCTCCCTTTGAAAATATCAGGGAGATTCCCTTGCTTACATTATCCCAGAAGGTAGCCTTCTTGGTGGCTATCACTTCTGCACGCAGGGTGTCAGAACTGGCTGCATTATCATGCCATTCCCCATATCTAGTGGTTCATAGGGATAAGGTAGTTCTTCATCCGAAGCCATCCTTTCTTCCTAAGGTGGTTTCAGAATTTCATCTGAATGAAGATATTGTGTTACCTTCCTTGTGTCCTCAGCCCAATCATCCTCGGGAATATGCGTTGCATTCCTTGGATGTGGTTCGGGCAATCAGGGTATACCTGAAGGCTACGGAATCGTTCCGTAAGACGGATTCACTTTTTGTGATCACGGATGGCCCCGGAAAGGGGTTGCCAGCATCTGCCACGACTATCTCCAAATGGATTAGACAGACGGTGGTACAGGCTTATTTGATTAGGGGTTGGAATCCTCCGTTCCCTGTTAAGGCACACTCCACTCGAGCGCTCAGTACTTCCTGGGCCTACCGCCATCAGGCGTCAGTGGTCCAGGTGTGCAAGGCGGCCACCTGGTCGTCGGTGCATACCTTTACAAAATTTTATAAAGTTGATGTGATGGCATCGGCGGATGCCTCATTTGGCCGCAAGGTTCTGCAGGCCGCAATTTGAGGAGACCGGTGGTCTACCTCGAGGGTTTTTTTCCGTTGGAATTTCAGTTGAGTCTCATCCTTTGATTGATGAGCCTTTAAGACTTCTAGTTGGCACCGGTTGGGCCTTCTAGATTGGATTTTGATTTCCATTTTCCCACCCCTCATTTGTGGTACTGCTTTGGGACGTCCCGAGTTGATATTAATCAAGGAGGACTACGTCTGTCAATGAGCAACAGAGAAAAATGGATTTTTGTAAAATCTTACCGTAAAATCCTTTTCTCTTAAGCTCATTGACAGACGTAGTACCCGCCCCTCTGTTTTTGGGTTGGGTTAACCACTTTACCACTAGAGCATTTTGCAGTCTTACGTCTGGGCCACTTTTTGCGATTCGGCGCTGTGCGACTTTAACTTTTTGCGCGGTCATGCGACGCCGTACCCAAACAAAATTTATGTCCTTTTTTTCCCACAAACAGAGCTTTCTTTTGGTGGTGTTTGATCACCTGTGCGATTTTTACTTTTTGCGCTATAAACAAAAAAAGAGCGTTTATTTTGAAAAAATAACAATATTTTTAACATTTTTTTTTATATGAAATTCACCTTAAAAAAGATGTAAAAACCAATTTTTTTTTTTAAATTTTTGGCCAATTTGTTTTCTGCTACCCATGTTTGGTAAAAAAAATCGTAATAAGCGTATTTTGATTGGTTTGCGCAAAATTTATTGCGTTTACTAACTAAGGGAAAGATTTATGTCATTTTTGGTGTTTTTTTTTTTTAACGAGTAATGGCGGCAATCTGCGATTTTTTTTTTTTTTTTTTTTTTTTTTTTTTTTTTTTGCGGGACTGCGACATTGCGGCGGAGAGATCAGACCCTTGACTGACATTTTTGACACTTTTGGGGGTACCAGTGACATTACTGCAGTAATCAGTTCTATACATATGCACTGTTACTGTAAAAATGACACTGGCAGGGAAGGGGTTAATTTTATTGGAGAGGGAGGGGTTAATGTATGCCTGGTGCTTACTAACGTGTGGGGGGGGGAGGTGACTGTGTGAGACAGGGACAGATCGGATGTCCAGCTATGCTGAACACTCCGATCTGTCACTCCCTGTCACTTAGGAGATCCGCCCGCTCTGTTTACACAGGCGGGCGGATCTCCAAACTGGATTCCCCGACGATCGGGGCAGAGCATCGGCGATCGCCACTGCTCCTCCCCTGGCCCGACTCCCGCTGTGAATGAAAACAGCGGGGGCGTGCCTCCGGCGGCGCGCGAGCGCCGCCTACAGGGGAGGAGTCTAGCGACATAGGTCTACGTCGCTAGACGATAACGAGCCACTGTGCCGCAGTAGCAGCACAGTGGCCAGAGGTAAAGTAGTTAAATCTCTAAACACTGCTTTGTGACATAACTGATTTGCTGTAGCAGAGAGAGAGGATGTACCCTCTGGGACTGCCCCTAAGGTGTGGCCAGAACGTTTTCTTTCCTGTCTAGTCCTACTCCTGTAGAGGGCAGTATAACCCGAGTTGATATTAATCAAGGAGGACTACGTCTGTCAATGAGCTTAAGAGAAAAGGATTTTACGGTAAGATTTTACAAAAATCCATTTTTACTCATTAAACTGCAACTCAAATTATAACATTTGTATCATGTGTTTTTTTTTTCTAGATTTTTGGTTGATATTCTGTCTCTATCATGATCAAAATTATAGTCCCTTAATTCCTTTGTAAGTGGGCAAACTTACAAAATCTGCTGGGGATCAGATAATTATTTTCCCCACTGTAACTCTTTCAACAATGGAGGCTCAGCATCCTAGCTGAGCTTTGGCGATGCAGTTTGCCCAGTCACTCAGAAAGTTTACTTAAATAATGTATGTTCTATTCATTACATATATGGATCCTGCCTCTTGCTGGGTGGTGGCCTATGAAAATGCTAGTTGCCTGACTATGCTAGACACCAATGTGGCCTGGATAGAGCCCAGGCAGAGGATGTTTTCACTTTCCGCACACACAGGATTTTGTTGTGATTTGCTGCATATGGGACTCGGTTCTCTTTGCATCAGTATCTACGAAGCTGGGATGAGCTCCATCCTTTCCTGCACTCCATGTGGCTGATAATAGAAGAGAACCCGTTGGGAGTCTTGAGCAGCACCGGTAGCTTTTGTTCAAGGTGTGAATGCAGCCTCCATTTCATTTTGTTACTGCAGTTTGATGCCATTCCAGTGACCAAGAAGACTGCTGCCTCAGTGTCCGGTAAGGGCATGATTACTGGATAGAATGTAAGCAGTTAGTGGAGCTTATTGTCAGGGTATGCATATATGTATATATATATATGCATATATGTATATATATATATATATATATATATATATATATATATATATATATATATATAAGAATTTGAGAATAGAAAAAAAAAAGTGTCAAGAATGCGCATGCAATAAAACATCTGGAACGCATCCGGATTGGTGTGAACTGGCCCTCACTTTTAAAGTGAATAGACTCCTAACCAAAAAAAACACATTCTCTGCTAGAAACTCATTTGGTCGAGAAAAAATTTTCATCCTCCTTTGAATTTTCTGGTCGCTGCTTAAAGCTGGCCATATACAGTACACAGTTTTTTTTTTTTTTTTTTTTTGTTTTTTCTTTCAGTCCGCTGACTGAATAATCTAGAAAAAAAGATGGCTGAATCTCCTTTTTCAGCTATTATATTATACCAGCATGATCCACCAGCTGTCAACATCCCCAAACAGTGTTTGCATCTGACTGAATGCAGTTGCTGTTTAGCACGAAATTTTGCCTGACTCCTGCAATTTTGCAATTGAGGGATGTCAGGCAGGAGGCAACCGAGAGGGCCACCTACTTAGTGAATTTTGGCTGGTTCATCAACCGGCCAAAATTTGCACAGTGTATTTCCACCTTAAAGGGGTAGTAAACTGCTGGGGGGAAAAAAAGTCCTGCAAGTCAATGGCATAATGTGCTAGTATGCATCACATACTACTAGCACATTATGAAATACTCACCTTAGAACGAAGCCCTTCCAGTGGCGCCTGCTCAATGCTGAGAGGTCTATCTTCTCCCATCCTTTCTTTTGGGATCGCGGGCTCCGGCGCTGTGAGTGTCCAGAGCCGCGCTGATGTCACGCATGCGCGTGGGAGACCCAGGCTTCCCGCAAGAAGCTGTGAAGGTCCGGCATGGTACGTCGGGCCTTCAGAGCACATGCGCAGCTGACCTCAGCGGCTGCATGCAGGGTGATTATCTCCTAATATCTTCAGTGCACATTTAGGAGATATTCCATTTACCTACAGGTAAGCCTTATTTTAGGCTTACCTGTAGGTAAAAAACACGAAGTGGGGTTTACAAACACTTTCAGTATCACTTAAACTCCATGCTTTCTGCATTAATTGATCACTAACATGGTACAATACTACTGCTATGATGTGTGCCTCACTTTTCTGGAATTGAAAACCTTCTGGAGAAATTACAACAGCTAGGCAGTGACATCCTCTTCTTCATTATGCAGAAAGGAACATCTAACCCCCAATGCTGTCAAAATACCTTAACAACTGCAGCTAATTGGCTGCAGTCACTGTTCGGCCGACAATTTTCTGCTCAGCTCTTTAGACTTTTTAATTGAAAGTTTTTGAGCCAGGTGCTGGTAGCAGGGCTAAGGCTAGGTTTTTGGCTGGTTCACATAAATCGGCTGAATTCTAAAGTGTGTATGACCAGCTGAAATACAGAACAGAGCCAGACTGCTGGAGAATGTCACCACTGACCTGGAAGATAAACTACAATCTGTTTACAAAAGATTACAGAGACTTCTAATTAAATAAGCAAAGAAAAAGCTTCAAAGACTCCCGCACACACAAAGCCAAACTGTGTTTCCAACCTCCCTCATACAAATCTACTGAAACAGAAATAGCTGTAATTTCAAAAGGACTTAAATTTTGCCAGCAAAATCAAGCTATGCAGTGACTTGGAGGAAGCGTTTTGAAAACTACATTTAAAAAAAAAATACTTCTGTGCCATGACAAGCCACAACTTCGAACCAAAGAACAATTCTAGAACTACAGTACAATACAGTCAAATGGATAACTGTTCCCCTTGCAGATCAACCAATATCCCATCAACAAAATTTTGGACAAAAAACACATTAAATGTTTGGGACTTTTTAGATACTTATTTTGGTTGTCACAATAAACTAAAAAAAGTTTATAAGTTCTTGTTTAAATTAAATCCTCAGAAAATATAGATTATACAATTTAGGTTACACAATTTCCAATGCTTACTGAGCGGTTTCTTTGGCTGGGAGGACAATCTAGATACACAAATTTTCTCTGTGACTTCTCCTTCGCTTCGCTATAGAATCTACCAGATGTTCTATATAGCAAGCTGGATCCCTCCCTTGGTTCTGTTTGTATGTTCTATATAGCAAGCTGGATCCCTCCCTTGGTTCTGTTTGTATAAACTCTTTGGAGATTACATTATTGGCTGGCAAGATCCAAAGCAGCTGCAAGCAACAGCCGGCTGTGGTTTTCGCACTGGATAATCTAGATCCTTATGGTCTCCCAACAAAAAAGGGCGCATCGACCTAGCGCATTATCCTCAATAATGGTTTTTATTGTTGTAACATAGAAAAAATGGATACTCACAAACACAGATGAAATCAATCATATCGGACTCAGAAACTTGAGTGTTTCGAGGCCTACGCCTCTTCCTCAGAGTCACCATTGGTGGCTCGGAGGAAGAGGCGTAGGCCTCGAAACGCGTCAGCCGTCATCTTAATAGGACAATGGACTTTCGTATGGACTACTTTTGACACTCAAGTTTCTGAGTCCGATATGATTGATTTCATCTGTGTTTGAGTAGCCATTTTTTCTATGTTACAACAATAAAAACCATTATTGAGGATAATGCGCTAGGTCGATGCGCCCTTTTTTGTGTTTTTTGTTTGCAGTACTGTTGGACTGCCCCAGTCCTTTAGGGCAGCAAGACCATAGCCATCTGAGACGCCTTTTGCAAAGCTTTGTGGGAAGAGCAGTCGGGGAGCCTCGTCTTCTGTGCGCAGAAGAAAGGTGTGTCTTTCACCTTATTTTGTTTGGTTCCTTATGGTCTCCCAGCCTGGCCTGCAAGCGTGAGGAGGTCATAGTCCAGTACTAGGCCTCGCCACGACAGTGCCCCGATGGATGGGGTCGAGCCTGCGAGTGGATCATCTCGCCCGGACACAGACGACCTGGAACGCCCTGAGTCGCAGCCTCCCCTTGGCTAACAGCACCCCCATCCCGGGGTGGGAGGTGACCTGTATCGGAGTGGCGCCCACCTGGTACCGCGTTATGGTGAGAAACATGTCCCCCCACTACCCCTGGAGGTATAAAGTCTTCGATGCTTTCATTAAGATCCTGAGTGCGGTCATTTTCTTTTGACTGTGAAGTTCTTTGGATGGCAGATCCGACTCGCACCAGGAAACTCTGTCTCACCTGAGCAACTTTTCTTTGTCAGAATTGGTCTTACCCCGGAAGCTTAACTGGTGTACCCCTTGCTTCCCCCCTACCCCCTCGTGGGTTTTCACCGTGGGGGGGCAGTAATAATGCGGCCAGTTTTCGGCACATATTTGCAGGGGGTGGAGAGACCGCATTTTTTGCAGTCTTAAAGGAACAGTGCACAAAAAAATTGTTTGTTTGCAAATGGAGTCCCAGGATAAAATATAACCTGCAGACCCCTTGGAAATGACGGCAGGACCCCTTGGCTCACAGTTGCAGCCAGAGATTGCGTTTTTTCTGCAAAGCCTGATGTCAAAGTGCAGTCGGTTTGTTCTGGTGCTGCTAGCCGCAAACGTTCTCCATCTTCGGATTCTGACACAGATATAGTTGACGCAGACCACCCTGAGGGGTTGGTGTCTTCACATTCTGATGGTGAAGAGGACCTGTCCTCCTCTGCTGTCATGCAAGAACACGCCTTGGTGGAAAAATGATAGTTTCTGTGCGGGAAACTCTTAAAATGGCTGATGAACCCACAGCGTCAGGTATGCAGGTGTCGTTTGGCTCTCACAAATATCGCAAATCAGGTAAAGTATTCCCTTGTCCTGACTTGTTTCAATGAACAATGGTGATGCATTAAGCACATACTGGTGGTGCCTAAGCGTTTTGCACACAGTTATCCCTTTGCGGAGGCGTGGATACCAGATGGGCTGTACCACCGAAGGTGGAATCACCGGTGGCCAGGTTAAAATAGCTTTGTACATGTGGTAACGGGTCACATGTTAAAAGCTAACTTTGTGAGCATTCTCATAGCACAGACTGCTACTGAATGGGTGAAGTTGCTGAAGAGTAACTTGGAAACGACACGGCCTCCCCCTGCGGTTCTGGAACTGTTAGACCAGTTGGTCCAAGCCCTGGTGTTCATGTGTGATACATCCCTTGACTTGGCCTTATTAGTGGCCAGGACATCAGCAGTGGGGGTTGCTATTAGACGCCTAATATGGCTGAAATGCTGGTTGGCTGACCAGGCTTCTAAAAAAGCTGTTGCTGATCTCCCTTTAACGGGGGAGAAGCTATTTGGAGCCTCTCTGGATGAGTTGATCAAAGGTATCACGGGGGAGGTAAGAGCACTATTTAGCACTTATCTGCCCCAATCCGCTGAAGGCAAGGCTCCACGCCCTAGGCGGGGGCCTTCCTTTACTGCTCATAAACGTCTTTTTTCATGCCTCCGGGTCACAGAAAAAAAAGGTAAACTGTTTAGATCTTCGGGAGGGTCCAAGAAGCCATGGCCCGTTAAGTCCAAGGATAGCAAATCCGGACCTGCAGACAAGCCCTCATCTGCATGAGTCTGGGGTGGGGGGGACGTCTTTGATTCTTCCGGGAACCCTGGACTTCTTTGATTCAGGACAAATGGGTTCACAAATTGATTCGTTTCGGATACTGATTCGATATCCGGTCTCGTCCAAGAGACCGGTTCTTCCCCTCCAATCTTCTATTGTCCCCAGCCAGGTTAAGGGACTTGAGAGGGGCACGGTACACGACTTGCTGTCGCAAGGGGTGATTGTGCCGGTTCCTGCTCCAGAACACTTTCAGGGGTTTTATTTAAACAAGTTCCCCATGGAAAGAAGGTAAGGTGTGCCCCATCCTAGATCTCAAAGCCCTGAACCGCTTTGTGCGAGTACAGAGGTTTCGGATGGAGTCCATCCGTACGGTAGTGGCATCTCTACATCAGGGAGATTTCTTGGCCTCCATAGATATCAAGGACGCATATCTACACATCCCTATCTACGCTGGATACCAGCGGTTTCTTCGCTTTGCGGTAACGGAGAAGCTTTATCAATTTGTGGAATTACCCTTTGGTCTCGCCTCCGCTCCCAGGGTGTTTGCCAAGGTTCTGGCTCTGGTGTTAGCATTGCGGTACTGGGATACCTGAATGGTGAAAAACTTCTGATCAATGTTTTGGAACTCAGAGCGATCACAGCTGTGGCTTACATCAATCAACAGGGGGGCACCAAGAGTGCCCTGGCGGCCAAGGAGGTGGCCGAGATTCTGACTTGAGCAGAAAGATTTGCTCCAGCCCTCTCTGCTGTTCACATCCCAGGTGTGGAAAACTGGCAGGCGGATTACCTGAGTCGTCAGGTGTTGGATCAAGGGGAGTGGTCCCTACACCCAGAGGTGTTTCACCTCCTGTGTGTTCGGTGGGGGACTCCCAAGGTCGATCTGTTTGACTCCCGTCTCAACAAGAAGGTGCAGAGATTCGTAGCCAAGTCTTGAGATTCTCTGGCCGATGCTACAGACGCCCTGGTGGCTCCTTGGGATCAGTATCGGCTGATTCGTGCATTTCCCCCGTTGAAACTTCTGCCGTGTCTTCTGCGCAGAATAGAGGTGGAAAGCATTCCGGTTGTTCTGGTGGCTCCAGACTGACCTCGTCGGTCTTGGTACACAGACTGAATAAGATTGGCCACCGGTATCCCTTGGAAACTTCCTCTCAGATAAGATTGGCCACCAGTATCCCTTGGAGACTTCATCTCAGGGAAGATCTGTTGTCTCAAGGTCCGATGTTCCATCCTGCTTTACAGTCGCTGGCTTTAATGGCATGGCCATTGAAAGTCAGGTGTTGAGAGTATCATAATTGGCGGCGTTGTCTCACCTTATCTGATGGTTCACAGAGATAAGGTGGTTTCTGATTTTCATTTAAATTAAGACATTGTACTGTCTTCCCTTTGTCCTCAACCTCAGCATCCTAAGGAGTATTCCTTACATTCTTTGGATGTGGTCCGGGCTATCAGGGTTTACTTAGAGACCACTGTGGACGCTCTTTTTGTCCTTACGGGTGGACCTCGTAAGGGACTGGCTGCTTCTGCTGCAACCATTTCCAGATGGATCAGACAGACGGTGGTACAGGCATATTCACTGAAGGGTCAGATTCCTCCTTTTTCAGTGAAAACGCATTCTGCTGGGGCGCCGAGTGCCTCTTGGGCTTTTCGCCATCAGGCGTCGGTGCTACAAGTTTGCAAGGCGGCAACTTGGTCGTCTGTGCATACCTTTACTAAATTCTACAAAGTAGGTGTGCTGGCATCAGCGGATGCTTCTTTTGGCCGCAAGGTTTTGCAGGCTGTAGTTTGAGAGAACCCCCCTTTTTTGGTTTCTCTTTGAGGGTTCGTTGTTTCAGGGAGCTCCAGTTGTTTCTGGTTGAGCTCTGTTTTACCTGGTTGGCTACGTTTGGCCGTTGGGGCATTCAGGTTTTTTGTTCCCGTCTTGTTCCCACCCCTCATGTTTTTACTGCTTTATAGTCTGATTAAGCAGAGCTGTGTCTGTCGAACGATAGAAAACTGGATTTTTGTAAGAACTTACCGTTAAATCCTTTACTCTGAAGTTCATCGGCAGAAGCAGCACTCGCCCCTCTACTTTTGAGTTATGGGGTCTTTTTCTGTCACTGCTTGCAACACAACTGTTTGAGTATAGCAGAGCCTGAGGGGTTTTGCCTGCTGGGAGAGGCCCTATAGGCGTGGACAAGTGTTTTTCCGCCTAGTGCCTATCCCTAGTGGGAGGAGCATAACCCTATAGTCTATGATTATGCAGAGCTGCGTCTGTCGAACTTCAGAGAAAAGGATTTTACAGTAAGTTCTAACAAAAATCCAGCTTTTTCTATCGTTGATCCACATCAGCAAACCATTTAGAACAACTTATTAGGATAATCTAATGTTGAGAAGTAGAAAAGAGTTTTCCACTTCTAAACGGCCAGTAAAACATCCGCATGGCTACAAAAAACAAATCCTTGTCAAAGAAGCAAGGCACCTAATTTAACGTTCACAGGGCATTTGTTTCCTATCTTGCAACTACGTCTACCTGTTCCTCTAGCATGTCTCTAGTTCAAAAATGTGGTCTGATGCGATCTATGTTAACGCATTGTCTTTGGATACGTCCAGTTTTGACTACATTTCGGAAGCGAGTTCTTGCTGATATTATCTGTTTTTGCTTGCACTCCTCCCCAAAATCCTTTTGCTTTTTTCATTTTTTTTTTTAGCTTCTAAACACCATAACCGCCAACTGCAGGGAGAATATTGAGAAAAGGTTCTGAATTGCTACATCTGCTTGTAGCAACATGTTGCATTATGCGGGCTGGATAGGACTGCAACCTCCAACTCTACATGAAGTAAAAATGGACCTTAACGGTTTCTTCATGAAAATTTAGACAAATACAACACAAACTACTTACCTCTTTAGAAGGTGGAGAGTCTTAATTGAAAAAAAAAAATTTACAAAGAGGAAATTCAGCAAATGATGCCATCATTTGCTTCTACAAAATAGCCCACTTTACAAGTTCAAAAGGAGCCCTAAAGGTGAACATATGATGTGCTCTTGTTACCACATATGGGTGACTTGTTTTTTTGTTCCATACCTTTTTGTGATTTGGTTTCTCATGTACATAACTTTCCAAATGTATATCTTTAAAAGGTTAATATGTTAAACATTCAGTGATATTGTACACTCTTGCCATGGCCCCAAATAGTCGAAGTAACGCTCTTCTAAGCAGTATGGTTAGTTAGGTTTATCCTGTGATTATGCCATTACATGGTAATTGCTTATTTTTACCTTTTGGAATGGTGCAGAATTGCAATTTTACCAAATCATGTTTGTGCCCTTGACATTTTCTACATGCCTTTGTAAGAAAATTGGAAAACATAAAATGTTAAAAAGTAAAAAAAATATCCTGCCTTTGGCTTCATTGATGATATTTTGATTATCTGGACTGCCAGTGAGAAGTATCCAATTTCACAGAAACTACAATGTCTTCCCTACGATAAAACTTAAACCAGTTACAAACAGAAACAAACTTCTAAATACTGCAATACATACTAAAGGCAAACGTGTACAGAAATCAATCTACAGGAGACCCACAGACTGTCCCACATAGTTCAAGCATGACCACTTTCATCCAAGGCACATGAAAGAATATGTCCTTTTATAGCCAAGCCATAAGATATAAACTGATCTGTTCAGACACCACAGAAATGCTCAACTAAAACGCCTACAGTGCATACCTGGAATCTCCAAGTAAGATTGCAGAAGAGCTCCTGCCTCTTCTGCACAAAAGATGAAAGACTTGTGAGAAATATTCCCAGGACCACCTCCACTAGCAAATCATCAACCATCCAAAACAAAGATCAGTTTCCTGCGCAGCCCAGTGCTAAATGGAACATCTAACTGCAGACGTGAAACCTGCGCACACATCCACAGCACCAAAAGGGGTACAGCAAGAGTACAGAATATAGGAATGTTAAATTCATACAAATATTCAAAACTCTAACTGATGGGCTAAACAAAGTGTTACTAAACCCATGACCGTAAAATCAGTCTGTATATGCAGTAAAGCATGCTTGTTATACTCACTGTGGAACCTACAGGGGTTAATTCCTTGCATTGTGTAAAAAGACTGTTTGTTTGATCTGGTCTGCTCTGATCTGTCTTCTTTTACTGTCCCCAATCTATCAGCTGATGGTACAGAGCCTTATGAGGCACTCTACACATGCCGTGTTTGGGGTATATTGTTTTTTCTTTTTTTTCTTTTTTTTTTTAGGTAGGGTGCATGTGATCACCACAGGCCCAATCAGCACTGTCGAGACAGAGGGTCAGGGGTCATGCAGCCTCATAGGACAGTCAGAGGAGAATGAAAACTCCTCTTACAAGCTTTAACTAGTACTCGGCTGTACACTAAGTCACAAGACTGCTATATGCTGATGAGGGGAAAAGATATTTAGCAGTTTATATTTACTAAAACAATATTATTTCCAGATTCTGTGTACTGTGGGAGACCAGATATAGTGAATGCAGGGTCCTGGGTTTAGTAACACTTTAAGGACAGAAATGTAATGTGCCTCTGATTTTAACTGAATTTCTGAGCTCCTACAAAATTGCTGGTTTTGTTTTTCCTCAAGCCATTGATCAATGGTATCTGGAATCTGGTATTTCGAAAGGATTCTCATCCCCACTGAGGTGACACAATTGCTTGAATGCTTTATTTCCAAGTCAGTTAGCCCAAAACCACTTTTAAGCTCTAAAAATTAAAGCTATATGCTAGCTTTTTATAATCCTTTCTATTCAGTAGTGTCAGGAAAAAATGGTTGCATTTTATCAATGGTTGTATTTAATTCTCTGATGTATGGAGATTTCAAAAGGACTCTCACATAGGCCTCATTTACACGGCCTAATTTAGACTGGCAGCATCTGGATTCTTGTCGCCAGTATCACAAGTGTTTTTGGGCAGCTGTGGTTGGAAAGCCTATACAAAGCAATGGCAGAGTGACAGGACCCACAGATATCTTTTGCTGTTCACATGTAATCGCACAGACGGCAATTATTAGTACATAGATGCATATGATTGCCCTTGGATACTATCAATATCTGTCCTGGCCCAACTATCTGCTCCTATTCACAGGTAATTACTGGCTGTGTGATTACATGCTAACAGCAACAGTCAACTGAGGCTTCTGTCAGCCTGTCATTGCTTTGTACAGGCTTCCTGGTGCAGCTGCCTGGAACCACCTTTTCAGCCGCTGGAATCCGCTGCCTGATCAAATTAGTCTATGTAAATGGAACCATAATGTGACAATTGTGCCTGGGCTTCTCATTTTTGTGTCAATATCATAACACTTCTAAATGGATATCAGTGTCTGTAACCTAATCCTTTACATAAGAGCTTTACCGTCCAAGTGTGTAAGGAAAAAAAACTGTTGTAGTCTAGGATCTCGGATATCCCTAATGCTTTCATCTTGGTAACCTAAAGCATATCTAAACCCAAAAAACATAAATGTAATATATTGTAGCTTATAAAAACCTTAGATGAGGTAGCTGCAATAGGTTATTTTTTTTTATTTTTT
Organism: Pelophylax lessonae; assembly: GCF_965119305.1. Taxonomy (NCBI): domain Eukaryota; kingdom Metazoa; phylum Chordata; class Amphibia; order Anura; family Ranidae; genus Pelophylax; species Pelophylax lessonae. Next base: position 209,478,048 of record NC_138769.1, on the reverse strand, counting down.
TTAGTTGTTAATCTTGCCAATAGGTCTGATGTTTTTCAACTTTATTAAATGGACCAAGCTATCCAGGAAATGTAACAAAAAAGAAATGGAAATGTGATAAATGCAGAACTGTATAAAAATAGAAATAAAATACAATAAACATCAATCCCTGGCATAGTGCAGTAATACACTCAAAACAGTGCCTGTGATCATACAGTGATATAAACTGAAATCTCCTTGCATCAGTACAAAAGTGATATAAATTGTGTTCAATATAAATCATGGTTATCTGTGAAGATCTGCACAAGTTTGCACAACCGTGATTATATACAGTGATGTGTGATCAATCTTCAGTAAATCAAATTCAGCAGTCATTGTCCAGACTTATGTTACACAAACTTTCACTGTGCTTGTACTTCAAAACTCCACACGTGGCATTCCCATACACTTAGGCCAGCCATAGATGATTCGAACTATGTGTAGGTAGGCTGAATTTACCAAGACAATTGATCAACTTTGGTACAACCAGCCAGCCAGATTCACTTGCGATTATCACTTGCGGCTGCTATAGCCGCTAGCAATGATCACTGTCTTCTCCCAGCGGGACAACTTAGCAGACAAATTACCAGCAAGAGAGATCCCTCTGTCAGCACTGTCTGTGTTGATGGGGGAATTGTGCTAATTTCTTGGGCTGGGTTGCAGGAAATAAATTTGCACGGTCTATGGCCTGCCTTAGTGACACTCCAAACTGCTCACCTTTAAACTCAGATTTCTAAACTATAGGAGGTCTGTAATCCTTTGTATACACTTTATCAATCTAGCACAATGCACCAGGGCTAGCAGGACTCCAAAGGGTTTACCGCCAGTCTCTTGGAACATCAAAGCTCCAAGGAATTGAGGTTCTGGATAGAGGACATCCAATATTACTACAAGCACGGAGTGCAGAGGAAATGGCTGGTGGTGGCTGCCGATGGAGTGGATCAGAGAGAGAGCGGAGTCTGGCTGGCTGAATGGAGTTGCTGTCTTGGGACATTAGGCATGCATGAGAGCTTTGCAGACATTGACTCAATCCAAATGATAGCCTGCAGATCGTAGAAAGCTTTAATCCAAAATTTGTGCAGATCTTCACAGATAAACAGCTCCAGAAGTATACAGCACATGTGATTAATGGAGACTAATGCATGACGAAGGGTGGGGCTAACTACATAGAGCAGGGGTGTCATAACTTTTGACCTTCCTGGGCCACATTGGAATAAGAGAAATTGTCTTGGACTGCACATAACATACACTAACAATAAAGATAGCGGATGAGCAATTACTTTCAGGCAAGTAGGTGTGGCCACCGAGCCTGTTCGCTAAAATGACAGGTCACTGGTGGCCGCACTTATTTGGGACGCGATTACCTGCTTTGATTGCTGCTGAACGCAGACAAACTGCGTCCAGTAGTGATCACTGCAGGTAATCGCTGACTGTGCAGAGAGCCGCGAATAGGTGTGGCTGTCGGCGCCAACCACTGAGAGCCACAAGATGAACAGCTACTACAATTCACACCAGCTCTGTTGGTCGCTGTGAATGTAGCCTATGTATGTGCTGTGGGGAGGAGAGCGTGCGCAGGTAAATTACTTAAGCATTCCCTGCTGCCGGTGCTAGTGTGCTATTGTACACATGGCAGCCCCAGCATCCCTCCGAACGTGCATTTTCCCGACCTGTTAATGTAGGCTGCCGCAACTGCTATGACCCTACGCTCGCGCATTTGACAGGCTTGTCTGTGTCGGTCACATGGCTGCTGTGCTTGCGCAGCATCCCTCCAGGCGGACCCTGGGCCACATGCGGCCCACGGGCTAGACACCCCTGACATAGAGCATTCCCTACCTACAAGGTGAGGAAAGGGCAGAATTATTTGAAGGCAAACCATGCATGTGTAACATGATACTGATTGCCGAATTTGATTTATTGAAGATTGATAACACATCACTGTTTGAGCTTTATATTTTTTGACACAATTTATAATGGTTTTCTATTGAAGTAATTGCAAAGAGATTGTAGTTTATTTCATTGGATGTTCAGACACTGGAGTGTATTATTGCACTGCACTTGGGTTTGATATTTATTGTATTAGTTTAAATATTTTGTGATTTTTTATTTTTTTACTTTTTTTTTGTGTAGAGTTGCACATTTATATTTTTTCCTTTTTGTTACACTATTGTATAAGTTTGAATCACTTATATAGTGCTAGCCTTCTATATTCATTATAGTCACTTATTCACTTATTCAATACAGCCAGGTACATACTGTGGGGAAAAAAAATATTTTATCCCCTGCAGATTTTGTAAGTTTGCCCACTTACAATAAAATGAAGGGTCTATAATTATCATAGGTGTATTTTAAATGATAGAGACCATATCAACCAAAAATCCAGAAAAAAACACGATATACATGATACAAATAGTATACGGTACATGCAATGGCAATTCAGTTTGTAAAATAAGTTTTTGATCCCTTACCAAAAAGCAATAATTCTGTCTCACAGAATGGCTACAGTATATGCTCATGTGGTACACAGATTAGTCCTTCCAATCTAAGAAGGTGCTCCTAACAACAACTCATTATGTGTATAAAAGACACCTGTCCACAAAATCTTTCTTCCATTCAAACCTCACCATGGGCAAGACCAAAGCTGTCAAAGGACGCCAGGGACAAGATTGTAGACCTGCACAAGGCTGGAATGGGCTACAAGACCATCAGCAAGAAGTTTGGTGAGGAGTCAACTGTTGGAGCGATTTTTCCCAAATGGAAGAAATACAAAATGACTATCAATCGCCCTTGGTCTGGTGCTCAATGCAAGATTTCACCTCATGGGTAAGGATGATCGTGAGAAAAGTGAGGGATCAGCCAAGAACTACACAGGAGGAGCTTGTGAAAGATCTCAATGCAGTTGGGACCACAGTCACTAAACAAACCATTGGTAACACAATACGCCGCCATATATTGAAATCCTGCAGCGCCGGCAAGGTCCCCCGCCTCAAGAAGGCACTTGTACAGGCCCGTCTGAAGTTTGCCAGTGAACATCTAAATTAAATAATATAAATATGTGCTGCGCAAACCTGTGTTGCTTATATTAATAATAGATTAATTTAAACAAATAATGAGGTGTAGTGAAAAATGTGTATCACTCTGTGTAGAAAAAAATAAATATATGTGCATATATCAACAGTTGTGCACTGATTAAATCCAATTTAAACACAATAATTCTCTATATGCAATATAACCGTACAATGAATAGTCAAACATATAAATCGTGCAAAGTGACGTAGTGAATTAGTGTTCAATTCCTTATGCCTGGTATCCAAATTATAAGTGTCCAAACAAAGTATGCTCCTCTGTATGGAGATTAAATCCCAATCACCAGTGCTCAAATATGGTCATGAGCAAACTTGATTTCACCTCCAATCTCTGTGCTCCCCCCCCCCTTCAGGTGGGTGCCTCACCTTTATGCCTGTGACCTCGCACTTAAGCTTGGTCAGTAATGGCCTTGTGCTCAATAGAAAAGATATGGATGGATGTGGGTTTGCTTTTTCTTAAATGCTGTCAGGGTGCTCCTATCCCTCAGGGATTGCTCACATGGATAGGAAGAAAGATATACATGGTGCAAGTAACGTCTTTTAAACTGACTTTATTAAAAATAAATGTATTGCACTTACATTTAATTGGTGCTTGCACGCACCACACTATAATGGCTATTTTGCAAATAGTGGCCCAGAAGCTCAGGCGGGGGTCTCCAACTGTTCTAGTTTATCCACTCAGTGAGCTGTGAAAATGCTCTCAGCCATACTCACACTCCGACGTATCGACACAGGGCTCTTGCGTGTCCTCCCCCTGATGAAGAGGTGAAATCAAGTTTGCTCACGACCATATTTGAGCACTGGTGATTGGGGTTTAATCTCCATACAGAGGAGCATACTTATTTGGACACTTATAATTTGGATACCAGGCATAAGGAATTGGACACTAATTCACAACGTCACTTTGCATGATTTATATGTGTTTGACTATTCATTGTACGGTTATATTGCGTATAGAGAATTATTAATTGTGTTTAAATTGGATTTAATCGGTGCACAACTGTTGATATATACACACATATATTTTTTTTTTTTTTTAGGCATCCTAAAATTTACACCACCGTAGATTACTTGCATTTAAATGTATTTGAACATTTAAATTTTTTAGAGAAGGATTGGGAGAAAGTGATGTGGTCAGATGAGATCAAATTTGAGGTCTTTGGCATTAACTCGACTCAAAGAAAAATGCTGACTATGACCCTAAGAACGCCATCCCTGCAGTCAAGCATGGAGGTGAAAACATTATGCTTTGCGGCTGTTTCTCTGCTAAAGGTACAGGCCGACTTTGCCACATTGAGGGGCTAATGGATGGGCCGTGTATTGTAAAATCTTGGATGAGAACCTTCTTTCCTTAGCCAGAACACTGAAGATGGGTCGTGGATGGTTTTCCAGCATGAAAATTACCCAAAACATAATGCCAGGGCGACAAAGGAGTGGCTCAAGAAGAAGCACCTTAAGGTCATGGAGTGGTCTAGCCAGCCTCTAGACCTTAATCCTATAGAAAATGTATAGAGGGAGCTGAAACGTCGAGTTGCCATGCAACAGCCAAGAAACCTTAAGGATTTAGAGAAGATCTGTAAAAAAACAGTGGACCTAAATTCCCCCTGAGATGTGTGCAAACTTGGTAACCAACTACAAGAAACGTCTTACATCTGTGCTTGCCAACAAGAGTTTCTCCACCAAGTATGAAGTCGTGTTTTGCTTGGGGATCAAATACTTATTTTACGCACTGAACTGCAACTTAGTTGGTAACATTTGTATTGTGTTTTTTTTCTGGATTTATGGTTGATTTTCTGTCGCTATCATTTAAAATACACCTATGATAAAAACGATAGATCCTTCATTTCTTTGTAAATGGGCAAACTTACAAAATCTGCAGGGGACCAAATAATAATTCTCCCCACTGTAGTTGTGCAGCAAATATTTGATGTCCAGCAAATGTGTCAGTGAATTTAGACAATGTAACACTGACAGCAATATTTATAATGGGCTTCTTTTTAAAGATTGAGTTTGAACCTTTATCCCAAAAGGGGAAAATGTCTTGCTGTAGCTGCTTAAAAAGTTTTAACAGGAGGTATGCTTGAACTTGTAGGTCACTTATATGATCATCTTAGTGTGGCTTCACACTTCCTCGTTGCTCTTTTGCTAAAGCGCAATTAACCCACAGTTTAGACTTCTAGGAGGTCCTGCTGTGTTTTTGCAGTTTTGGAAAGTGTACCTAAACTCCTGCATCTTTTTTGGCCTTTTTGAAAACTCTATAAAACTGTGGGACATCATAGCTTATGGGAAGAGGTAGCTATGCTTTACCCAAAGCGCAGCTGACCTGCTCCAAGGCAGTATAAAACTGCCCTAAATCTGCTAGTGCATCAAAAAACCCTACCCTCTCTGCAGGTTGACAATGCTGCATAGATTCAGTAGAAGAATGAATGTAGCGACCCTAAGGCAAGCAGAGATCACAAGGTGAAAAAAAAGAAAAAAAAAAAGGAAATGTATGCTCATCTAAAAACTGGTAAGCTGTAATATATTCAATTTTTGTTTCAATACGCTGTAAGCCAATAAAGGGCTTTACCTTAACTGCAAACTTTCTGCAAAGGTTTAAATTTGAATAAGGTTCACTTTAAAGCCATGAGATCATCATGACAACCATGCAACTAGCTTCTTCAGCAATGTCAATTTGCATGTTTCTTTCATTACAGGTTTCTTGTACGCTTTTTTATTGACACTTGGTTTAAGCTGAACTCGAGGGAAATTGATTTTATGTGCTGTACTAATATAGCTCCAAATACTGCGTGTGGATGGCTGCTGCGAAGTATAAAAAAACATAATGCTGCAAGCTGGCTTGTACACACAGCAGAAGATTTCCAGGTGCTGCAGGGATGAAAAATCTATTGCTGTGGCAACGAAGGGCTCCAGAGCATGTTTACATACCTGTGTGAATGTCTCCATTGAAAACAATGCAGCTGCGTTTACATCAGGAAGTAAAAAACGTTGTTATTGCATTTTTTTTTTTTATACGGATGTGTGATTAGACTAAATCTCTCAGGTTTCTATTTTATTTATTTTTTGTGTTTTTCCCATTGGAGAAGACCTCACTTCCTGCTGCAGATGCAAAACGGGAAGTATAAAAAAAAAACTCTTACACAATTGTCACTAGGGCAGTTGGCCCCATCTGAAGATTTCACCTATTTCTTCTCCGTGACAGTGGTAAAATTTACATACCTGGAAATAAACTTGGTCTTAATACAGTATTTAGAGTAAAAAAATGTGTTTAGTAACCTGTGCAGCTCTTTCTGTGCATAAATCCTGTAAAAAACGGTCATACTAAAAAATATTTGGACCTATAGTAAAAAAAAGTTTTCGATAATTTTTTTCCCTAACACTGCTCTTATTTATTATAGGAAAGAGATCGCTATGCATACAAGATACACCTGCCAGAAACTGTAGAACAATTAAGAAAATTTAACGCTAGAAGGAAATTAAAGGTAAACAAAATAATTTATTTGTACTTTTTTTTTTATACCTTGCTCTTATATGGTGTGGTGTAAATACTAATTTTTTTCTTATCAGATATGGCTAGGGTATAGATATGGCTAGGCTAGAAAGAAAGAAAATCCTTTCTCATACATTGAGGGGCACAGAAAGTCTTAAACCTTTGGGTCATACTGCACCTACAAGTGTATTGGACACTGGCAAATAATGCTGTAGGCCAGCCCAGGATTATCCCTCACTACCAGCACACCTCAGTTTTTTATTGTGTTCTAGAAGGTTATAAGGCTTTTCTGCAGCTCTGCTGTGTTAAAGATAAACCTATGTTTTACGTGCACTTTTTTTTGCTACTGCTGGAGCACTGACTGTTTGATTGCAGGTTTGGGGGGCGTTGATCCTAATCCTGGCTTTTTAAATAGTACATCTAGACCCTGCTGGATATTGCAGGGATAGCTATGTGGACAAGTGCAGCACCTAGTTTGTTTTCCATTGTAGCCTGAAAGTTTCTTGTGTGCACTAGGTTATGTGTGGGGTGTTCTTCAGACGCTGTTCTGGTGAAATCAGTGTAGTGCTTTTTAGGTCCAGTTGGTAATTGGTATTGCTTCACTGCTTGCCCTGTCTCTTAAGACTTGCTTAGTGCGTAGGTTCAGTCAGGCTGAGCATCGAGGAAGTTTGCTGCTGCTGGCCTACAGTGACTTTGGTCACCTCTGGACTTCTGATTCTTACCTACTACCTGTCAAGCTTTTGTGCGTACCTGAGTCCTTGCCTCTTACCTTAAACCTACATTATTACAGGTTTATAGTGCCATCAATTTACACAGCACTTTACACTCACCGGCTGCCTTCAGAACTGCCTTAATTCTTCGTGGCATAGATTTAACAGGGTGTTGGAAACATTCCTCAGCGATTTTGGGGCCCAGAGTGTGGCAAGAAAATATCCCCCACACCATTACACCACCACCAGCTGGAACCGTTAATACAAGACAGGATGGATCCATGCTTTCATGTTGTTTACACCAAGGTCTGACCCTACCATCTGAATGCCGCAGCTGAAGTCAAGACTCCTCAGACCAGGCAAAGTTTTTCCAATTTTCTGTTGTCCAATTTTGGTGAGCCTGTGCGAATTCTAGCCTCAGTTTTCTGTTCTTAGCTGACAGGAGTGGCACCCGGTGTGGTCTGTGTACCTGGTGCTGCTGTAGCCCACCTGTTTAAGGTTCGATGTGTTGTGCGTTCAGAGATAGTATTCTGCATACCTTGGTTATAACGAGTGGTTATTTCAGTTACTAATGCCTTTTCGATCATCTTGAACCAGTCTGCCCTGACCTTTTGACATCGAGGAATTTTTGTCCACACTTCCTGCTTACTGGATGTTGTCTTTTTCGGACCATTCTCTGTAAACCCTAGAGATGGTTGTGAGTGAAAATCCCAGTAGATCAGCAGTTTTTTTTAAATACTCCGACCAGCTTGTCTGGCACCAACACTCATGCCACATTCAAACTCAAACGTAAATTCCCTTTCTTCCCCATTCTGATGCTCGGTTTGAGCTTCAGCAAGTCCTCTTTACCATGTCTAGATGCCGAAATGCATTGAGCTGCTGCCATGTGATTGGCTGATTAGCAATTTGTGTTACCAAGCAATTGAACCGGTGTAAATAATAAAGTGGCCAGTGAGTGTATATTGCAAATTCACATCAGTTTCTGCCCTCAAGGAGCTTACAATCTATGGTATGTTGCTTTACTCACAGGAGACGGTCCCATTGTACTGCAAGCCCCCAACTTAGTTTTTACCACGGCTCAAGGGCTGCTTGCAGCAGGCATGCTTTTTTTGGCGGCGTCTACATTCTTCATGCTGCCCTCTGCTGTTGAAATTTTTTCCATCCTTTTAGTCCTCTTTACTTCTTAGGGTTTGGCTAGATCTTCTGCTCCTTTGACTAAGATGTTTTTGCCCAATCATGCAACACTGTATGACCCAAAGCACCACGTTTTTACTTACTCTGATCGCCACTGTGCTTCCGTACCCTCTCCTGCAGATTCTACATTTACAACGTAATTTGCTAGCTGCTTCCGAGCCATCACCCACAGAGAATGTCTGATTCTAAATTGCTCCAGTTACAAGCTCTTGGTTACTTAGCTTAGCTGTCACTAAGATCTCAAAGTTTTGAATGTCTTTTTTTCTTGAGTCCAGAAGTTTCACATGAAATCCACCAATTCTTTTATGTTTTCCTTTCAACAGGGATCTGTAGATGTCCAAGAATGCTTACCTTCATGTTCTTATCTTTCCACTGCATCAGCGATTCCCATGCTTTGCTGTGAGGTGCCTGCACTAAAGTTTGTACCACTGCCTTTTGGCCTCTAGTCCAAACCTCCGGTATTCAGCAGCTGGTGGCCCCAGAATTAGCCCTGCTGTGCTCTTGCAGTAACCCCATTCTGGGACACTCAGATGGCTTCTTGTTGAGGGAGCAGTTGGCTGTGTCAGATAAACATGTATACATTGTCCAGATGTTACAGCTATTTAGATAGATTCTGGAACTTCAGAGATCGTTCCGAAGCGTTCCTTCCATAAGAGAAACTCCCGTCTCAGTTTCTAACTCTTCTGCAGTCCAGGAGTCGTCCAACTCTCTTGCATGAAAGTCCTAGTTCTGATGGTAGCCTACTCCCTGCATACCTCTGCAATTCTGTTGTGGGACAGATCAATCCAGTCATTGGATCTACACTTTTGTCGCCAAGAACTTTGTTGTCCCTCACTTTGATTGTTCAGGAATCTGCCACTGGAATTGGAAGTCCTTCTCATCTTTTGAAGGAGCTTGTCCAGCTGGGGAGGGGTCCTGGGCACCTGGTCAATGCAGGGGACTTGGTCCTTCGAGGAATCTTGTCTCCTGATAACATCTTAGAAGCTCTGAAAATTTGCCTCTGCAGTGCTGGTGCAATTTACTGGGGTTGGCGTACATCAGTTATCGGGGAAGAAACCGAAGTCTTGCCGAAGGAGGAGGTAGATTGTATCCGGTCATGAGCAGAATTCCAGAATTTTTTAACTTTGTTGGCTCTGGACTATTCAGGTGTTGACAATTCAAGCAGATATCCTCTGTTGGAAATGTATGGCCTGCCTAAGGATAACATGGGAACCCCTTGCCAACATCTTTACTGCTTACACCTGTTTTAGATAAACCCAGTGAACGTGCATTGTGCATATGTTTTTTTTTTTTTTCTTTTTTTTAAAAAAAAGCTTGGGTGGTAGTAGAGTATGGATACACCAGCATGATTAACACTGCAGTATGGTTATTTTCAGCAACTGCCAGATGTGGATGAAATTTTCCTTTCACAAAACACTGTTTGAGATTAACATGAATTGTTGGCAGGTGTGTAATATCAATAAGTGCACTAGTTTGAGGGTTGACTTGTTGGAAAATATTGCAGTTTATAGTACTCCTAAACCATTAGAAAGAAAATGCCAAACAAAACATGGATAAAAAATGCTGTTCTTGTATGGTCTTGCATAGGGTTTCCATTATGTACAAGTTCACAAAAAGTGCCTTAGTTGTGTCTAATTTAGGGAAGCCTTTGTCAGCTCTTCTAGTTGTGCAATAAATCAGAACTTGATGAATATGTAACTCGAGACAAAGAGCAATGGTTACCACATGTATTTGTGTTATTTTATTGTGGTTCTCATCATAAGTGCTGCAATGTCTATTTTATTTTTTATATATATATATATATATATATATATATATATATATATATATATTTCTCTAGCGCTCATTGACAGACGTAGTCCTCGGTGATACACCACCTTCGGGTTATGTTGCCTCCACAGGAGCAGGACTAGACAGGAAATTAAAAAGCTCTGGCCACACCCTAGGGGCAGTCCCAGAGGGTATATCCTCTCTCTCTCTGCCTCAGCAAATCAGTTATTTTCTGTCTAGTTAGGAGTAAGGACCTAGATACCTTGCTGGGATCTTAGGTCCTGGCAAGATTTTTTTCTTAAAGGATTTTTTAGACAGCTTTTTTTCTCCAGTGTTCCTGTGAGATCTTCAAGCAAGAAAGCTGAACTGGGCGACGGGCTGGATGTTGAGATCCGGTGGTCACCCCAGTTCAGCCTACGAGCGCGTGCAGGCCATAGCTCCGCGCTGGGTCAGCCACGACAAAGTCCCATTAAAGGACTGACCCCGCGAGTTAAACGTCTCGCTGAAACGCCAAAGACCATGAGTCACGGCGTCCATATCGGTCGACAGCCCTCCCGCCCCGGTGGAGAGGGGTACTGTCAGGAGTTGGTGCCCGCCTGGTTCCGGTATGGTGAGTAGTATGTTCCCCCTTTTCCCCTGACGGGTCTTGTGGTGAACGCGGGCCCCTCTCTGTATGGTAAGATAGAGTCCCTCTCTATCCTATAAATGACACAGATCCCCCTACTTCGAGTGTGATTTTATGTGCAAAAAGCCAGGAGGCTTGGTTTGGGAGCTAACTATCTAATTGTATACATGTTAAAAAGATTATAATCTGTGGCATTCTGGGAATCTTACGGTGATAAGAATAAGCTACCTACCAGTCAGAAGCCACGGACATGTAGACTGCCTTCCTAATCAGATCTCCAGCTATTAGCAGGCCTCCCGAATGGCCATGCGGTCCGCCAGGGCCGGTACCGCCAACCACGCCAAATCCCCATGCAGAGAGAGTGTTGTGTGCCCTGCAGCACACCGCTATTCAGTACAGGCCGCCGCCATTTTTTTTGCTGGATCGCACGAGCCGCCATTTTGGCGTAGCCTCGTGTCTCCAGCATGGGGGCGGCCATGTTTGAGGTGATCCAAACACCTCGTGGAGCTAGAGGAGGCGCCGGAAGGCGTGCAGAGGGGCGGAGCCGCCTCCTTTCTTCCTGGGCAGCCAGCCAAAAGACTTCCTGTTTGTCAAGACAGCGCTGTAACCTGTTGCAGTTAAACTCTGAGCATCAAGTGGTGAGCCTGGGGGTCTATCTCTCTCTCTCTCTCTCTCTCTCTCGATCGACGGGGATCCCTAGCAGGTAACACTAAGGGGCTTTTTGTGGCGCTGGGGGTCTGAAAAAAAAAAAAAAAAAGTTTTTTATTTTTGAATTATATTATCCAGGAAGTGACTGGAATTATCATGGACCCTGCCACACATATTCCCCCACCTGTTTCCCTCGAGGGGGCCACGGGACCCGTCATTTACAGCAATTTTGGAGTCTATGGTGGCTCGGGTGGAGGCGGCCTGTCAGGGACGGGGGTCAAGGAAGCGACCCCCGCCTACCCCTATACTATCTGACACCTCTGACTCTGATTCAGAGATGGTCACTGCAGTTGCAGGTTCCTCTGCAAAGGCTGTTATCCCAGGTAAAGCCCCCTCAGACAGTGAGGAGGACGCTTCTTCTCCTGCTATAATTCAGGAAGAAGCATTGGTGGACGCACTAGTTGTGGCAGTGCAGGAAACCTTAAAACTTGAGGCTTTACCGGCAGAGGCAACTGAAACAGAGATTCCTTTTGGTACTAATAAGCCCATCAAAACGGTGAAGGTTTTTCCTGTACCCAAATGTTTCGGTAATCAGATTAAAGGAGAATGGGAGCATTCTAAACGTACCTTTACTATTTCCAAGCGTATTGCTAGACGCTATCCGTTTGAGGAATCCATCATTAAGAAATGGACGGTACCACCAGTGGTGGATCCACCTATTTCCAGGCTGAATAAAGCCACGGTTATCCCAGTGGAGGACACTTCGTCCTTTAAGGATCCGGTGGATCGAAAGATGGAAGCAGAGTCCCGCACCATCTTCTCTCTGATAGGGTCAGCATTTAGACCAGTAATTGTTATTGGTCTAGTTTCCCAGACACTTACGGAATGGGCGAAAATGGTACGCCAAGACCTTAGGGGAAAAGATATTCCCCAGGAGACATCTGATTTGATGGAACAGATTATACAAGGGCTACAGTTTATCTGTGACGCAGCCTTGGACACTACTCCCTTATTAGGGCATGCATCTATGTCAGCGGTGATCCTCAGACGTGTGCTGTGGTTAAAATGCTGGTCAGCTGACCTAGGTTCCAAAAAGACCTTGACAAATCTCCCTTTTCAGGGAAATCGTCTATTTGGGGCCAACCTAGATGAAATCATCAAGGATGCCACTGGGGGCAAGAGCACTTTTTTGCCACAGGCTGCTAAAGCTAAGGGACCTCGCAACAAGCGAGGACCTTTCTTTACCGCCCATAAAGGGCACCCGGCTGGTACTAGCGGGAAAGGCAAGACTCCTCCAGGAGGGTTCAAGAAGGGCTGGTCGGACAAGCAGAGGACCAACCCAGCCAAACCCGAAGCAAAGGAGTACACAGCCTGAAGGTGCGCCCCCACCCGGTTTCAGGGTGGGGGGACGTTTTCACCGGTATTCAGGACATTAGATCGAGCTTCAACCACTACTACCGGTGCGATTCTTCCCTTCCAACATTTAAGTATTACAGGAAGCGGTAGTTACCGTTCCCTGAATAGATCTTTTCCTTTACCTTTTCCTAAGATTAGTCCCTATACCTCACAGGAATCGGATCTGGTTGACCAGATAGGCCAAGTAGCCTCTAGTCGGGTGACTTCGGTCCCTGAGGTTCAACCAGAAAAGATCACCCTTCCTGATAACAATCAGGTATCTGATAAATGTGTGGGAACAGAAAACGACCAGACTTTCTCGGATGGTCGGGGCCAGATACCTCTAGGGACGCCTGGTTCAGATTCTATCAGCGCCAGTGGTCCTAGAAATTCTAGGCTGGCCTCCTCAAGCCGGCCTGGCCGACTTGGACATGCTAGTCGCAGACGTTCCGTGGGAACTTCGTCTCAGGGAGTGTCTGTGGTCTCAAGGACCAATTTACCATCATGCTTTACAGTCGCTGGGTTTAATGGCCTGGCCATTGAGACCCAAGTACTGAAGGACAGAGGTTTGTCTACTTCAGTCATTCCTACCCTTATTAACCACTTAAGCCCCGGAAGATTTTACCCCCATTCCGACCAGGGGGTATTTTGCGATTCGGCACTGCGTGAATTTAACGCACAATTGCGCGGTCGTGCGACGCTGTACCTAAACGAATTTGACGTCCTTTTTTTCCCACAAACAGAGCTTTCTTTTGGTGGTATTTGATCACCTGTGCGATTTTTTGATCACGCGCTATAAACAAAAAAAGAGCGTCAATTTTGCAAAAATAGCAATATTTTTCACATTTTTTTATATGAAATTCCCCCAAAAAAAAATGTAAAAATCAAAATTTTTAAAAATTTTCGGCCAATTTATTTTATGCTACCTATGTTTGGTAAAAAAAATCGCAAAAAGCGTATTTTGATTGGTTTGCGCAAAAGTTATCGCGTTTACTAACAAAGGGAAAGATTTTTGTCATTTTTGTTGTTTTTTTTTTTAACGCGTAATGGCGGCGATCTGCGATTTTTTTTGCGGTACTGCGACATTGCGGCGGACAGATCGGACCCTTGACTGACATTTTTGACACTTTTGGGGTTACCAGTGACATTTCTACAGTAATCAGTGCTATATATATGCACTGTTACTGTAAAAATACACTGGTAGTGAAGGGGTTAACTTTATTTGGAAGGGAGGGGCTGTGTGTGTCCCTAGGGGCGTGGTTTCTACTGTGATTGGCTGTGGCTCTAGCTGTAAAGACACTGATCAACGGATCTACATACCAGATCCGTTTTATCAGTGTCTTTGCAGCGAAGAGAATGACAGGCAGTTTGTTTACACAAGCTGCCTGACATTCTCCCTCTCCCCCGCCGATCGCCGAGTGACCGGCGGACATCGGGTCCGCTGGTCACACGCGCGGGGGGGTCCGTGACCACGCGGGAGCGGGAGCGCGCCCCGGGGGGCGCGCGCTCGCTCCCTAGACCCTCACAAGCAAGCAACGTAGCCCTACGTTAGTTTGCCTGTGAGGGGCTGACCGCCGACGTAGATAGTCGTGCGGCGGTCGGCAAGTGGTTAAAGCAAGGGAAGCGACTTCCAGCAAGGTCTATTATCACACATGGAAGACTTATATTGCGTGGTGCGAATCTTTAGGATTTCCTCCACGTACCTATTCGGTGACTCGAATATTGGCCTTTTTGCAACAAGGGGTTGAGCAGAAGCTAGCCTTGAGCACCATCAAGGGTCAAGTTTCAGCATTAGCAATCTTCTTTCAGAAACCTTTAGCTACCAAGTCCTTGGTGAGGAATTTCATCCAGGGGGTGCGGCACCTGGCTCCTCCAGTCCGCGCGCCCTTACCGCCCTGGGATCTTAATTTGGTTTTGTCGGTTCTACAGAAACCTCCCTTTGAAAACATCAGGGAGATTCCCTTGCTTACTTTATCCCAGAAGGTGGCCTTCTTGGTGGCTATTACCTCTGCTCGCAGGGTGTCAGAACTGGATGCATTATCATGCCAGTCCCCATACCTAGTGATTCATAGGGATAAGGTAGTACTTCATCCTAAGCCATCTTTTCTTCCTAAGGTGGTTTCAGATTTTCATCTGAATGAAGATATTGTACTACCTTCCTTGTGTCCTCAGCCCAAGCATCATCGGGAACATGCGTTGCATTCCTTAGATGTGGTTCGGGCAATCAGGGTATACCTGAAAGCTACGGAATCATTCTGTAAGACGGATTCACTTTTTGTGATCACGGATGGCCCCAGAAAGGGTTTGCCTGCATCTGCCGCGACCATTGCCAAATGGATTAGACAAACGGTGGTACAGGCTTATTCTATTAAAGGTCAGAGTCCTCCGTTCCCTGTTAGGGCGCACTCCACTCGAGCGCTCAGTACTTCCTGGGCCTTTCGCCATCAGGCGTCAGTGGTCCAGGTATGTAAGGCGGCCACCTGGTCGTCGGTACATACCTTTACAAAATTCTATAAAATTGATGTGACGGCATCGGCGGATGCCTCATTTGGCCGCAAGGTTTTGCAGGCCGCAATTTGAGGAGACCGGTGGTCTACCTCGAGGGTTTTTTTCTGTTTGAAAAAAAAAAAAAAATTTCTCTTTTTTGTTGAGTCTCATCATTAAGGATGAGCATTGTAAACTTCTAGTTGGCACCGGTTGGGCCTTCTAGATTGGGATTTGATTTCCATTTTCCCACCCCTCATTTGTGATACTGCTCTGGGACGTCCCGAAGGTGGTGTATCACCGAGGACTACGTCTGTCAATGAGCGCTAGAGAAAAATGGATTTTTGTAAAATCTTACCGTAAAATCCTTTTCTCTTAGCTCATTGACAGACGTAGTCCCCGCCCGTCTGTTTTTGAGTTGGGTTGGGTTAAAATCTCTAAAGACTGCTTTTTCACATAACTGATTTGCTGAGGCAGAGAGAGAGAGGATATACCCTCTGGGACTGCCCCTAGGGTGTGGCCAGAGCTTTTTAATTTCCTGTCTAGTCCTGCTCCTGTGGAGGCAACATAACCCGAAGGTGGTGTATCACCGAGGACTACGTCTGTCAATGAGCTAAGAGAAAAGGATTTTATGGTAAGATTTTACAAAAATCCATTTATAGATATATATATATATATATATATATATATATATATATATATATATATATATATATATATATATATATATATATATATATATATATACCAGCTTCTAGCAAGCTGTACTGCTTGTTGTATACCATATCTATCATGTTTTTTAAAACTGAATACAATGAGGTAACAGACAAAAGGAAGACTGAGACATTTTTTTTATTCTATTCAGCAATAGTTCTATAGGCTTCAATTGCTGAATCTGAGGTAAAGAAAGGAGGAGGTATAGCAAGCAGGTGCTTTTTCAGACATGCATTACCTGAATGACAGCAGGGCACTATTTGTGTACAGTTTGTCTTAGCTTTTTTTTAGACAGTTTTAAAAATGTGACTCTTTGAGGTAACTAAATTTTATAGAGAATCCTAAAGATCAATTTTGCTTCCTATTTTATGATTTAGCCAGTCTGTTATAGTGTATGTCGAGCAAACCAACTATTTATAGTTTTGGATAGAGAAGGTAAAGATTTTAAAACTACTTTTGGGTTTTCACTTGTAACCGGGGCTCCATTAGAGAACCTCCTAATTTTCTATGCTACTGAAAATGGCCAGTTAGTGGGGAACACATACAAAAATATATGTTTGACAGGAGTCTTAGCATTCTCTTACTCTACTAAAGAAAACCTATTTATCTCTGTGTTGCTGTTTGAGAGTTTCACTCCTTTCCATTTTGGTAAAACCATTGTTAGAAGAACAAGAAGTAAGGCAGGCCATATTATGCGATTTTTCTTTATTTTATTTTTTTTACTGAAACCATCCCCATGGTGAGAACACAGTGATTACAGCTAGTGGCTTTAATGGCCTTTAGCAATCGCATCTAAAATCTGACAAGCTGGTTGTAGCTAAGACAATCAATAGATCGCCTTGGGTGCAATCAGACTGCCCATAGATGGATCTGATCTCCGCCTGTCCTTGCTGACTCGGCCGAGATTCAAACAATCAATGGCCAGCTTAAGAATAGATCTCTCCACCAGAGCCCCAGATAACAGAAAAAAAAAATCTGAGGGGTTCTATTTTTTTCCCCACTCTATCCAAAACCAGAAACATTTTTGCTCAACATACGCTTAAAGTTAAAGTGGAGTTCCGGCCTATTTTGCAGCTTTAGTGATTCCTGGAGTGCTCGCTATGCTGATCAACAATTGGGAATTTTCAATTTTTTTCGGGGGTCCCTTACCTTATTTTCAGGGCACTTAGAAGTTTCCATCCTCTCATGTACTTGAGCTGAAATATCAAATTAGACGGGCAACTAGAATGGCCTGGCTGCTGAAATGTTCAAGGAAGGTAGAAACAAAAATAAATGACAGACTATATCACCATAATATAAGGGCAAAATAAAATGAATATAAGCAATACATCTCTGTAATACATTTAATTTTTACCACACATTATTTTATTTCTCTAAAAACCATAAAAGTACTGGAAAATACTTATTGATCTGCCAGAAACGTGCTGACCCCTACACCATGTTGTGGTCTGGCAACACACAGCATTTTTGTAGACTGAGCGGTGTCAACTCTTTCTGCTTTTTGCTAAACTACTCAACATATCCCCCCCATCTATTTTTCAAAATCTGAAGGCTGATTGATCTAAAGTCCCAAGATAAGGGAATCGGATGGCTAACTGGGCTTCTTGAGATAACACCGGAAGTGTACCGGAAATCTCTGAATTTTTGACTAGATCTGCAGGCATTTTTTTTGCACTTATCGAACTAGTATAACAAAATACTGTCAATGGTTAAGTTTAAAAGACCAAAGGGGAATAAATCCATAGGTTTGTTGTTAGGCCTCATGCACACTGGATGTTTTTACAGCGGCTGTTTTTTGCATCAGACGTATTTTTCTGCAGCCAGTAAACTCCCCAGCATGTTATCCTATGTGTCGATGCACACATAGGCGGTTCTCAGCAGTTTTTGGCAGGGGTGTTTTATGGGTGGAAAATAACCCCAGAACTAGTGGGTTTCGAGAGGAGTTTTTCAACTGTAAAAACGCTCTTAACTCCGAGAAAAGCTTCAAAGCGCTGAAAAAACGTGACTTTTCGGCGTTTATCAATGTTTATGAGCCATAGGCTTTTGTGGGAGTATAGTTCTGCTAAGAAATGCTACAGCTGAAAAATGCTACAGCAAAAAAGCAGAAAAACTTCTACAGCTTTCTACTGACGTTTTGATAATGTCCAGTGTGCACGAGGCCTTAGGGTTTACAAACACTTACTGTTAATGCAAGGGTCAGCGTGTTCTAAAAACTGCATTCATTTAGAAATATGTTTATGTTGGATTTTTAATCTCTGCCTATCCAGGGAGCTGTTTTAGCTGCTGTGTCTAGCCACAAGTTCAATTCATTCTATGGGGATCCTCCAGAAGATTTACCTGACTTTTCAGAAGACCCAACATCATCAGGTATGTTGAATGATTGTCATTAGATTTTTATTTGAACTTGGTTATCTTATGTTGCATGTAAAATGTCTGTAATACTTGTTTTGAGATTGCTTCTTTAAAATGTATTTTAAGCAAAATATCTGCTACACTGTGCATGCTGGCTACTTCACCCCTCCATATATCTTACCTTCTCTGTTGCCTATTCAACTCCAATACTCTCAATGCTCAGTAGAAATTTGTGTAGATGTCCTGCAATGCATTTAGGCTAGGAGATAGAGGAAAGCCTTTTTTTTTACATGTATTTATTGTGCACCTGTTAATTTGGAATCTGCTTTTACCGATGTTAAAATATCTTTTGTAATCCTTTCATGTGTGTGCAGTTGCTTTTCTCTAAAGCTCTCATTCGCAAACATTGCAGATAAAACTTGCAGTATACTTACACAGTGTACATAGAACATACACTATTTTCTAGAAAGTGTACATGCACAGGAAATGTAAGTAGGGTAGCCTTCTTTACATGCAGATGTCTAAATTGCTGCTCTTATGATTGCCTCACAAGGGCAGAAGTATGCCTTGACATTGAAGTCAAATAACACATCCCTGCAATAAGAGTTTCATTTTTGGTGATCCTTTCCAAGACAAGACTCAATAAAGGGATATAAAGGCTCACCTTTTCACCGTTGATTTATTAGGTGGTAATAATTAAGTTAGGTCCTCCCATTTAGCAATCAGTGTTTGCAATACATACATTGACCTTTTTAACAACATAAAGGCAAAACATTGTTTACTAATATCATTGCAGTGTATATAGCCCACAATAAGGCCCCGTTCACACTGGGGCGATCCGACTTCCCGGGGCGACCTCCGAGATCGCGGTGCGAGCAGCGCGTTGCGACCTCGGAGCGGCCGGCACGGACTTTATAACATTGAAGTCTATGACGGTCGCTCCGGGTCGCCCCAAAGAAGCTCCGGACCCTTTTTCTAAGTCGGATTGACTTGTGTCGCTCCTTTTAGAACGGGTCCGCAGCTTCCCTATGGAAGGCGACCTACAGCGACCTGTGAGGCGACCAGGTCGCCCCAGTGTGGACGGGGACTCAGGGGTTTGTTTTACTGGTACCAAAAAAGCCTGATATGAGTTTTTCCACAAAAATCTAATATCACTTTATTGCAAAATGGCAACCTGGAGAGATTCTTTACATAATGCCCCCCACAAATATTTTCTATTTGCATGATTGACTCATAGTTACATTGCTTACAAAATACACTTTTACATCTAGTTCAACCAATAAAAGAAGGAAAAAAAAAAACACTGCTTTTCTAGGAACTTTCAACTTGGATACAAGTCAAAGTCAAATTTTCCAACATTTGCCACTATACGCATTGCATTCTTGTTGGAATGCTGTAAGACTCAACTACTTCTCTATAGATGCAAATACTGCAGTTTCCCCCTTACAACACTTGAGAATTCCCTAGATCAGGGGTCCCAAACCCTCAGGCCGCATACCGGTAGCAGTCCGTGGCCTGTTGTTGAGTGGGCCGCCATCACAGCAGAAGATGAGTCCTGTCATGGACTGCAGGCCATTTAGCAGCCTCTGTATTTTCTCATGTTTCTTTCAACGGCTGCTAATGTCAACCTATTAGCAAAGCAGGGGGTGGGTGCAGCTGAAGGTCAGGGTGGATTTTTCATAATAAGCAGGTGATCACCTGCTTGTAATATAAGTTTGGCAGCTCCCGCTCTCTGTCCCGATCTGCAGCTGCTGCCAGCCCCTGCCATGCTAATAGGTTGAAATTGGCAGGTGATCATGAGACATGAGAGAATACGCTCAGGCTGCTAACTGCCTCTGCCCTGCCAAAGGTAAGACACTGCAGGGGAGGCAGAAATTTAAATGGGCACTGCGCAGGGAGGATCGTGTGGGGTGGGGGGGGGGGCATGACTACAGGAATGACTGTGAATGGGGGGGGGTGGAGGGGCATGACTGCAGGAAGGACTGTGATGGGATGGGCATGCTTGCAGGGTTGACTGTTAAGAGGGTGCATGACTGCAGGGAGAACTGTGATGGGGGCATGACTGCAAAAAGAACTGTGAAGGGGGGATTGACTGCAGGGAGGACTGTAAAGGGGGTGCATGACTGCAGGGAAGACTGATGGGGGGGGGGGGGGACCATGACTGCAGGGAGCCAGGATAGACAGCTATCCGGATGTTGGTGTTATCATGGCAGTTCTCAAAGGATGAACAAGCCAGTAGATAAAATGAACAAATAAAGTTTACATAAACTGATCTGTGACACTAGCAGCGCTGAAGAATAAAACATATCATAAATATTTAGAACATCATGGCGTGGAATGGTTAAATCACAAACAATGAATGTCCATCAGTAGTCAAATACTCTTGCTGATGTACAGGTAAGCATTCGGCCAAAGTACTGTCCCAAGTACCAGTGCAAGTAGTAACATGGAAAAGAGTGCGGCTAGTAATACTGTCCGTGTACCACCACCAGCAAGCCGTGATCACCCATCAGATTGGAAACTCACCAAAACGAGGATAAAACAGGCCTGTAAATATCAACACTGGCTCCTCCACTGGGACAAACAGCACCCACCGCCTGGCTCTTTAATGCGAAACCTTGTCCTTATCGCTCATGACATCATGTGAATGTAAGCACAACAGGGGGACACATAGCGTAATTCTGCAAGATTTATTGAAAGAAAAACTCCCGTTCCCCACAAATTAAGTACTCTCAAACATATCATGTTGTCTGGCATAAGCGAATGCATAAAGCGTCCATCCACCTCTGTCGAATTCAAGCTGACCACTTTGGCGCCAAGCGGACCGGATCGGACAGTACGGCGTGGCGTCTTCTGTTGCTAGGCGACCGCGTACTCACGCCCCACTAGGGCGTGAGTGCGCTGTCGCCTAGCAACATAAGACGCCACGTCGTACTGTCCGATCCGGTCCGCTTGGCGCCAAAGCGGTTGGGTTGAATTCGACAGAGGTGGATGGACGCTTTATGCATTCGCTTATGCCCGACAACATGATATGTTTGAGAGTACTTAATTTGTGGGGAACGGGAGTTTTTCTTTCAATAAATCTTGCGGAATATATGTGTCCCCCTGTTGTGCTTACATTCACATGATGTCATGAGCGATAAGGACAAGGTTTCGCATTAAAGAGCCAGGCGGTGGGTGCTGTTTGTCCCAGTGGAGGAGCCAGCATTGATATTTACAGGCCTGTTTTATCCTTGTTTTGGTGAGTTTCCAATCTGATGGGTGATCACGGCTTGCTGGTGGTGGTACACGGACAGTATTACTAGCCGCACTCTTTTCCATGTTACTACTTGCACTGGTACTTGGGACTGTACTTTGGCCGAATGCTTACCTTTACATCAGCAAGAGTATTTGACTACTGATGGACATTCATTGTTTGTGATTTAACCATTCCACGCCATGATGTTCTAAATATTTATGATATGTTTTATTTTTCAGCGCTGCTAGTGTCACAGATCAGTTTATGTAAACTTTATTTGTTGCACCCCATTCTAGATTCCTCTTTTTTATAGCAGCAGCTTTTACCTCTATGGTTTTATGCACCAATTGCTTGTTCTCATAGTGAATTTTAGTGCTGGGTGAGTAAGTGGTTTTGCACTTATCAGTGTTTGATTTCTTGCTCCTTTTATCTAGATAAAATGAACAGTTTTTTTTTTTTTAAACAACCAGAAGGGTAACAGTGAATGAAGTGATAAAAGTCAATTGCAAAGTCAATAAATTTGCTAAAACGATACCGGGCTAGCCTTAATCCGATGGGGATCGGTGGATGGCTGCTGGATCCACTAGATGGAACACGTCACCACAATGCTCTCTTCATGCGTTCCTGGCTGGTTCTTCCTGCTTTGACACCTCACCCCAGCTGGCCAGCGAGCCCGCGCAGGCCTTGGCTCCACACTGGGTCGGCCCTGACATAGTCCCACTGGACGGGGACTGGCCCTGCGAGTTAAACGTCTCGCAAGGTCACCCACAACATGGTCTAGGCCTATGTTGCAACGTTCCTATTTGACCGGCAGCCCCCCTACTTCGGCAGAAAGGGGTCCTGTCAGGAGATGGCACCCGCCTGTGTTCCTGGTACAGTGAGTAAACGCCCCCCTCTTCCCTGGCGGATTTTGGGGTGGACGCGGGCCCCTCCCTGGGATGGTCGGACCCTCACACTCCTGGGTTTTGTTTTAGCCTCGTCGGCTACTATGACTGCGGCCGTTTTTGGACATTTTGCAGTGGATTCTTGCCGGGAATCTAGGTGGGAGTGCCTGGAGGCGTTTTTCCCGGAGGGTGGAGCCCCTCCCTTCATCCTGGGCAGTTTTCAATGCTCTCTCCCTTTTTGGGAGAGCTTTCTGCTACACGTGCAGACGCCCTGGGAATGCAGATTGGGACAGTGGGTTCTGGGGGGTCTCTCGCTCTCTCTGTTGGGGGGTCTTCAGGGCGTTCCTGACCTTCAGGGGGCGCTGTGGCGCAGTGGGGCCGTTTTTTTGCAAAAAAAAGTAATTTTTGTCATTTTTTGCAAATTTTGCTGGTGTGTTCTCCTGGTTCAGTATGGACCCTGCAGACCATGTGTCCCCACCTGACCCCCTTTACAGAGGCCGCAGGGCCTTTCCTGATCTCCACTGTCCACTAATGCATTTTCGGCTCTTCTGGAAGCATTTTGGTCCCGGTTGGAGGTGGCCTTGAGAGGGCGAGGAGCGCAGAAGCGATCTCCACCTACCCCTGCTGCAGGGCTGCACTATTATAGCGATTGCACGCTGGACACGGCTTCTTTATTGGGTCACCTGTCGGTTCGGCCGTGGTTATCCGGCGTATACATGGCTGAAGTGTTGGCCTGCGGATCATACTTCTAAGAGGGCCTTAACGGATCTCCCTTTTCAGGGGTATCGCCTGTCTGGCGCTGCCCCTGGATGACATTATATAAGGGCCTCGCGGGGGAAGAGTATCTTTCTTCCACAGGCCAACAAGGGTAGCGACTTTGTCACAGACGGGGTCCCTCCTTTTTGGCTCACAAACAGTTTTCTTCATCTCTCGGGGACAGTCAATGAGGCTAAGTCCTTCAAGACTTCTGCGGGTGGTTCCAAGCGACCCTGGTATGGCAAACAAAGATCGTTTTTTTTCCAGACCTGCGGACAAGGCCTACTTGACCTGAAGGTGTGTCTTCACCCGGATATGGGGTGGGGAGACGTCTTTGCCGGTTCTCAGACCTGCAGCTGGCCCTGATCCCAGACAGCTGGGTTCAGGAGGTCATGCGGTCCAGTTGCAAGATCGAGTTTCTCCAGTAAGGTTTTCCTCCACTGTATGGCTGTCCCCGGATCGCTTGCTGGCGCTCTATGGGGCTGTAAGTCAACAAAGGCTGGACCTAATGGCCCTGGAATCGTTTCGCACGAGGGTGGCTTCTCTACATCAGGGGGATTCCTGGCCTCCATAGACATCAGAGAGGCCTACCTTCACATCCCATTATGTGTACCAACGCATTCTCCGTTTTTGCCGTGGGAGAGAATCACTATCGGTAGGCGTTACCCTTTGGTCTCGCCTCTGCTCCTCGGGTCGTCACTAAGGTGTCGGCTCTGGTCCTGGCGCTGTTGCAACAGCGGGGTGTATAGGTCCTGGGTTCCTGGCTGATCTGCTTCTCCGTGCGAAGTCCCCTACTGTGCTGACAACGAATTTGGAAGTCACCATTGGCACTTTTCCACTGCAAATACCGCTCGGCTCCACTCGGCACTGCTTGGCCCAGCTTGGCTCAGTTTGCTTTTCCACTGTATGGTACGAGTCAGCACGTTTCAGCACTGTATAGGCTCTACGTGGCTCGGTTTGCTTTTCCACTAAAGTAGTAAGTGGGTGGGATTACAACGATTCTCTGACCAATCAGTGGCTAGTAGTGACAAACAATCAAGGCTGCATGCAAAGGCTTGTGGGATATGGTATAGGTACGGCCCCCTTGGAACACCAACCGAGGTGGTACTGTTTAAGCGAGCCGTACCATGTAGTGGAAAAGCGCCGCTGTACTAAACCGTTCTAACACGTACCATGCGGTACCATGCAGTGGAAAAGCGCCAAACCGAGCCGTACCATGCAGTGGAAAAGCGCCACATGAGAACTCTGGAGGAGTTCGGGTGGGTTCTGAACCTTCAAAAGTCGTCCCTGGTCCCCTCCATTAGACTGGACTATCTGGGCCTGACTTTGGATTCGTCCTCAGCCAGGGTGTTTCTCCCTCCGGGAAAACTCTTGAAACGTCTCATGGTCGTCCCTTTGAACCTGCATGCAAGTTCTGGGACTGATGGTGTCGTCTTTCGAGGCGGTCCCTTTCGCTCAATCCCTCTCGAGGATGGCCCAGGAGGCAATCTTTCTCACATGACACTAGATTCCAAACTCTCTGAACATTCGGTTCAGCTGAGCCATGTGACCAGGGAGTCTTTGATCTGGTGGCTTCGGTCCCCGATGCCCAAACAGAAAATCCTTCCTCCCCTTATACTGGACAATTGTACCACGGATGTAAGCCTGTCCAGGTGGGGAGGAGTCCTCGGCAGGTTCTCTGCTTGGGGAGTATGGTCCCTGAAGGATCCAGGTTACCGATCAATGTCCTGGAACTGAGAAAGCTTCGGCTTTGCCTAGTTCACTGGACCGGGCACCTGTAGCTGTCCAGGGCGTATTTAGTCGGACTGTGCCACAACCGTGGCTTATGTCGTTAACCAAGGGGGCCCTTGCGGCCATGGAAGTGAGAGGCATTCTTCGTTGGGCAGAGCGCCTTGCTCCAGCTCTCTCCGCTGTTCACATTCCAGGTGTAGGTAATTGGCAGGCGGATTACCTCAGTTGACAGGCCTTTGATGCAGGGGAATGGTCCCTACATCCGGAGGTGTTCCAGCAGTTATGCCTTCGTTGGAGCACTCCAGACGTGGATCTGTTGGCGTTGCATCTACAGGATAGTGCAGAGGTTTGTGACCCGCTCTGATGGCACCATGAGTTCTGTCGTAGGCAAGAACATATACTAACTTCAGCATGAACGACACTGAAGTTTTGCATGGTCACCTGCGCAAGGACGACGCACCCATAATCGTGTAAGAGCGATCACGGATGGCCCAAGGTCAGTTTCGGCTGCTGTCTGCCTTTCCCCCCTCTCAAGTTGCTGCAAGACTTCTTCACAGGTTTGAGGCAGAAGGGATTCCGGTCATTCATGGCTCCAGACTGGCCTCCCTGAGCTTGGTACACCGACCTGGTCAGGCAAATCGCAGACGCTCCTTGGAGACTTCTTCTCAGGGAGGATCTATTGTCTCCAGGGCCAATCTTCCATCCTGCTTTACGGTCACTGGCTTTGTCGGCTTGGCTGCTGAAAACCAGGTGCTGAAGGACAGGGGATTGTCTGCTTCAGTGATTCCCCCTCTGCTTAAAGCGTGTAAAGCAACTTCCAGGTTGATTTATCTTCGTATGAGAAAGTCGTCTGTTGCGTGGTGTGAGTCTCTTTGGGCTCCCCCTTGCTCTTACTCGGTGGCCCGGATCTTTGCTTTCCTTCAACGGAGAGTTGATCAAAAGCTGACCTTAAATACTGTTAAGGGTCGGGTTCGACTTGGGGCAATTTTCTTCCAAAGGCCGTTGGCCACCCGTTCCCTGGTGCGTAACTTCTTCCAGGGGGTGCAACACTTAATGCTTCAGGTGCGACCTCCGTCACCAACTGGGGACCTTGATTTGGTGCAGTCGGTTCTTCGAAAACCTCCTTTTGCATGTATTCGGGGGTTTCCCCTGCCTACCTTATCATGGAAAGTGGCCTTCTTGGTGGCTATCACTTCTGCGCACTGGGTGTCAGCACTGCCAACATTGTCCTGTCGTTCTCCCTATATGTTCCGAAGGTGGTTTTCTAGTGTTCACTTGAACAAGGACATTGTGTTACCATCTTTGTGTCCTAAGCCCAAACATCAGAAGGAATATGCACTGCATACTCTGGATACAGTTCGGGCAGTCAAGGTGTACTTGGCGACTACTGAGTCATTTTGAAGGTCAGATTCGCCCTCTGTCCTCACTGATGGCCCGAGAAAAGGGCTGCCTGCGTCTGCTGCGACTATTTCCAGTTGGATCTGACACAGTGGTGCAGGCTTATTCAATTAAGGGTCAGGTTCTAGCTTTCCCTTTTTCAGCACGTTCTACTAGGGCGCTTAGTGATTTCTGGGCTTTTCGCCATCAGGCTTCTGTGCTGCAGGTTTACAGGCGGCGACCTGGTCGTCTGTTCATTCCTTTACCAAATTTTATAAAGTGGATATGCTGGCATCTGCGGATGCTTCCTTTGGCCGCAAAGTTTTGCAGGCTGCTGTTTAGGGGGCCCCTTGGCCTTCCTTGAGGGTGTTCCTGTTTGGTTTTCAGGTGGACCTCACCTTGTTCGGATGAGTCCTGAGTTGCCTTGTTGGCTCTATTTGGCCTTGGGGGCTGTTTTTATTCTGCTGTTCATACCCTTCATTTGGGTACTGCTTTGGGACATCCCTACTGATATGCATCAGAGGATTTCGTCCGTCAATGAACGATAGAGAAAACTGGATTTTTGACTTACCGTAAAATCCTTATTTCTCTTACGTCCTCCGACAGTCGCCGCCTCTTCATATTCGTCACATATGGGGGTATTAGACTTTGCTCCGAAGGAGTAGCTAGGCAACAGAATATGTTAACATTAAAGCTTTTAACATATCCCACCCTCAAGGGGTGGTCCCCTCAGTCAATACCCTCCTACTTCCTGCAACCATATCTCAGTTTTAATGTCTAGCTTGTCAGGAGTGGCTGGCTTTCTCTGTGCTGGGGCTTTCTGCCCCAGACTCTTTCTTCTTTTTTGAATTTTTGTTTGAGTTTTCTCTCTACCTTTACTTAGCTGTTCTTTTTGTCAGCGTTAGTTAGTTCTTCTGATGAAGAGGATCATGCGGGCTGGGTCTCGGGCTGATCCCCCTGGTCGCAGGTCGTGGGTCAGTTTCTTCCCAGCCTGCCATCGAGCGTTCAGCCAGGTAACGCTCCTGGCACAGTGAACGACCCATCCCTGTTCAGTGCAGGGATGATTGGTGAGGTGGCTACCTCGCTGGACGCTGTGCGGTTTCTTAACCCCCATTCTGTGCGTCTTGTATGCGACTCTCCCTGCCTCATGTGCAGCGGCTTGTTCGCCTGTGCGGGTCCCCCACGCCATGTGAGGTAAGTGTATTTATGTGGGGACCTGTCTGTCTGGGGGGGTGTCAGTCTGGGACTGTGTAACCTGCCTCTATTCACGCTGTTTGTCTCCCTATCTCTCGGCTGCATGCTGTGGGCTGCAAGGGGGGGGGGGGGCTGTGTGACACTGTGTGTGTCAGCCTGGTCAGTGTGAGAAGCTGTGTGCTGTGGGGCATGTTTTGTGGCATGTTTGGGCATTATACAGCGATTGCTGCGGCGATCTGACATGTGTTCTTATACATGGATGACATGTGTGCATTACTGCACTGTGGAGCGGCGGTTTCGGCGCCAAACGGCGCCATTTTGCCTACACTCGCTCCGGCCGCATGTTCTACATGCATGGCGGCCATTTTCTTGTAGCCTCCCATAGGCTTTCATAGAGCACCCTGGCAGCATCACTTCCTCTTCTCCAGGAACACCGATCGAGGCAGCAGCAGCGGCGAGGGTCTCCTCAGGTTTTATCCTTCTGTTCTTGCTATCCATTGCCTGTGTTAAGTTTAAATATTCCCTGTGGGGGTCTCATTGTGCTTGTGTGTGGTGCGGTGGGCTGCGCTCGCCGCGCTTGCTTAAAGGGGCAGTTAACCCTTTATTATCCGGCATTATAGGGGCAATGGATTCTCAGGAGGGCAAATTTCCTACCGCCTTGGTGGAAAGCCAGGGGACCGCTGTTTCCCCCCCAGGGGGGGATTTAGCCACTATTGTGGCTGGCCTTGCTGCTCAGGTGCAGATGCTGGTGGCTGCTCAATCTACTAAGAGACCCAGAGTTGCTCTTTCCTCTGATTCTGAGGGTGAAGGTGATGGGGCTGTTATGGCGGGGGCCTCCTTATCGGGGTCCCGCTCCTCCCTGGATCTAGTGGGGTCCGAGGTGGAGGCTGAAGTTGAAGGGGTTGATAATTCTCCCCCTGGCTCGCCTGAAGAGCTTGCAATCATGGATGAATTGATTGCTTCCATAAAGCAAACGCTGCATTTGCAGGATGAAGTGTGTCCCCCCGCTGCCTTGGCGGCTTATGGGACGCAGAGAAAACGCAGGACGCCGCAGGTTTTTCCCTGCAATGATGATTTTCAGCGCGCTGTTAAGGAACAATGGCGCAATCTGCGCAAACCTTTTGCTGTACCAAGTAGGTTCAAGCTGCTTTATCCTTTCTCGCCTTCCACTGATGAAAGGTGGTGTGTGCCTCCCCCAGTGGATCACGCAATTGCGGTTTTAAACAAAGCCACTGCGATTCCTGCAGAGGATTCCCCTGTGTTCCGTGATGCCACGGATAGGAGATTGGAGTCTCTTGCCCGTCATACTTATTCTGTTACGGGTTCTATGCTTAAGGCTCTGTTTGCTTCTCTCATGGCGGCCCAGGCGATCGCAAGTTGGACGCAGATGCTTAGGCGCGTCCTAGTGGCCGATTCGGCCTCGCCGGCGACCCTGGATATGGTGGATCAAATCCACCAGGGTGTCATGTATCTGTGTGATGCGGACCTGGACCTGGTTCCGTTGGCTGCACGTGTGCACAGCGTGGCGGTGTTGTCTCGCCGCCTGGTTTGGTTGAAATGTTGGTTGGTGGACCAGTCCTCACGTAAGACCTTAGCCAATCTGCCTTATGATGGGTCTCGCCTTTTTGGGGAGTCCCTGGATGTGTTGATTAAGGGGATCACCGGGGGTAAGAGCACTCTCTTGCCCCATTTCCCCAAGGCTAAGGGGGCTTCTGGGAAGAAGCATGCTAATTTTCGGCCCCCTCAGGGGTCCTTTCGTGCCTTTCGGCCGCACTACAAGGGCAAGCCGTTCAAAGGTCTAGGCTCTCAGAAGAATCCTGGTCTGGTAAACAGAAGTCCGGTCAATCCGGATCTGCAGCCCATAACAGTTCGGCCTGAAGGGGCGCCCTCACCCAGTTTTGGGGTGGGGGGACGCTTGCTCGGTTTTCTTTAGCCCTGGTTGGCCCGTGTGCGGGACAGATGGGTTCAGGAGATCGTTCGATCTGGTTACAAGATCGAGTTTCTCTCTCGGCCGGAGAGCAGATTTTTTCCCTCAAATCTTCAACTGTCTCCAGAGCGTTTGCGGGACCTACACCTGGCGGTGCGGGACCTGAGGGCTCAGGGAGTGGTGGTTCCGGTGCCTCATCGGGACAGATTTCGGGGGTTTTATTCCAATCTGTTCACCGTGCCCAGAAAGGAGGGCAAGGTTCGTCCAATTCTGGACTTGAAGGCTCTGAACCGCTCTGTGCGGGTTCGCAAGTTCCGCATGGAATCCCTGCAGTCGGTGGTGGCTGCCCTGGTTCTGGGGGAATTCATGGCCTCCATCGATTTGAAGGATGCGTATCTTCACATCCCCATTTTCGAGGGTCACCAGAGGTACCTTCGTTTTGCCATTGCGGAGGATCACTACCAGTTCGTGGCGTTGCCTTTTGGTCTCGCCTCGGCTCCGCGGGTCTTCACCAAGGTGCTTGCACCGGTTCTGGCATTGTTGAGAGCCCAGGGCATTTCTGTCCTGGGGTATCTGGACGACATTCTGGTTCAATCTGCGACCAGCCAGGGTCTGGAGGAGGACCTGTCTGTCACGATGCAAACTCTGCAGGAGTTTGTTTGGACGATAAATTATCTAAAGTCGACGCTGAGTCCGTCGGTTCGTCTTCCCTACCTGGGAATGATTCTGGACTCGGTACAGGCGAAGGTCTTCCTGCCGGAAGACAAACTCAGGACTCTCCAGGAGGAAGTCAGGTCCCTCAGGGACGTTCCGCACTCGTCTCTAAGGACGTGCATGAGATGTCTGGGATTGATGGTCTCGGCTTTCGAGGCGATTCCCTTCGCCCAGTTTCACACGCGGGGTCTCCAAGCGGAGATCCTGTCCATGTGGGACGGGCGACCTCAGTCTCTGGATCTTCCAATCTCGTTGAGTCATCGCACCAGAAGAGCCCTTCTGTGGTGGCTCCAGTCCCCGATGGTGTCCGGGGGCAAGTCGTTTCGTCCTATCTCGTGGACGGTAATCACCACGGATGCCAGCCTGTCGGGCTGGGGTGGTGTTCTGGGCGTTCTGTCCGCCCAGGGGACTTGGTCGGAGGGGGGAGTCCTCCCTTCCGATCAACATTCTGGAATTGCGTGCGATCAATCTCTGTCTTCATCGCTGGACGGACCGGCTGCGGGGCTGCCCGGTTCGGGTGCAGACGGACAATGCCACGGCGGTGGCCTACATCAACCACCAAGGGGGCACCAGGAGTGCCCGAGCGGCTCGAGAAGTGGCCGACATTCTGACTTGGGCCGAGACTCATGTCCCGGCGATAACGGCGGTTCACATTCCGGGGGTGGAGAACTGGCAGGCGGACTATCTGAGTCGCCAGACCCTGGATCAGGGGGAGTGGTCTCTCCACCCGACTGTCTTCCAGATGTTGTGCGCGAAGTGGGGTCTTCCAGATGTGGACCTATTCGCGTCGCGTCTCAACAAGGTGAGAAGGTTCGTGGCAAGGACGCGCGACCCTCGGGCAGACGCGTCGGACGCGTTAGTGGCCCCGTGGCATCAGTACAGGCTGATGTACGCGTTTCCACCGATTCAGTTGCTGTCCAGGTTCCTTCGCAGGTTACACTCGGAACGCAGCACGGTGATTCTTGTGGCACCGGACTGGCCTCGCCGGTCCTGGTACGCAGACCTCGTGAATCTGGCGGTCGACGCCCCATGGCGTCTGCCTCTTCGAGATGATCTCCTGTCTCAAGGACCGATATACCATCCTGCTTTACAGTCGCTGGCTTTGACGGCCTGGCTGTTGAGACCGAGGTCCTGAGGGAGAAGGGTCTCTCCCCAGAGGTCGTTCATACCTTGATCAACGCGAGGAAGTCTTCCTCGGGGAAGGTTTATTACCGAACTTGGAAGGCCTATTTTGCTTGGTGTGAGTCCAGGGGATTTTCTCCCCGCACTTACTCGGTTTCCCGAGTGCTGTCCTTCCTTCAAACGGGTGTCGATCAGCGTTTGGCGCTGGCTACGATCAAGGGTCAGGTGTCTGCGCTGGCCGTTCTGTTTCAACGTCCCGTGGCTTCCAACTCCTTGGTTGGCACTTTTGTTCAGGGTGTGCGGCATCTGGTTCCTCCTAGGAGGGATCCTTTGCCCCCTTGGGACTTGAATCTCGTTCTGTCTGTGTTGCAACGTGCTCCTTTTGAACAGATCAGGGAGACCTCGTTGTCTATGTTGTCCAAAAAGGTCGCCTTTTTGGTAGCGATCACTTCGGCTCGCAGAGTGTCGGAGCTGGCAGCTTTGTCCTGCAAGTCTCCGTATCTGGTTGTTCATTTGGATAAGGTGGTCTTGCGACCTAATCCTTCTTTTCTTCCGAAAAGAGTTTCGGAATTCCATCTTAATGAGGATATTGTCTTGCCTTCGCTGTGCGCGAAGCCTAAACATCCAAAGGAGGTGAGATTACACTCTCTGGATGTTGTTCGGGCGATAAGGGTTTACCTTAAATCGACTGAGTCTTTTCGAAAGATGGATTCCTTGTTTGTTCTTCCAGAGGGTCCTCGGAAGGGCATGGCGGCGTCGGCCTCTACCATCGCCAAATGGATCAGGCAGACCATTGAACAGGCCTATGCCTTGCAGGGGAAGGTTCCCCCTGTGCCTGTGAAGGCGCACTCTACTAGATCTCTGAGTACGTCTTGGGCCTGTCGTCATGGGGCTTCTGTAGCCCAGGTGTGTAAGGCGGCGACTTGGTCGACCGTACACACTTTTACAAAATTCTACAAAGTAGATGTTCAGGCATCGGCGGATGCTTCCTTTGGCCGCAAGGTTCTTAGTGCGGCAATTCCCTAGGGTCCCTTGTTGGGGACCTCTGGCTGTTGGGATGAGTTTTTTGTCCCATGGTTATTTGTCTTTTCCTGGGTTGTTGCTCCTGTTGAGCACTTGTTTTTTTTTTTTTCCTGTTGCCCAGCTGGTTTCCTTCCTTTGGTAAGGTTCCTTTCTTTGATGCGGAGACTGCGTTGCCTTTTCGGCGCGGATGCGTTTCCCACCCCTCATGTTTGCACTGCTTTGGGACGTCCCCATATGTGACGAATATGAAGAGGCGGCGACTGTCGGAGGACGTAAGAGAAAACGGAATTTTTGTAAAATCTTACCTGTAAAATTCCTTTCTCTGAGTCCTCCGACAGTCGCCGCCCCCGCCCCTCTTTTGGGGTTTGGTTGTATACTCTACTGCTATTCCACTAAAACTGAGATATGGTTGCAGGAAGTAGGAGGGTATTGACTGAGGGGACCACCCCTTGAGGGTGGGATATGTTAAAAGCTTTAATGTTAACATATTCTGTTGCCTAGCTACTCCTTCGGAGCAAAGTCTCTAATACCCCCATATGTGACGAATATGAAGAGGCGGCGACTGTCGGAGGACTCAGAGAAAGGAATTTTACAGGTAAGATATTACAAAAATTCAGTTTTCTTAAGTTCATTGACGGACGCAGTACCCTCTCCTCTATTTTGAGTTTGGTTGGTGTTCCTTCTCTGACACTGCTTTGATACAAAACTGACATCCTATGCAGGAAGAGAGAGGATGTACCCTCGGGGACTGTCCATAGGCGTAGCCAGAACTTTTTTAATGCCTAGTGTCCTACTCCTGTAGGGGGCAGTATAACCCTACTGATATGCATCAGAGGACTTCGTCCGTCAATGAACTTAAGAGAAAATCCAGTTATCACTTCATTCACTTTTACCCTTCTGGTTGTTTTAATAAACTGTTCATTGTATCCACTGGCTTGTTCATCCTTTGAGAACTGCCATGAGAAGATCAACAACGGGATTAGCACTGTCTCTCCTGGTTGCCCATTGGATGGTAATTTTGTTTGATTCTGATGGCTGCACCAGTGTGGTTCAGGACAACTCGGTGTGGGTGCAACCGTGATCAGCGCTGGGACCTTTTGTTGTCACATGACTGCAGGGAGGACTGTGATGGGGAGCCATGACTACCTTCCCCCATCCACCACATCCCCTGGTCCCTGAAAATATTGGCTACACCAAAAGCAGTCACCGGTGCCAAAAAGATTTGGACCGCTGCCCTAGGTGGTTCTAATGTGGGGTGAGTGGCCCATTTAAAACTAGCATGAGAACGTTAGTTACTGTAATTATTCCTATCTTATACTAGAGGGGATTGTGTGTTTTTTTTTTTTTTTTTTTTTTTTTTTTTTTTTCCTTAAATCAACAAACTGGGTTTACCAAATAAAAATACTAAGTTGTTGGCCATGTAATCCGGAATTGGCAAAAACATAACTTTTCACAGTTTTTCAACCCTTTAATAGATAACATCAGACTAGGGAGATTCTCTGAGCCATCCATGCTCTTTGACCAGGAATAGAAAAAAGAGCCTGGTGTGACACTTTTAATTCATCCAGTGTAGCAGGGCTCTTTCTTCTATTACTTTGATTGTTTTTGTTTATAAATCTCAGCTAGGTGTTCTCAGCTTTAAATTAGAACGAAGGGCAACATTTTTCTTCTTTTGTTTTAGTTTTGAATAGAATGGAAGTGGATTAGAACACTTGTCAGTTCTTATTGCTGTCTGTGCCCCCATTACAGAGATTCAGCCTCTCTACTTGTCCTGTTCACCGTTATCATTGAAAGTAAAAGTAAACCCACGTTTTGGGTTGTCCCCAGAAAAAGTAATAGAGGAGAAATTTTCCAATGGGGACACTAGTTGTGGTGACCTGAGGGGCCCCAAGGAATGCCCTTAATTTGCAGGGATTTCCCCTGAATTCCTATTTTGCTATTTTCCCTATGGGACAGGAAGTGAAGGGAAATCTCTGCAAAGGGACACAGCGGAAAAAAATCTGACCCTCCCATACTTTATCCAAAAAAAAAAAAGTTTTGACTATAGTTATTCTTAAGTGAACATTTAGGTATCAAAACACATTTCATCTCTGGCATTGTGAATTGAAAAAAATTTTTTTAGGCTCTTGCTGCATTTTTGAGGCCCACGTTGTGATATATTCTCTGCACTTGCCAGCTTATGAGAAAGTTGGATCAGCATTCGCCTTTTATGGTTATGGGCAGAACAAAAATCCAATTGCTACTTGACATGATTGTGGCAACAAACTTTGTAGGTGCATTTGTGTTTTTTTTTTTTTTTTCATTTTTATAATAATATTTAATACAATGATTTTAGGTCCTTGTAACACACAATGCAACCCTTTACCTCTCCTTTCGTTTCCAGAACAATCACTTGAATTTGAAAGAGGTAGACTTGTTTAAAGACCCCTTAACTGTGGAAGTCTGGGCAGAAAAAGTCAAGCAGAAATGCTTGTAGGTAACCTGACTCTGGACTTCTGCCTAGGACCACCTCAAAATGCCTTCATCCAGGGTCTCTGTGTGGAAGTTGCAAGCTTTTCTTTGTACTCTGATCTGAATTGTAGGCAAAGCTGGTCAAATGTAGCCTTTTCTTTTCAAACACAGGATTTTCCATTTGAGAGTAGCTGCATGCAATTAAATGGAAAACACATTGTTTGACTAGAACACCCGTGTACATGAACCAGAAGGCTCCTATCCCATTTGCAATCCTATTGCTGGTAATATGTTACCATTGACAGTATCACTATACAGGGCATTTCCACTGCTTTTTCACTGGTGAGTGAGGCATTGTTTTCTTTCCGCTGATGCGACACCTCTCCCATCCAACCATACATGGAGCAGCACCATGAAACTAGGTAGGTTTTTCCCTCTGCCCTTACTAGCAACCCTGTCACTGGCTAGTTGTTGCCAGCATCTGGATAGCCATTGTGCCATGACCCTAGCAGTCATTGGAAGCAGTTAGTAGTGGACCAGATAGATAATCTCAAACAGAAATAGAGCTATGAATCAATAAGGATGGGAGTGTCTTGGCAATGTCACATGTCAAGGTAAACTGTTAAGTCTCAGGAGGAATTCAAGCAGATTATCTTAATC
Organism: Pelophylax lessonae; assembly: GCF_965119305.1. Classification (NCBI taxonomy): domain Eukaryota; kingdom Metazoa; phylum Chordata; class Amphibia; order Anura; family Ranidae; genus Pelophylax; species Pelophylax lessonae. The sequence continues at coordinate 209,442,488 of NC_138769.1, read as the reverse complement.
CTACATCAAAAGACACAGTCAAAGTATTCATAAACCCTGAGTTAGACTCGTACCTTAAGGAGATTGGATGTTGGCAAACTTTTGAGGACATGCACACTGAGCGCCTCTCCTGCAACCTTACCCCACTGCATTTGTCCTCCGTTTTTTTAACTTGTGTCCTTTCTCCCTCCTGGTGTATGCCCCCCGTGATAAATGAAAATTGGACCCTTAATGGGACCAATAAGGTGGCCAAGGTTAGACAGGGTACCTTTACACACCCGTACTTGAATCTTTAGAACACACTGCATTATATCCTTTTATCTTACACAACACACTGCATTATATCCTTTTATCTTACACGACCTTCCACAGTGTGAAGCACACAAGTAGTTTTGAAGGTGCAGGTAATGCGGTTATCTACACTTAGTTCTTTTCCCCTTAGTTACTATTGTCTGGCTTTATATGGCCTTATAGGTAATGGTATAGCATTCACCTATTTACATTTGGCCATCTTTTCTTTCACCTCACTACCTCTCTAGCGTGTGATGTATTGCATATGAGACACATAACTGCACACGTTGACCATCTACACAAACAGCAACAAAACCTCAGGTAAGGACACGCAGCCCCAATATGCAATCCACAGACAGATGCTCGTCTCCGAGATCCCGACAATAGATAGATATATAATGGAAGCACGAGTATTTAATTGAAGTGTCAAATACAGATTAAAACATCACAGCACTTGTTATGTATCTGTTCCTTTACATTATAAATACAAATCTTTTGAAAGTAAAAACATCACAGCACTGACTGGAAGGTAACGTTGGCCACAGCCAAAATCTTAAACGTTTATCGCACCTGAAACCTCAGGAGCTGTTTCTGGGTTATTGGGATTCCTTCATACCGCTCTAATAACTGCAGTAGCTAGGCTCCAGCAAGGTCTACTGTAGATGTGCCACTATGTCTACTGCAGCAGCTGGACTTCTTCCCTAGTCTTCTGTATCTTTGATATAAGAGATTTTTAGCTTTTAAGCAACATGATGAGTTATGCTTCCTATACTATTCACACATCACTGTAGTCCTTGCATTGTTGAAAAGATCAACAAAGTCTGTGGTGCAGTTTTATTAGATGCTTAACACCCTGAGCATTAATATCCCAGGGTGCCTTGGAAACCTTTTACTATTATAAGGCTCCTGCACCTAATTTATTGAACCATATGTCCTAATGCTGTTGCCCATTCTTCTCCTTTTCAGTTGATCCCGCATCCTTCTTCGGCTCCTGCCCCATGCTTGTACTGTCTGGGGTACCTGGGTCTAAACCTGACATTAATCCTATTCCTTCTTACTCAGCACATTTTTCTGTCTGGTCCCATGTTCAAAAACATGCTCTCATTTGTTTTCTCTACTCCACTGGTTTTCTCCGCTTAGGTCACTGGGACTCACTATGTGAGGAGGTTTGGTAAACTATTTAGAGCCCCTTTTCTCCTTGTTACCATAACATTATTAGGCAAGTTGTATTTTTTTTAGGAATTTTTTGAATAACTACATTGCTCTCAATCAATCCAAAATGTTAAAAAAAAAAAAAAAAAAACCTCAAACCTTCACATTTAAGAAAGTAAAAGTTAAGTTTTGACTTTCTTAGGAGAATATCTATGCGTGTACAATTGGTATGCAACTAAATGAAAAACAAAAAATTTCCCTTCTTGTTTGTTTTTTTCTGTGAAAGTAAGAATAATAAACAACTCAAAATGTACAAATAAAAATTTCTGACGTTTAAAAAAAATAAAATGAAATTACTGACCAATATATCCACCCTTCTTTTCAATAACAGTCCTAAGTCTTTCTTTCATGGAGTTAGTCAACAAATCAAGAAACGGACAATTAACTTTTTTGTGCAGCAGCAACCACAGCCTCCCAGACACTTCAGAGAGGTGTAATGTTTTCCTTCACTGTAAATCTTCTCCTGTTTAAGAAGGGCCCACAACGTTTCAATAGGGTTTAGGTCAGGTGAGGAAGGGGGCCATGTCATTATTCTTTCACCTTTTAATGCCTTTACTGGCTAGCCGCACAGTGGAGTACTTGGATACATGCAATGGAGCATTGTTCTGAATAAATATCATGGTCTTCTTGAAAGATGCAGACTTTTTCCTCTACCACTGCATGAAGAAAGTGTCTTTTAAAAGCTGGTAGAAGGTTTGGGAGTTGATTCTGAATCCATTTTAAACCTGAAAAGGTCCAACTAGCTCATCTTTAATAATACCAGCCCATACCAGTACCCCACCTCCACCTTCCTGGCATGTGAGTGGAAGTGGAGCGCTGTGCCTGTTACGGATCCAGCCACAAGCCCATCCATCTTGTCCGCCAAGAGACACTCTCATCTCATTAGTCCTTTGAACCTTTGAAAAATCTGTCTTCAGATATTCCTTGAACCAGTCTTGACGTTTTGACTTATGTGTCCTGTTCAGTGGTGTTCGGTTTTCAGCATTCCTTACCTTGGTCAGGTGTCTGAGCACAGAACACCTTGACTTCTGGGCACTCCAGGTAGGTTGGAGTTCTCGAATATGACAGCACTGGAGGATACTGGGTTCCTGGTACCTCCACCTTTGATTCTCCCCAAATCTTTGACAGTTAATTTGCATCTTTTTTTCTCAACATGTTTCATGCGACCCTGTTGACTATTTGCAACAAAACGTTTGGTTCGGTGATCATGCTCCAATATCTTAGCAATTTCAAAAGTGCTGCATCCCTCTGAAAGACTTTTTTACTTTTTTGACTTTTCAGAATCCATTAAATTTCTTTTGGCCCATTTTGCCTAAGGAAAAGAAGCTGCCTAATAATTATGCACACCTTGATATAGGGTGCTGATCTCCTTAGGCCAAACCCTCCCTTATTGCATAAATACACATCACCTGAATTGCTTAAATCCAATAAGCATTCAAGTTTATACAGCTTAGAGTTGGACAATATGCATAAAAATGATGATTTGGTCAAAATACTAATAATTGTACACACGGTGTATATTTCCCTGGCTTACATTCCTCAGACTGTGCCCTGAGCTTTGATCTGCCCTCCCCTCCTCATATCAGGGCTGCGAATGACCAATTTGCCCGTTTTATGTTTTGAGAAGCCATTAAGTTGACTCCATTCGCCAGCTTAGCACTGGTAAAAAGTTGCATTGCCTCTTTTCTCTGCGCTCCTCTTATTCTTCACAGAGATTTCCCAGTATCTCTAATTCACTTGATATTCATCAATTAGGCATATTCCAACTGTTAGGTTGGTTGTCCCTCTTTTCTTGGAGCATGTAACTCACTTCCTCCATACGCTACGACTGATCGTGTGATGTTATTCTCACCTAGGGTTATGATCGTACCCCGTCCCAGAACTTTTTTCTCAACCTGCAACTTTTTCTGTTGGATATAGCCATCCCCCTAGCTCTTGATACACTGCAGGACTTGGTTCTGCCTTTTGTATTCCCTTGCTAACAGCCTGGCTTATGTGCTCCCTGTGCTCTCTTCGTTGCCCCTGTCAGCCAAAGTTCTTTATTGCCTCCCCTTGTTTTCTTCTATGGTATCTTTTTTTTTCTCTTATGCTGCATGGAGACTAAGTATCTTGGAAGCCAGCCCTTGCTTCCTTGATGGTCTTCTAATCCCATTCTGTGAGAATGTCATTCCCCCTTCCGAAGTTTTGCTTTGAAGGCATGTCAAACAACTTATGAATTACGTTATGGGTGGGGCCAGGACTGTCCTCTATGACTATATGCAATGTCTTTCTTTGGTAACTGACCACTTTTTGGTTTCCTTACAGGACTGTTCCTCTTTGGGATTTCCCTCTCCTCTTCTGCCTGGCTGGGTGGTTGTTTTATCATTTTCATCTAGGGCTTCTTGGGCTTTTCGCAGCATCTAGCATCTGTTTTTCACAAGTTTCAGGGCCACTACTTGATCCCTTGTTCGCATTTTCAAAAATGTTTTTGCAAGGTGGCTGTTTGAGTCTCTGTTGATCTGTGCTTGGGTTTCAAGGTCTTTTTGCTGTCAACTGTGTGTTCTGGTAGGTTGACCCTCCCCCTTGCTTTTCCGGGGGCACTGTTACGGACACTTTTTTTTTTAGCAATTTTGTTGCCTATCCTTTACATTATTGCTTGGGGTCATCCCATGGTCTAAGGATTTATTCCAGGTGACCTGTAATTTACGATTGAGACAAGAGAAATTTTGACATACTTGTAAATTTCAAATCTTAGAAAAAAGTAAGGTACACAAGTGCTTCCCCACTGTTCTCCGATGTCTTTATTGCTTGCCAAAATAAAACTGGAGTCTCATGAAGTGGGCAGGATTTAATGGATACGCTGGAGGGGGTCCCAGCAAAGCTTTTGCCAGTGTCCAATCACCTGAAAGTAGTGGTCTTTAGCCATGGTGTAAATATCAATTCCTGTGTCCTGTACTGTATGCCAAGATGTAGAATTTACAGGTACATCAAAATCCCTATTCATATATATATATATATATATATATATATATATATCTAAAAGTGTATATTCGAGATAATGAAGTAAACCTGTCAAAAGTTGGTGGTTTTTATAAATAGCTTCCATCTTACAATGCTATTTAGCTAGCTGTTATGCTCACCCACTGGCTTCAATTAATTGAGTACGTGACAGATATTTCGAGAGAAGTCCTCAACAGCAGCACAAATTTTTCGTCTGCTGTGTTGTAGGTTTACATATAGGGAGCTACCAATCACCTGTCTCCTGGATTCATGTGCTATGTTCTGTGTAGCAGTAACTTTTTTGATTGTGATCGCCATAGACCAGGACTCTCCAAACCTTCTAAACAAAAGGCCAGCTTACTGCCATTTAGAGTTTAGGAAGGCTAGGCTGTGGCCAGTGGGAGTAGAAAATGGTATCAGCGGAAAGAATAATGCCCCATCAATAGCGCCAATGAGAAGAATAGTATCCCATCTTTGGTGTCAGTGGAAGGAATAGTGCCTCATCATTGGTGTCAGTGGGAAGAATGGTGTCTCGTACCAGTGGGGTAAATAGTTTTTCAAGGGCTGGATAAAGGCAAGCAAAGGGCCACAGTTTGGAGACCACTGCCAAAGACCATGATGACCATAGATTTGCTGCATGCTTTAGGATTTACGTTTACTGAATGAATGATTAATACCTGGACCAACGTTTCTGATAAACCAAGCAAATTATTCTTTTGACTGATAACAACCATTTGTTTACCTCACCTGTACTTTTCAGTTAATGAGTAACTTCTCAATAAAGAAGTTTTTGTTGTCGACATTGATCACGTTGATCCAAATAACACGTGGGCAGCAATTGCTGCATCCTGCTGCAAAGAACTTCAACAAATTACAATACTTTCCATGGACTGTCATTTATGTAGTGCTCATTAATCCATCCAAAGCAAGTACACAAGCTGCATGTGATCGTTTTTTCCTGTTCGCTCACAGCACATTTGTAGTGCAGTAGGTAACCTTGACTGCACCAAGAATAGGTCTAAAATGTATCCAGGGTGTGGCCAGTATGTAAACAGCTTAAAGCTGACCTTTTAGCACAAAATTAACTTCCTCTCATCTTCTTACTTTCGACTCCCTCTTACACAGTTGAAGATAGTTTCCTTATTTTTGTCAGAATAAATACTATTGTTTCCCTTTGCTATTAGTGTGGCTTCCTACGTCCTGATTCCTTGCTGAGGTGAGGTAGTGATCGACCACCTGTAGCCTCCTGTGATATCCACGTCACATCCTTGTAGTAGTTTTCAAAAGTTGCATAGACATGAACTAATGTTTTTAAATCCCAGTCATAGTTATTCATATCAAAGATCATCGTTTGTGTGTGTGTGTGAACACTTTTAGTGACGTGACTAATCAAAGCAGATGATCAAATATGTTTATTTACAACTGATTGCTAAAAGTTTGTGTACAGCAGTGAAATTCTAAGGTATGTTATGTACAGCAGTGAAATTATAAGATATCATAATGTTATGTAATTATGCATATTGTGTGTTTTTCTAGGAGCTTATGCCAAACTGTTAAACATGAGCTGCAGTGTAGAGAAGGGAAAGCTTGGGGGAAATAGGGAAGTGCTATAGAATACCAATGATACCATTGGCGATATGACACAAGGAAAATTATCCTGAACACAAAATGAAATGTAGTACAAAGTTGGAAAAGAGGCTCGTTCACCAGTGGGCACAGTTAAAATCTACTTTTAGTTAAAAAAAATAAATAAATAAATGGATCCCTTAGGTAGACCAAACACTAAAGATTTGAAGTAAGAGATCTTTAGATATTATACATGTTTTTATGCATACAGAGGAAGTGGTCAGTTCTTGGGTATTGCTATAGATAGAAGCTTATGATATCAGAAGTTCCACAATCCAGAACGGAAGAGATTGTTCATTTGTTTTGCTTTTTGCTGTTAGTAAGCAGAGACAGTGCCAAACATTAAATTAAATAAAAATGTACAGGCTTAACAAAAAAAAAAGAAGCGAAACCCTGAATGTGTGTCCATCAGCATGATAGAAACATGGCCAAGTTTATATATGCTGTTGATGTCCATGCAAAGCTGACTGCTTACTGCAGATTACTACATTTGCTTGGCCAACTTCAACTTCTCACAAAAACACAATTGTTCTTCTATTTCTAAAAGATGGCGAGGAAACACTTTTTGCTAATAAGATGTGCCTGCTAGCAAAGCTTCTTACACATGCTTATTGTTAAGGCATTGTTTCTGACAGTATGCAAAGTGCCTTAGTTCATGGCTACCGATTTCAGATTCGTATTTTTCTGTTCAGACAACTGGGTTACTGCACTTCGCACATTTTAAGTTTTCTTTGCACTGTCCCATATAAATAAGCAAGTTTGTGAAATATTTGCACTGTTACTGACTGGTAACATGTTCAGTAATTTGTTTATGCAGTAGCTGTCCTCTTTCAGTATGAAGTGAATTTCTTGGATTTATTTAAAAAAAAAAATCACTTCTGTCTGGAAATATGCATCTCATGGTAGCAGATTGACAGGGGCATTATTAAATCGTTCTTATATTGTTACATACACACAGTAATATTTTTCTAAGAATTTTACAGTCTGGTAAGTCTTTTATCTAGCAGTAGGTTTATTGTGTTAACACTTCATATGTGTTTGCATTTAGTGAGTCATAAGCAGAAATGCTGCTCGCTTACAATATCCGTTTTTGCCCGAACAGTTTTCTGCAGTAAATTACTTTATTTCTGGACCAACAATTTTTTCGGGGTGGTGGGGGGGGGGGGTTTGTAATAAAAGTACCTTTTAACATGTAACTAAAATTATATATGCTGTCCAGCATGCCAGTGATCTGATTGAGGTGAATGTTTATGTACTCACTGTAAATTGCTTTGCCAATGCTTGCAACTCCCATGGCATTTCTAAAATTCTGTATTTTGTCTGCTTTAATGCTGCCTTACTAGGACTTCTAGCTGCAGAAAGTAGGTATTCCTTTTTTCCTTTTGTGCTGCTTGCTATGCTTTCTCCTGAATGTTTTTTGAATGTACAAAGTACTAAATGTGATCGTAAAGTATACAAGAATGTGGAATTGTACAGCTAAAGTATATACGGTTGAGATCAGCAAACAGATTAAAGTCCAGACTGGCCATTAATCACACAGATTCTGTTGGTCACAGATGGTGTACCAATTTAAGATTTGTTCATACTTGGCGCATTTCCATGCATTTTGGTGCATTTTTCAGGACCGTTGTAATGCATTGACATTAGTGAAACCAATAAGTTAGAGAATTTCCTGGCATGGTATACTTTTACAGTTTGTATTGCTCAAGCTATGAATATACAATACTTTGCTGATGCACATGGAAGATGGAAATTGCTATTTAGTGATGTCCCTTTGGGAGCCATGCTGAGTGGCCGAGTTGAGAGCTGGGGTGGTAACATTGCACTCTCCCTCATCCAATAAGAGAACGCTGTGCATTCATTTAGAAGATGCAAAGCATTCTCTGGCCCCTGTGCTGAGCGGCTGACCTCCTGTGTTCACAGTGAATGAGGCCTCCTACTTAGCATTGGACCCAGAAGCAGGCAAAGAACACAGAAAAAGCTGTGTCCACCTAAAAATGCAGCAATATATCCTGCATGATAAGGCGTAGAATGTTGACCTGCATATTGTCTTTCAATTTAGTTCAGATGGGATCCTTAAAGTGTATCTCACCCCACCACCCCCCAAAAAAAAAAAAAAAACATTTTTCTATCGTTCGACAGACGCAGCTCCATTGGGCTTTGAGTTATGCTCCTCCAATCAGGAATAGGTACTAGGCAGGAAAAAGCTTTACCACGCCTATGGGGGCTGCCCCTGCAGGCATAACCCCACACACTCTGCTACAGCAGTCAGCTTGTTTCTGCCTAGTTTAGGAATAGGACCTAGCTCCCTGCTGGGACTTCGGTCTTAGCTGTTATGGGGAATGGTTGTTGTTTTATGATTTCTTTTTTTTATTTTCAATTATTAGTTCCTGGAGAACTACAAGCAACAGCCGACTGTGGTTTCGGACTGGATAATCTAGATCCTTAAGATCTCCCAGCCTGGCCAGCGAGCATGAGTAGGTTATAGTCCAGAACTAGGACTCGCCATGACAGTGCCCTGACAGATGGGGAGGAGCCTGCGAGTGGATCTCGCAGGAATGCGATCGACCTGAAACGCCCTGAGTCGCAGCGTTCCCCCTGGCTGGCAGTACCCCCATCCTGGGTGGAAGGTGATATGTTTGGAGTGGCGCCCACCTGGTACCGTGATATGGTGAGGTATGGTCCCCCTAAAGCCTCTGGCTGTCTCGGGGTGGATATAGGCCCCTTCCCTGAAATAGTCGAACCCTCAGGGCTCCCTCGTTTCCCCTGGCATCTCGGACGGACTGGGCCCAAGCCTTTTTTCCCCTACCCTTAGCAGGTTCCTACATTGGGGGGGCGGAAATATTGCAGCCGCTGCTGCGCCTTTCGGTGGGGGTGGCTTGTCCTGGTGGGGTCCCTTCCTAGGGGCCTTCCGATGCCTATTGTTGGGGGGCCCCCTTTGCGGGGTCCTGGAGACCGAATGGCGTGCCGTGGGGGCTGCCAATTTGCTGTAGATCCATGCTTTCTATATTCCCATTGTAATAGATGGGCAGCCATTTTTTTTGCAGTTCCCCATAGGAATGCGTGGAGCGGCTATATTTTTGTGGTCCATATTGCTGGACAGGCATGTGGCATGACAGACCCAGGCTGTTGTTTCCTTTTCCTGTGAGATCGTTTTTACTTTCATTTTCACAGAACATGCTGGCAGCCTCCTGAGGAGGGCAAGGAGCAGTTTGGTAACGTTTTTTTTTTCCCTGTGGGTTTACCTCGTACACTCTGTTATTAGTGTATACTAGTGGGGATTTTTGCAGACCGCTAATATAGCGGTGGGATCGCGATTGGCGACTTTTAAAGTGACACCATTATTTCTCTGTCGCTCATTGACAGACGCAGTCCTCTTGATTAATATCAAATTGGGTTATACTGCCCTCTACAGGAGTAGGACACTAGGCAGAAGGAAAATGTTCTGGCCACACCTTAGGGGCAGTCCCAGAGGGTATATGCTCTCCCTCTCTGCTACTTCAGGATGTTAGTTTTTTCTGTCTAGGCAGGAGTAAGGACCTAAGTTCCTTGCTGGGATCTTTTTTTAGAAAAAAATTTTTTTAGGCAGCTTTTTTCTCCAGTTGTTCCTGTGAGATCTTCAAGCAAGTATGCTGAAACTGGGCGACGGGCTGGATGTTGAGATCCAGTGGTCACCCCAGTCAGCCTATGAGCGCGTGCAGGCCCTAGCTCCGCGCTGGGTCGGCCGCGACATAGTCCCACTGGACGGGGACTGACCCTGCGAGTTAAACGTCTCGCCGGGACGCCGACGACCAGTTGGAAACTGAGTCACATAGTCCGTATTGGTCGACAGCCCCTCCACCTCGGTGGAGAGGGGTTCTGTCAGGAGTTGGCGCCCGCCTGTTCCGGTATGGTGAGTAAAATGTTCCCCCCTCTCCCCCTGACGGGTTTGTGGGTGGACGCGGGCCCCTGGGATGATCGGACCCTCATGATCCTGGATCCCCCCTCTATCCTATAACAGGTGTCACAGATCCCCCTCTTAAGGGTGATTTAGTGAATAAGAACCAGAAGGCTTGGTTTGGGAGCGGACTATCGGAAGTCACTGTATGAGGGGCACTGTAAAGGGACCATGACTGAAGTCAGTGGCTGGCATTACTGATAGGATGGCCATGTAAGAAGGTGATAGCATCCTACCTTATACATAAGGTTGCAATACAGGCCGATGCCTGTGCCTGGACTACCGCCATCCGCAGGCCGCCATCCTCCCGCAGGCCGCACACCTCCTGAAGGCCGCAGCAGGCCGCTGCCATCTTTCCACAGGGGCCGCCATCTTGGCGTAGCCTCGTGTCTCCAGCATGGGGGCGGCCATTTTGGAAGTGACCAGCTACCTCGAGGAGTAGCATGGGAGGCGCCGGAAGGCGTGTAAAGGGGCGGAGCCGCCTCCTTTACCCGGGAAAAGGATCCAAAAGACTTCCTGTCTGTAAGAGACAGCACTGAGAGCAGGTTGATAGAAACTTCTGTGCATCAGGTGGTGAGCCTTGGGGTCTCTCTCTCTCTCTCTGTGGGGTCCAAAGCAGGTAACACTGAGGGGCGCTGTTGCGCTGGGGGATTACAAAAAAAAGAATTTTTTTTCTTTTGCAAATATTTTTTTGTTTGTTTGCTGGCAGGTGTCTTAGATTAATCATGGACCCTGCCACACATGTATCCCCACCTCATCCCCTCGAGGTGGCCACAGGACCCTCCAGTGCCCCACTTATGATTGATGCATTATCAGCAGTTTTGGAGTCTTTGGTATCCCGGGTGGAGGTGGCCTGTCAGGGATGGGGGGCAAGAAAGCGACCCCTGCCTACCCCCATCTCATCTGACACTTCAGATACGGATTCTGAGCTTGTCACTGCAGCTGCAGGTCCCTCTTCTGGAGCTGCTGTTTCGGGTATGGTCTCCTCAGACAGTGAGGAGGACGTTTCTGCCTCCGCCATAGCGCAAGAAGAAGCGTTGGTGGACGCACTAGTTATGTCTGTCCGGGAAACCTTAAGTCTTGAGGTTACACCGGCAGAGGTAGCTGACACTAAAATTCCTTTTGGTACTAGCAAGCCTACCAAAATGGCGAAGGTTTTTCCCTTGCCCAAATGTTTTGGTAATCTAATTAAAGAAGAATGGGGTCGTCCGAAACGAACCCCTGCTATTTCCAAACGCATTGCTAGGCGCTATCCGTTTGAGGAATCCCTCCTTAAAAAATGGACGGTACCACTAGTGGTGGACTCACCGATTTCCAGACTAAATAAAGCCACTGTTATCCCGTTGGAGGACACTCCGTCCTTTAGGGATCCGGTGGATCGAAAAGTAAAAGCGGAATCCCGCTCCATTTTTTCCCTGATAGGGTCAACCTTTAGGCCAGTGATTGCCATTGGTTTAGTTTCACAAACATTGACAGAATGGACCAAGTTGTTACGCCGTGACCTAAAGGGGAGAAGTATCCCCCCGGCAGTATCAGATTTGCTGAAGCAGATTATACAAGGGCTACAGTTCATCTGTGACGCCGCCCTGGATGCCACTCCCTTGTTAGGGCGTGCATCGGTTTCAGCAGTAGTCCTCAGACGTGTGTTGTGGTTAAAGTGCTGGTCGGCGGATCAAGGTTCCAAAAAAGCTTTGGCTAATCTCCCTTTTCAAGGGGATCGCCTGTTTGGGGCCACCTTGGATGAGATTATAAAGGATCTCACTGGGGGCAAGAGCACTTTTTTGCCACAGACTGCTAAGGGTAAAGGACCTCGTAACAGACGAGGACCTTCCTTTTCCGCTCATAAAAATTTTGTTCGTTTCGCTGGGGCGGGCGATAAGGCGAAGCCCTCCAAAGCCCCTTCAGGGGGTTTCAAAGGGCGCTGGTCGGGTAAACAAAAGTCCGGCTCAGCCAAACCTGAAGATAAGACCTATAAGGCCTGAAGGTGCGCCCCCACCCATCTCTGGGGTGGGGGGACGTCTTCACCGGGTTCCGGATCCATGGCTTTCCAGAATCCCGGACAAAGGGGTTTGCGAGGTCATACGGTTGGGATACAAGATCGAGTTTCGATCACTTCTACCGGTGCGATTCTTCCCTTCCAACATTCGACTATCCCCGGATCGCTTAAGAGCTTTGCGGGGGGCAGTAATGGACTTGATGCAACAGGGAGCGGTAGTTCCCGTTCCTTGAGCAGAACGTTTTCAGGGGTTCTATTCGAACCTATTCACTATACCCAGAGAGGAGGGCAAGGTGCGTCCAATTCTGGACTTAAGAGCACTCAATCATTTTGTACGGGGACAAGAATTCAAGATGGAGTCCATCTGAACATATCTGGGCCTAACTTTGGAGACATCCTTGACAAGGGTGTGTCTCCTTACGGAGAAGCTCCGGAAGATTCAGTGAACGATTCGGATGTTACTGTCCAACTGGCCTTCCCTTTGGATAAGGATTCTGGGACTGATGGTGGCATTCTTAGAGGCAGTACCGTATGCCCAGTCTCATACCCGAATTCTCCAAAAGGAGATTCTTTTCAAATGGAATCGGAATCCCGATTCTCTGGACAATCGGATCCGGTTGAGCGAGCGGACCAGGGAGTTTCTGGTTTGGTGGCTTCGGTCTCCGATGCTCAACCAGGGGAAGTCATTTCCTCCGATAGAATCCAGGTTACCGATAAATGTATTGGAACTGAGAGCGATCAGGCTTTGTCTGATTTACTGGACCGAGCAGCTTCAGGGCAGCCCGGTTTGGGTCCAGTCGGACAAGGCCACGGCCGTGGCTTATGTCAATCACCAAGGGGGCACCAAGAGTGCCCTGGCGGGCATAGAAGTGGCCAGCATTCTTCATTGGGCGGAACGGTTTGTTCCGGCTCGCTCCGCGGTATTCACTCCGGGGGTGGAAGATCGGCAGGCAGATTAGCTCAGCCGTCAGATTCTGGATCAAGGGGTTTTGCCTCTTCATCCAGAGGTATTTCACCAGCTGTGCCTTCATTAGGACACAACCCGGAGGTGGATCTGTTGGCAGCTCGGCTCAACAGGAAGGTGCGGAGGTTTGTAGCCCGCTCCCGAGATCCTCGAGCGGACGCAGCAGACACGCTGGTTGCCCTGTGGGGACAGTATCAGCTACTGTATGTCTTCCCTCCTCTCAAGTTGCTGCCGAAACTTCTTCGCAGGATAGAGGTAGAGGGAATTCCAGTTATCCTAGTAGCTCCGGACTGGCCTCGTCGACCCGGGTAAGACGACTTGGGCAGGCTGGTCGCGGACGCTCCTTGGAGACTTCTTCTCAGGGAGGATCTGTGGTCTCAGGGACCAATCTTCCATCCTTCTTTACAATCGCTGGCTTTAACGGCCTGGCTATTAAGACTCAGGTGCTGAAGGACAAAGGATTGTCAACTTCAGTTATTCCTACTTTAATTAAAGCAAGGAAAGCGACTTCCAGAAAAGTCTATCATCGCACATGGAGGTCTTATATTGCGTGGTGTGAATCCCTTGGATTTCCTCCACGTGCCTATTCGGTGACCCGTATCTTGGCTTTTCTGCAACAGGGGGTTGAGCAGAAGCTGGCCTTGAGTACTATCAAGGGTCAGGTTTCAGCGTTAGCAATCTTCTTTCAGAAGCCTTTGGCTACCCAAAGGCCTTTTCGTCCCTCAGGGTCTCGAGACAAGGGATCTAAGCCCTTCAGGGCCTCCACTGGAGGTTCCAAGAGGAACTGGTCTGGCAAGTCATGAGCAGGCTCTTCCAGACCTGCAGACAAGACTTCCTCTCCATTAAGGGGTGCATCTGCTGTATCAGGGGTTGGGGGGGGGGGGACGTCTTGCTGGTTTCCGGATCCGTGGAACTCCCTGGTACAGAACAAGTGGGTCCACAATGTCATTCGCTTCGGCTACAAGATCAAGTTTTGGGCTAATCTTCCGGAAAGGCTCTTCCCTTGCAGCCATAGTTGTCCCCAGATCGCTTACGGGGGTCTCTTTGGGGCAGTGCAAGACTTGTTACTTCAAGGGGTGATAGTCCCGGGTCCGACTTAGGAACGTTTTTATGGGTTTTACTCAAACCTGTTTACAGTTCCCAGGAAGGAAGGCAAGGTACGTTCAATTCTGGACCTCAAGGCGCTAAACTGCTTTGTGCGGGCACCGAAGTTCCAAATAGGAGTCCATTTGCACGGTAGTGGCGTCCCTACATCAGGGGGATTTTCTCGTTTCTATCGACATTAGGGATGCCTACCTTCACATGCCAATATGTGCCGGTCACCAGTGCTTCCTCTTCTTTGCCGTGGCGAGGAGCATTATCAGTTTGTGGCATTACCCTTTGGTCTCGCCTCCGCTCCTTGGGCCTTCATGGAAGATTTGGTCCCGGTACTAGCATTGTTGCGTCAGCGGGGGATCCCGGTACTGGGGTACCTGGACAATCCTCTTCTGCGAGCGGATTCTCTGACTGCTCTGATGGACAGCTTGGAGATTACTCTGCCAACTCTGAGGGCGTTCGATTGGATTCTGAACCTTCAGAAGTCTGCTCTGGTTCCATCCACATGACTGGACTATCTCGGTCTAGACTCTAGACTCTGCCTCAGCCAGAGTGTTCCTTCATCTGGAAAAATTCCAAAAATTGCAGGAGAAAATTCAGCTTCTGTTGTCAAGCAGACAGTCATCCTTCCAGGCTTGTATGCGGGTGCTGGATCTGATAGTGTCTAACTTGGAGGCGGTTCCGTTTGCACAGTTCCACACGAGCTGTGCAAAAATAGATCCTAGTGAAATTGGACAAGAATCCTCAATCTCTAGACAATCTGATCCTTTTAAGCCGGGGAAAAAGAGGGTCCCTGATCTGGCTTCATTCTCCGGTACTTCAACAGGGAAAATCCTTTTTCCTCTGTACTGGATGGTTGTCACCATGGAAGCCAGCCTGTCCGGTTGGGGAGGTGTCCTTGACACAGATTGTGCTCTGCTGATCAATGTACTGGAACTCCAAGCGATCAGACTTTGTCTGGTTCATTGGACAATTCGTCTTCAGGGGTGTCCAGTACGCATTCAGTCTGACAATGCCGTGGCCTATGTCAATCACCAAGGGGGAACAAGAAGTGCCCTGGCGGCTCGAGAAGTAGCCAGTATTCTAAGGTGGGCAGAATGATTCCTTCCAGCCCTTTCTGCTGTACACATTCCAGGGATGGAAAATTGGCAATCGGATTACCTCAGTCGACAGCCGTTGGACCAGGGGTAATGGTCGCTTCATCTGGAGATGTTTAATCAGTTGTGTTTCCAGTGGGGTACTCCCGAGGTGGACCTGTTGGCCTCTCGTCTCAACAGGAAGGTACAGAGGTTTTGTGGCACGACCTTGGGATCCTCTAGCTGATGCCACAGACTCCTTAGCGGCCCCTTGTAGTCAGTATCATCTGATTTACGTCTCCTCCCCCCCCCCCCCTCTCAAACTTCTGCCAAGACTCCTGTGTAGGATCGAGGCAGAAGGGATCATTCTGGTGGCTCCAGACTAGCCTCACCAGTCTTGGTCTACCGATCTGGTACGGATGGTCACCGATGCTGCTTGGAGACTTCCTCTCAGAGAAGTTCTGCTGTCCCAAGGGCCAATCTTCCATCCTGCTATACAGTCACTGACTTTAATGGCTTGGCTGTTGAAAGCCAGGTGCTGAAGAATAGAGGTTTATCTGAATCAGCGATTCCTACACTGTTAAAGGCTAGAAAATCTACCTCTAGGAAGATCTACCATCTTACTTGGAAGACATACATTGCGTGGTGTGAGTCTCTTGGGGTTCACCCTCACTCCTTTTCCGAGGCTCGAATATTGGCTTTCCTCCAACGGGGGGGGGGGGGGGGATTGAGCAGCGCCTGGCCTTTAGTACCATCAAGGGCCAGGTTTCGGTCTTAGCAGTTTTCTTTTAACGTCTATTGGCCACACATTCCTTGGTGCGTACCTTTTATCCAGGGGGTTCGACACTTGGCTTCTCCAGTGCAGTCTCCATTGCGGCCATAGGACCTCAATTTGGTGCTGTCAGTTCTTCAGAAACCTCCTTTTAAAAGTCTTTGCGAGGTTCCCCTGCTTACGTGGTCTCAGAAGGTGACCTTTTTGGTGGCTATTACTTCTTTGTGCGCAGGGTGTCGGAGCTGGTGGCGTTGTCTTTTCAATCACCTTACCTGGTAGTTCACAGAGATAAGGTGGTTCGTCGTTCCTGCCCATCGTTTCATTCAAAGGTCGTCTCTGATTTCCATATAACTGAAGACATTGTGTTGCCTTCCCTGTGTCAGAGGCCTAAACATCCTCAGGAAATTGCTTTGCATTCCCTGGATGTGATTGGGGCGATCAGGGTGTGCCTGGCAGCTACGGAATCTTTTAGGAAGTCAGACTCACTATTTGTACTCACGGATGGACCTCGA